>NC_068340.1:2970794-3329212 GCF_014633365.1 Diospyros lotus
GATTCTATTTTATATTTCTAGTTGATTTAGGATTCTATTTCATGTTTCTACTTGATTTAAGATTCTACTTCATGTTTGATTAGGGTTTTATTTTTATTAAGATTCCAGTTAACTTTTATTTATGATTTATTTTTATTAGGATTCTAGTTGGATTTTGTTTTCCAAATATTAGATGGATTTGGATTAGCCAAATACTATAAATATGCTTAGGATCTAGAATTTGTAATCAAGTTTTTCTTAATCAAATTTCAACAACCTATTTGAGTTTTCTTAGAAAAACAGTCTTATTTTTGCGTCTTCTTGAAAGCCAAGCTTCGGCCATTGAAGTTTGCTCTTTCAAGAGTTTATTTTGGTGTGTTTTTTCACACACGCGCTACACGCTGCGTCACAAAAGCATTTCCGTTACTTTAAATTTGAATGGTTGATAGCTTTAACCAGAAGAAAGTTGCAAATCAAATGATAACTTAGTTCTTGGCAACCATGCAAGGAAGAAAAGAAGGAAAATACTATAAAACTTAATCAAGTTATGGGTTGGATCAATCTAATGAGTCAGAACCTAGCTTGAAGGGAGAAAAAAGGGCTATACGTAAATATATATAGTTATATAGACACATATGGAATACAAATCACTTGTATAGATCGTAGAATGGATATCCTTAGATCATTAGAGCAACGACAATCAATCTGAGCATGACAATGAACTTCCCAAACATCCAGCAAGTAACAAGAAACCAGCAAGGAATCCAACAAGGCTCGGAAACACTCAATGTAACCATGACCAGAACCCTGTGACTCTAGACAGTAGCTGTGATGATGTTCTTTTGGGTGTATCTAGCCAAGTTTTACCAGTAGATATTGCATATTTGAAAAATAATCCAAACAGATCCTGAATAAGAAATACAAATTGGCAAGTAAAATTTTTTAGCAAGTGCATTCAATTGTAGAAATTAAAGCCGTTGAATCATCAGGAATAGCCATAAAGCAAAACAGAAATGCTTAAATTCCCCCCAACTAAATAGAACACAGCGCCTACATTTAACTGTAGTAATAAACATATCAGGACTGCAACCTTTACAATATCCATCAAAATCCACAGCAAGGAAAACATAAATATTACCCAGAAACCCAAAAACTTTAAATGAACAAAAAAATACGGTAACATGAACGAATTACGGGCATCAAGGTCCACTGATCGAGAGAGAGAGAGAGAGAGAGAGAGAGAGAGAGAGAGAGAGGTACGAATACCACCCCCAGAAATTAAAAAAAGAAAAAAAAAAAAAACACAGCTACGATCAACTTAAGCTACATAGTTTCAGTGAATCCTAGAAAAAAAGAAAAAAAAATCTACATATTAGCCAAGGAAAAAAAAAAACAAAAGAGACCACAAGTCAAAAGGAAACTACGGAAATACAATGGCATCAAACATAACCGCATAGATTGTAACAAATGAAAACAATCGAAAAAAAAAGTGTACAAAACAGTCAATGAGGAGAAAAACAAAGGTAATGGATTGAACAAAAGAACAACAAGAGAGTACCTGAAGAAGACTGGTGGCATAACTTATGTAGTTCCTAACCAAACCCTGCGCTGTGATTCGGATCTCGTTCTCGTTTATGGGCTCCTCGGGCCTCGGTTTCTCGACCTTCTGGTACCTATCCATGGCTGTGAAGCTCAGAGAGAGACAGAGAGAGAGAGAGAAACAAAAGCAGAGAAAGATTAGGGAGAGAAAAACCCTAAAACCCTTTTGTGTGGAGTGAAAGATGGAGAGATAGAGACCAAACCTAAAGCTAACAAGAAAATAAAAATTAAAGGCTAAACCTCATCAGCCATCCGGGTCGGGTTTAGACTACGGTTTCCGGGCCGAGCAGAAAAGGGAGTCGCGTTCGTAGCGCGTGGGCGAAACCAACGGTTTAGATTGGGTAAACGTTGAGCCAATGATAAATGACGAGCAGTTCTTCCTTTGTGGCCTTCCGGGTCGGTGGTCGGTTCAAGCTGGCCCGGAGCCCATGGGCCGAGTTTCCAACCCTGGACCTGGAATCCATGGCCTTGGGCTTTGTTAACTTGATCCTGATTTGGTCTCACATCCTGATTTGGTCTCATTGATACACCTTTGTGTAATTTAAGGTATACACAAAGATATACTAATAGCATTATTCATAATAGTAATAATAACTTTTGATAATAATTGCCTTAAATGCTATCATAACTCATGGCATGAAATAATGAAATAGTAAAGTGTTCTAAGAATCAATTAGGAAATTGATTTTTTGTTAAATGGTTCGAGATACAATGCATTTGTCTTTAATCAATACAGTCGTTTATATGATACGTATGAATTATGAGTTATTATGTGTGTATGACAAATATACTTGATGCACACTTTAAAAATAATAATTGTGAATATTAATAAAATAAATTATAAAATACAAAATTAAAAAATAGTACGATGCACTAAAACTCCTTGATTATGCCGTTTCAACATTTCTAAAATATTTTTTTGTATTGAAATGTCGAAAAACACCAAAAAAGTATTTTGGATTGTTTCTGTAATTTAGAAAACGGTTCGAAATTGTTTCGTAATATTAGAAAAATATTGAAAATAAGTTTTTTATTTAAAACATATTTCCATTCACAAAGAGATTAGAGACGAGAAAAATTATGTCTTTATTTTTAGATTAAATAATTATTTTTTATAATAAAATTTATATTTATAAAAAGTCATATATATTTTTTTATTTATGTGTTTTCCTGTATCTCTGTTTCTTATTTTTTTAAAAATATAATTTTTTTATTTTTATTTTGTATTGTATCTATTTTTATACAATATAGACTAAAAGTACTTTTAAATTTCAAAAATTTGAGAATTTATATATCGCACATTGAGGTATTGCTTTTAAGTTTTTGAAATTGCTATCTAAGCCCTTATTAATAATATTTTGTGTGACAATAATAATGTATTGTACAACACATCATTATTAAATTAAATATCATATTGTTAAGTTTTAATGCTAGTAGAGGGTAAATTGGGCCCATCCAACCCACTCGAGCCCGGCCAGGGGCCCAAATATAAAAGGGCTGGGCGAGCCTTCAGCTAGCCCACTAAAAAGGGCCTCCTCTAACTTCACAATCAAATCCTTCTACCTGCTGGGAAATGCCAGACTTTTAAAATATAAAAAGATTATGCTTAAAATAAAATAAATATAATTGTTTTCTAGATTGGAAAAATAGAATATACTTATGGGAGAGTAGAAATTCGATTTCCTTGAACTAATCAAACCAAATTGAACTTATCAAATTTGTCCATTCAATTCAATATATATATATATATTTTGTATCAATTCAGTTTTTGTTAAATTTTTTCAAAGGTTTAGTTTTTTTGTTCGATTTTATCGAATTTTAGAATGATATTGTATAAAATGATGTTATTTTTTCGGTAGTGTGTTTTTTTTATCGGTTATTTCAATTTCTTCTTTTTTTTTTTTTTTTTTGTATTTTTTTTGGTTTAATTGGTTCGGTTCGATTTTTTCAATTATCAATTAGTTTAGTTTTTTGAGTTAATCGATAGGTTCGATTTGATTTTACTTCTCAATTCAGTTTAATTGGTTAGTAAATTATCGAACCGATCATTTACATACCCCTAAATATACTTAATCTCTGAAATTCTTAAGAGTTTAATTAGATCATTTGAGAAAAACTTTAGTGTTATTATACATGTTTAACTTGTGATTAAGCATAGTATTTTAAGTCTTTAGGGTACAGATCAAATGGTTGGGCCATGATAAGATAGAATTCGCACCAGTAGATCATGAGTTCGATTTTTTGTCCTGCCTAATAAGGCAAAACCTTCACATGTTATTTACCTCTCTGCTGAAATCGAGGGCACGAGCGGTGGGGGATCACGTAAGAATAATAATCTCAAGAATAGTATTTTAATAATAAATATAAATTATTAAAAAACAAAAATATATTTATTATAACAGTGAATTTAATGGGCATGGGAAATGGTAAGGAGAGTAACCAAATTGACAAAATTGTATAGATTAAATTTGTGTTAAAAATTGTATCGAATCAACTAAATAGATGTTTAAATAAAAAAAAAATGAATTGACCAAAAAAATCAAAAAAATGGAAAAAACTAAAAAATTGGTCCAAATTAACATTATTTTTTATATTTCGATTCATTCGGTTATTTGAATTTTTTTAATATAAAAACTGAATAAAATCGAAATAATTGAAATTGTCAAATTTAAAAACTAAACTAACAGTTTCGATAAGTTTATTTCGATTTAATTAAAAGTTAGCTATCCCTAAAAATGACGCAAAAAATATGTAAAAAAAAGGTAAAAGAGATGTGGTTGGGTGGTGAAAAGAGAGCTGGGCACGAATAGGCTTTGTTATTTGAGTTGGTTTGGTAACGAAAGAGACAGTTGAATCTGGCATGGGGGGCTTAGTTTAATAGACAACAAATGACAAAAGATGATGATGATGACCCACTAATTCAACCACTTTAAACGCCCTCTAATCTTTCAACTATCTTTGTGCCGGATCCGACGTTCTGCCCCCTCCTTGTGGCACCCCACCCACCGCTCAGGGAATAGAGAGAGGATCAGAGTTAGTTTTTTTTGTTGTTTAAGTAGATGAGCGGTAACTACAAGGACAGGTGTTTGATAATAATACATATATATTAAAAATTGGCAAGAATTTGAAAATTATCCTGGATATATAAGTATAGCAGATTCAGAAATCTATATTGGGAGAGATTAAAATTTTAAAAAATTAATATAATAAAATTTTTATGTAACTAAAAAATTAATATAATAAATTTTTATTAAATTTGTGCTCGACGAGATTTTAAAATAAAAAATTCATCTATAACGGAATCTACATCTATTGTGAGAGTAAATTTTCTTTCGATGTAGAGTGTCATACAATCAGTAAGGAAGTCATCATCTATTTTGTTACAAAGTAGTTGAATTCGGTTCACTTTGCTGCTATTGGATTTCTCTCTCAATGCTGAATTGAATGTGAAAACTATTATTTGAATTTGTTTGAAATTAATAATAAGATTTAGGTGGGTTTAGTTTTGAACTTATATTTTTTCACTTATAAATGGGTTATAATCAAGAGTGGAGAATTGTATATCACAAATTTGGGATGGGTTGTAAGGTTTTTTTTTTTTTAAGTTGAGGATATTATTATATTTTTTTTACACTGAAAAATTAAATCTAGTGATGAGTTGCCCTAGGCTTCAAGGCAACTCACTGGTAGATCCACCCTTGGCTACAAAGAATCGAGTCGTGATACTCTTTTCGTCCAAAATTACGACGCCAAGCTCATCATCTAAAATCTAGTTCTTTTTTCATCTTATTTTGTATAAAATTTTAGAAAAGATTTTAACGTAAGACATTTAAACCTTGAGCAAAAAATAACATAGTTTGTATATATAACACGAGATAACAATATCAAATAGGCCTAAATTTAAATCGCTATATTTTATTACTTTCATTCTATATAAAAATTTTGCTTAAATTAATCAGACATAATTGGATCATTTATCACGTTTAACAAGAAAACACCCAAAATGTAAGATTATGAACTATTATTAGAGAATAATGAATCTCAACTTGCCACATGTTCTTATCCCTAGCAGTAAAGGCAGTGACATGTATCCTCCTATCTAATATAAATATAAAAAATAAGTTAACGGATTTAATTCATATTTTTTAATCTTAGAAGATTTAAAACGGATTTGAAAGATTCATTGTTATCCTAACCCAACCCATAAAATCATCCATCAAGTTTGTAACTACCAAGTTCAAAAATTTTAAAAATAACATTAAATATCTCGTCTGGCTCAACTTATATAAAGAATAGGACTTTCATAAGTGAATTCATTTTACTCATTTTATCCCGTACATACCATTAAATATTTCTTACGAATTTGAGTGTCGAAAAGACTAATGAATCTGACCACTATCAACATCACTCCGCAAGAAGGAAGGATTGAATTAGGTTGAAAGAAGCAACATTTGGAGTTACAGAATTAGTTGTCATAGAAGTAGGTGAAAGTCAACAGTAAGTGTTTGCCTTAAGGTCTTGATGATGATGATGAATGATCCTTCTCATTGTGTGGTTGACTTAATCTACAACCTAATTGTCTGTGACGTATGGGCAATACCAACGATTTGGACTCCTCAAGAAGAAGAGAGGAGAAGAGGATGTTAGGTGTGAGAATTTCAAGTTTCAGTTATAACCACAATAGCTGTTAGGTTTCTTCTTCCCTTTTTCTATTGACAGGGTGAGTACAATTTACTAATTATATATTCTACCAAAACCCCAAAATGAATATATAATTATGATGAAGGGTAAAATAGTAAAAATATGTAATACAAAGTGAAAATATAGGAGCCCAAAACATAAATTGTGAGTCACATGACGTGAAAATTACTCGAATCATAAATAACAAATATTTATGTTAGGATTTAGGATGAAAACTAAATTACAGTTAAACTATCAAACACACAAATAAATACAAAAAATATGTGAAAAACTTAGATAAAAAAATTACAGGCAAAAAAAATAAAATATTACTACGATGATATTATTACAATAATTCTAAAATATTAAAAATCTATTTATAGACCTAACATTTATATATAAAGATGAGCCACAAAAATAGGTTTTTAATTTGAGATGTATCTCAATTAGAGTTGAAATTGAAGTTTCAATTACAATCAAAGTAGAAGTTTCAATTACAGATAAATTTAAATTTTAGATCATAATTATCACAAATTTTATCCTAACATAAAATTTAAATAATAATTTTAAATTTAAATTTTGTGTCACTTTGAGATAATTGTGACGTAAAATCCAATAACTCAAGTCATGGAAAGCCTTTAGGGCAGGAGAGTTCTTTTGGGTCCAACTTTGGGCGAGGTTAGGAAGTTATTGTAGACCTAATTTGGTCCACCAGAGTGCATTGTCAATCCAAGTTAGGCGGGTTTGAATTAACGATGTATTTGACCCGATTTAGTGGATTTTCATCTAAGTTTGGGTGAGTTCAGCAAGTGTTTGACCCCAATTAGCAAGTATAGGAGAATGTCCTTTTTATTTTTTTTATGATTCAGGTATTTGAGTTTTGCCCACCTAATCTTAAAAGATATTGACTTTTTTTTCGATTTGGTCTCCGAATAAATCGGAAGCAATCGTAAGTTTATACACTTTTTAACGAACACGTAATTAATTTCCACTAAATAAGACATTTATATTTTTACTAAAAGTTGATCTTTCGTCACTCTTAATAAAATTTAAAAAAATTACCACTTACACGATGTCCTGAAAGCAGGAGGAGAGTGCGTTTTCGTCCATCAAAAAGGTGAGATAGAAACCATCAAAATGACTTGGATTCAACGAGATGTGGTAATCCTATCATTAAGAATGGACAAATCCATGCCCCATTCCAAGTGATCCTATGAATCAGCCACTCCACTTTTAAGTCATGATTGGCATATGAATGTAAAATATGTTGTTTCACTTAATTCACTTGAGAGTGGCATTAAGATAGTGTTTAATTTGTGTAGCCCCCACTAACCATTTTGAACTTATTAGTGGTCTCCTACCATGGTTCGGGTTTAAAGCAGCCAGATGTATGATGTCGCCATTTGACGTCTTCAGGGGGTATAGTTAAGATCTGGCGATGATTATTATTTATATAATCACGCGATAACTTCGTTCGCTTCTCTTCTATATATGCTTTAATTTGTCAGGAATTTGAGTACATAATTATAGGAATCTTATTCATAAAATTTTTAGTGTCACATCTCTTTCTTTAGATAGTATTTGTTAACTAAAATAAAAATAAGATAAGATATAAAAAATATTCTAAACTTTTGTCTATCTCAATGTAGTTGTTAAAATGAGTAAAATAAAATTGTATCAAAATAACTTATTTGTAAGCCTCAATATAACTTATCCGTATGAATAGAGATAAATTTATCTAAAAATTTAAAATAAGAAATTATATAACTTTTTTTTCAGATAAATTTAACAAATATAATGAAAAATATTTTTTTTCGGGATGCTTTCTATATTCCACTTTTTTTGATTTATATCTTAGTTAACAAACACTAACTAAATTTATTTGACAATTCTTAAAAAAAAAGTTACGTGACTTCTTATTTGACATTTTTAAGATATGTTTATCTTTCCCTCTCAAGATAAACATATCTTGAATCTTACAAAAAAAATGACATGTATGTCCTTAGTGCATTTTAAAAAAATTAACAAATAATTTGATAAAAATTTTAAAATACTTTTTAATTTTATCTTGATCATTTTAAATTTTGATTTGAAAAATATTTTAATATTATTGTATTTTACTTATTTTAATAAATATTATATTAAAAGAAGAGAAAAAAAATGAGTTGTCCTCTCTAGGTGGAAAAGGCAAGCTACCAATTGACTTTAATTGCCCATCTAGAGTCAAAGGCTTTCCACTCCATTTATTGGTGAATGAACCTAATACATGTGACCCGTTACCCCCATAAATGCAATTTGTTTATGGGGAATTCTTTCATTTTATTTTTTAGTTTTGGTTATTATTAATGAAAATTCAAAACTATTACTTTTTAAAGATGTAACATTAAAACTTATCAAACAAATTAATTAGGGTTTTAGGTCAATTATTACCAAATTTGTGCAACAATCATTCTCTTTTATGATTCTTTTCAATTTTAAGATAGTTTTAGTAATTTTCGAACTCAAACTTATTTGGATTGACTCTTCTGGCAAAAAAGAGTGACGTTTAGTCTTTTAGTAAATCCTTAGACATCTAAATTAGTCAATATATTCGAGAATAATATAACAATGATACAATTATAGTAGTTATACTTGGCTCATGAAGATCGCAAATTTATTTAATCATCAAAGGGTCAATAGAAATCGGGATGATATCCTATAAATAGTCAAGTTTGATCTTTTAGGTGAATTAGGTGAGCCAAGTGTGGATATCGGCTTCAACCCAAACCCTTTTTTATTTTCTCGAACCCTTCAAATCTCATGTTGTTAGATGTTCAAATTAAATTTGTATTGCTATAAAATTAAGTTTTTTTTTCACAATTTACTTAATTTTTTCTAAAAATTTTGATTTATAATTATTTTGATAATTTAACTAACTAATTGTTATTATAATAACTAAAATTATATTTTTATTTAGTTTTTTAATTTTTAAACAAGACTATTAAACTTCATTTTCCTTGCTTGTCCACATAAATGCATCAATTGGTATCTCCATTCTAATTATTAGTATTATTTATTTAATAAATTTATCAACCAAAATAAATTAAGCACATATTTTATGACAAATAAAAATTATTTCTCAAATATTATTTAATTATGCGCTGAATAAACGCATAATAGCAATAGCATGCATGGCTGATGGCTCTGCCTTAATTAGCGGCCAGTAGGCACGTGACCGTGACGGGGAGTCCTCCATTGGGCGGCGAAGATGCCAATTTTAAAACCACCGCCTGTCGTCCTTCACAAGACCATGTTTGGCTGAAATGCATCACACGCCATCCGTCAGTGCCTTCTCACCTGCCAACATTTTTTATTTATTTATGTTTAGCTTTTTAAAAATAAGTAGCATGGACATGGAGAACCAACTCTTCTTTTGGTTATTTTGTTTGGCAGCTCAAAGAAAAAAAATAACTAATGGTGTTTAAGAAAATAAAAAAAATTACATAGAATTCAGTGTTTTGTTTAAGTTATATTCGAGGTCAAACCACCAATTAATGTATAAGATGATAAAAAATGACCTCCTATGTCGAGGAGTTAAATTCAAGTAAAAGATGGGTATTGAAGCATGCTTAAATTAAGATAGAATTGATTTTCACGAAATATAGTTTAAATAAAAGAAAGTCTCAAAATTCTTATCTATTAAATCCTATATAGAGATCATTTCTATAAGATAAACTCAAATCTAGTATGAAAAAAATACAAGATAGGCATTTCAAGGCCTTTTAATGTCAGTTGTTCTAATATCTCTGAGTCCAACACAAAGTAAGCCACACTTATACGATAATCGATATTAAAATCACTTCAAGACTAGTGAAATTAGGGAAAATTAATTAGTTTTCCACAACAGGAGTGGTGTCGACTAATTCTTATCGTAATACTCATCACAAAACTCAATTCAAAAGGTATAATATGCCTAAAAGAGTGAGCCAAATATATGACATTATATATTACTCTCAACAGTTTATAGGTTACATTTAGAATTCTTCATTAACTTAAGTATTAAAATGTAATCTTTTCGATCAAGGCTTGAATAGTCATTTTTGAGATTATCGCTCTTGAGCAATCTCTCGTTGTTCGTGTCATCTGTAACACCCCGTCTCGCCAGGCGTGTCACTATAAGGGTATTTTCGGGATTTTTTTTTTTTTTTTTTTTTTTTTCCTTTAAGTTACACACGCGCGGTATTTCAAGAACAATCTTCACATGCAGAAACAAAACACCACGAACCCTAGTATTGCCCGTTTAACTATCAAGATCAATAATCTTAAACTAAACGAGTCTTAATACAACGCAGCGGATACACTAATACCAAAACACCATTGTATTTTCATAGCAAAAGACTTAATACAGATCAAATGATAAATTCGCTTATTATACAACTGTTCATTTACAAAAAGCCTCCAAACGTTACAACGACTAACAAACTAAGCACCATTGGCCCTCAATCGGCCACATCCTTGCCTTCGCAGCAGTCCCTGGCTGGAACATTAAACGTTCCAGGGGCATAGCCCAGATTAGATGATAAACATCTAAGTGAAGGTATGAAACAGTTATGCAATGCATGAAAGACATACGAACATGACATACTATACGACAACATGCAAGACACGTCTAACTCGAGATATCACCTTGACATACTTAATCCCTCGAATATCCCACTGTGGCACACGTTCACCTGGTCCAACGTTAATCCCTCGGGTGCACCGTCGTGACACCCGTTCACCTGGTTTAACATTATTCCCTCGAGTTCCCTAGTGTGACACCCGTTCACCTGGATTAACATTGTCCCAATCTCAAGTAGACCCCATACCGCCCCATATGGACCCAACGATGCAATTAGACATGACCCCACATGATATGAAAACTTACACGCCATGCACCAATATTTTAAAAATAAACAGTTAATGCAATGTAGTGAATATCGACACAACGAATGTAAGTAAATGCCTTGTAAAACAATCTATGTCTAGGAGGGTGTAACCGCTCACTAGAACTCACCACAAGCATCTAAAAACACTTTCAAGACAAGGAAAAGTTGGAATCAAACCACTCACCTCGAATGTATTCAGATCACCTCGATCCTCGTGCAACGCCTAGGTTTGCATGCCAAATCCCAAATGCTTGAACTTATACTCAACCTCGAGCCACAATACTTCCAAAACACCATATTTAATTAAGGAAGCATTAAAATTGATTTTCCTCAATTTTCCATAATTTTCTCTATTTTCTCCCAATTTTCTCTTCGATAATTCCAAAATAATTATTTATTCAACTATTTTCTGAAATATTTCAACACAATAAATCCTAAAATAATTAATTAAAAATACTGGAAGAAAAATACCAAAATGCCCCTATCACACGCGCCCTCACGCGCCTGGCGCGTGTCTGCGCGTGGAAGCTGGCGCGTGCAGCCACGCGCATCGTCTTCTTCCTCAAGACCGGTCACCGGCGGTTGCTCCGATGGCTGCAAAACCGGTACCCCCTTGAAGCTCTTGAAGAATCGATCCCAATGGCACCAAAATCAGGCCGAAACAACATCGTTGAGGCCTTCAAAAATTGATTTACAGGTCCGGCTTGCGCGGTCCGCCTCTAACCCTCGGCCGATTTCGATTAGCCCTCAAACATGCACCAAAATGCTTCAAATCGAGCCCAAAGTGATCCTTGATGCCTCGCGACCAAAAGCCCCTTAATCACTCGCTCAAAATCATTCAAAAACTCAATCGATTTACGCTTCAAAAGCTCGAACTCGCGGCCTCTATGTATATCAAAAATTCGAGCTTTTTCCGACCAATCAACGGCCAAGCTTGGTCCCCAAGTGTTCTCCTGGCCGTATACAACCTTCCCCAACCAAGCCTCGGTCGTCCCATCGCCGGAAACGGCCTCCACGTGCGGTGGCAATGCGGCGGCCGAAATCCCTTCGCGTTCACACTATGCCATTTTACATTTTTTGCATTTTGACTCCTATTTTCTTCAAATGACAATTCTGCCCTTTTTACAACTCCCCTGATAAATCCAAATATACCTCTAAGTCCCACAAGTTTAGTATATCTCATTTGACCCTCAAGACTCCTGAAAGATTACCGTTTTGACCTCCCTCGGGCAAAATTAGAAAATTGCACTTAGGCCCGATTGGTCAAATTGACCTTAAATCCATTTGATTCAACCCGAAATCGCTTAAGGGTTGTTCTACACATTAAATACTAGTCCTTGACGTGCTCCGTTCATCTTCTGGACGTTTCCTACGTCGATTCGGTTTTCTCAGCCCGGTCGACAGCTGTACCGAAAACTGTTCCCGATCCCACTTCTTTCATTACTAAAAATCATAATTCGAATCACTTGTCGATACTGTATAATTTTCTTTAGCTATCTAAGGTCCGGGTTACTCCTTCCGACTGATTTAATCATCTAAGACCGCGTTAGTGTGTCCTAAAGCCTTATCTTTTTGATAATTTCACTTGTACCATTCATCAAATATAATTTATACTTTTAATAATTTCTCAGGTATTACATCATCAATTTCAACAGAAGAAATAAATTACAATTAAAATTTTATCTCATAAAATAAGAAATCAAATTCACAGTCTATTAATATAAATTTTAATTTATCATAATTCGACCATTTAAATTATGTCGTTTTATGTTTTGTGCTTACAGGCAATGTAACGTCAAATCAGTTTGGGACGAATTCGAATCTTACAAAAAGCCTTATGAATTGAATTAGAGTGTTTGGTTGTACAAGTCCATTCACTATTTCGGCAAGGGTAAAAACGTAAATCAGCATAGAACAGTTGACCGCGGGCAGGCATGAATAAGTGTCATAATGATTGAATTGAAGCACCTGCAGGTTGCATGTGAAGCGTTATCGTGCCTTGGAAAATTAAAAAAATTGGGAAACCCGTAACCGTACCGGTCAGCGGGCGGGAAAACGGAAGGTTTTCGCGGGGGCTTTTCTCATACGGTTACGGACACCAATCGGAATAGCCGGTGACTTCGCGGGCAGGCAACACGGAAGTACCGTACCCTCCCCCTTTGGTGTCGCCACGTGGATATTTAATTTAAAAATGTAAAAAATATGACTTTGTGGGCGTTGGTGGTGCGTACGCAAGGTGAGTAAATCAATTGGTGACGTGGAAGGGGTGGTCCCGTTGTCAGAGACGGAGAGGATGGTGCTCTGTGATCCGGCACGTGAGTGACCGACGTTGTTCACACGTGACCTTAAACCGAACTAATTGAACCCTTAGTTGCTCCCAATTGGGTCCTGAGCAATGTAATTTTATTTAATGAGAAAAGGATACCAATTAAACAGTAAAAATATCTTAAATTCATAGTAATATTTTAATATTAGTTATCTTAAATAATCAATTATTTTTTATTAATTTTGATCATTTTTGTTTTTTTATTAGTTTTTGTTATTTCGATTAAAATCAAATTTTTGTTATTAAATTTAGGATAAAAATAAATAAATAATTTCAAAATATCACGTGAATCAATACGAAATCAATATGTGACTCAATCTCAATGAGTTAATTTGAATGTTACTTAGAAAACATTTGGATCTATCATGTAATAAGATTTGATGCCTTGTTTATTAATGAATATGACATAGACTCGAATATTACGTTTTCTGCACGTTCAAGTCACATCCCAATTGAATGCCACTTGAAAAACATTTGGACTTGTCTCAGTCATAAGATTTGTTATTTTGATCAATATGTGACTAGATTCCAATGAGTTGATTTGAATGTCACTTAGAAAATATTTGGGTCTGTCATGTAATAAGATTTGATGCATTGTTTATTAATGAATATGACATGAACTCGGATATTACATTTTCTGCACACTCAAGTCGCATCACAATTTGAATGCCACTTGAAAAACATTTGGATTTGTCTCGTCATAAGATTTGTTATCTTGATCATTAACAAGCATGGCATGGGCTCTTGACACCATGTTTTGTGCATGCTCAATTCACATCTCAAACAATGTCTTTAGCAAAAATCTAGCTCAAACTATTCCTTATACAGGTTATAAAATCTCCCAATTGTTCAATGATAAGTAAATATTTACCATTTTATCTATTATTCTACTCGTTTTTCTTATTGCTGAATACTAAATTGACTCTTAAAATTTGCCTCAAAAGATAAAAGTCATGAAATGATAAGAGATTGATAGATACTATTACGAAATGTATCTTCCTAATAATATCATGTTACATGAAAATTTTGCTTACTATCAAATTTATTTTGTCAAAAAAGTTATACAATTTTGCTGGAATTTGCTTATATAAATTTTTTATTCAAAGTTTTAAAAAAATTGATTGTATATTTAGTGATTAGGAGTTAGGACTAAAGTTATTAAATATTTCCATTTTGCATATTATAAATATCTAGTATTTGTGTCATTAATTAAATGATATTAATCTGTTTCTATTGCTAATAATAAAAACATTTTGTTATCAAATAAGGTGTATTTAGTTTATGATGCACGAAAACGTTTCAAAAACTTTTCATTTACTTAAACATCAAGAAATAATAAAATAATATTTTTAGATTATTTTTGTAATTTGAAAAATATTTTGGACCATTTCATAATATTAAGAAAATATAAAAAATAAGAGTTTTCAAACAGCAGTTAGAGACAATTTTTTTTCTATATTATATAATATAAAAATTATATATTATATATTAATTCTTAATATATAATTTTCTATATTAAAAATTATATTTACAAAATATCTTTTATATTTTTTTATTTATGTATTTTCTTGCATTTTCATATCTTATTTTTTGAAAAATACACATTTATTCATTTGTCTTTCGTATCTTATCCATTTTTTTATTTCCGTGCAAGTTAGTATTTAATGACTAAGTGTATCTTATTTTTAATATTTAATTTTTTTTATTAATTAATTAAATAGTTTAAAATTTGATCAATTTACCATCAATCAATAAATTTGATTGAATATTAAATACAAGATATAATAAAATGCACCTTATTTTTCAATAAAGATGCAATACATGTTCGTATATTATATTAATATCTTATACATGATATACAGAACATCACAAAAAAAAAATATTTGTTGACGTGTACAAGGAGAGAGAGAGCGTGGGGGAGAGACAGTGCGTTGATGGCGGTTAGTTAGGCCTGGGCAAGGTTGTTAACATCGAGTTAAATTAACCTAACCATGGTTTGAAAGAACTTGAAGTCCAAACAGTTGAGGAATAGGGGGCTCACGCTTTCGTTTTCTTTCCTATAAAAGGACTGCTCCACGAGGCTTCCTTTCTTGAGTGGAGTTGCTCTGTTTCTCAACTCCCCTTTCAGATTTGCAATTCATAGTTAGATATATACAATGGCGTTTTCTTTCAGATATCTCGCTGCTCGCTCGTTGCTGCTTCTAATGCTCTTTGCCGGCGCCCGGTCTGTGACACACAGAAATGAGATTCAACAGTCTAGGTACGTACGTTTAGCTTCTTTTTCCTCTTCGATTCAGCCTGCATTGAAGACTATACTTTCTTTGTTTCTCTTCATGATTGTCTCCGTTTCTTTGCTATTCCAAGCTCTTTGAGGAATTGAATGACATGATTTCCAATGTTAAACCGCCGTCTCGGTAAATTCATGCGAGAACGGGGAATAGTTTTTCGTCTATTTCTTGCAAATCTGTGTTATTTCCAATTGGTTGAGCAACACCTGCGCTAAGCACATTTTGCTCAAGATTATTAAGCGGAAAATTTGAAGAGTTGCTAGAGACGTACGTAGTTATTGGTAATGTTGTAGAAACACATCTTTTATACAGTATTCTTTTGACATGGTTCGAAAAGAAAAAAAATTCATTAAATTTATAATTAAATAAATATAACTACCACGTAATTCTTACACGATTTTGTATGCAAGATTGTATGTGAAAGTCATTTTCCTTTACCTAATCTGCCCCACTGGCTTCATGCTTCTCCTTAACAGTGTTGAAGATACAATGCGGTTGCAGAGCTTGCAGCACGGAACAATGGCGGATAGGTCAGTTATTCTTCTTTGAATTTGTGCATTTTACATTTAGATCTTAGGTGCACTGTTTTTATCTTCTACGACTGTCCATGTGGCTTCTGGAGAAATTTGAGTCCATCCGGTACATAGCCAATCAAGAATGGTTTAATCAATTAGTTAGATGATCTGAAAAACGTGGATGGTTTATTAAGATAATATAGCGATTTTTGCCAGAAGCTATTCTACTGCCAATCAAGAATGAAGTTAACTTCTATTTATCTAGCAAAAAAATAAAATATAAAAAAATCACTGGGAAAACTACTTCATTGTGACCCTCGAATGTTCCTATATTACAGTATTAACCTTCAACGTTTCGCCCTGTTAATTTAGCGTCGGCAACTGTTTAGATTATCTTCTTAATTTAACTTGATATGGAATCTTCTCTACTCTGGTAAGCTTGCTTGAGCAATGTGTGTTCTTAATATAATCAAAATATAGGATATGGCACGTGGTCGCATTCATTTCTACTTGACACAAATTAAATCGTTTTCAGGGAATAGCAAAGCTTATTTTCATTCTCCAGATTAGTCAACAGAGTAGATCAATTTCATTTTTACAAGGTTGTAAAATACATCTTATACTATGAATTACAACAAAATAAGGCAAACTTAAAAGATATACGTTTCATCGTTTGTTTGTCACTTTTATACACTTGTTAAGGCAGTGATTAAATTTCAGCTTGTAAATTTATTTTTATTTTTATTTTCATTTTCATTTTAAGGTCAAAAGAAGAAGCTGAAGCCCGGAATGAGCATGCCGTACAGGATCCCGAAATGATTGCTTCCATGGTTGACATGTGAGCGTCACTGCCTCTCTCTCTCTCTCTCTCTCTCTCTCCTGAATTAATTGTAATTAAGTGCCAATTTGTTAGTTCTTTAAATAGTCCCCTTCATTCCGTGATATTAATGTATTGGGATGGGAAGGGGGCATTTTTTATTGGGAGATGAAGGAACTTGGTTGAAAACTGAAATGGCTTGCCTGATTCCTTCAATGTTCAGATTTCTCCATCCACCCGGCTTGCCTCTTGTGCATCTTTTTACTCCGCAGGCCCTTATATGCTACAAGTAACAGTCTCACTCAAATGGTTGTTAATCTAGCCTACTTCAGGGGAATTTACAGTCACCTGTCACTGTATTTTCATAGAACAATTTATTGAAATTTGTGGTGCTGGGGAACTGTCAGATAAACTCTCTTCCTTATAGTATCCATCAAAATATACTCTTTATAGGAAGAGAGCTCTTACTAGATCATGGAATCACTATTCCCTGTCTCATTCTGTTGGATCTCTTCCCCACATGCCCTTGTTCCGAGATCCGTGCATCAAACACTTAATTTATTTGTTTGATGTCCTTTTCCCCATCCAAATCTCGAAGATGGAGA
Source organism: Diospyros lotus (assembly GCF_014633365.1). Taxonomy (NCBI): domain Eukaryota; kingdom Viridiplantae; phylum Streptophyta; class Magnoliopsida; order Ericales; family Ebenaceae; genus Diospyros; species Diospyros lotus. The sequence continues at coordinate 2,988,511 of NC_068340.1, forward strand.
TATTAGTTGATTCCAGATTACTTTTCGTTTACAATGTCCTAAAATCTTCACTCAACTTTACTCGCATATGTGAAGTTTTTTAAAAATTTTTGTTGCAAATGAGATTTGTTTTCAATAGGTTATCTTATTTGAAAATTGCTTACAAAAAGAGAGCTGGTAGCGTCAGGTGGCTATAATCTCCCCTGTTAGCGAATCCGGTGGACCTTTTTTGCAAGCAAAACACGGGGAAATCCCGGGCAGGACTAGGAGTCCTTTTTTAGGCAAGATTCTAATTGCTTTTGCAGATGATGAAAGCAATTGGATTATGAAAGCAATTAAACCAGATTCTTGAATCATATTATAGATCCCCACCTTTAAAATATCTGTTCAATGAAAACCGTACGTGCTTGATACAATGTCTTCACTTACTAACAAGTAATACCACTTGCTCTGGTCACTTCTCGGACATGAATGAAGCATAAACTTCTTCCCGTCGGTGAGACTCTGAATATATTTATTAATTTGAGCCACCATAAATTCTTGTTCTGTTGTACGTGAACCGTGGGGTAATCCCAATAGAATTTCATATCGTCCCCTTTGTCCAGCCTGGCAAAGGGCAGAAACCCCAGACCAGATCCGGAGGGAATGCGGCAGAGACTTCTGCAGTGCCAGTTGGAGTTAGCCAGAACCCAGAAGACAAGAGCAGTAGTGATCATTAAGTGACCTTTGGTTTATTTACATCCACCGACAGATCACACAGGAATTTGTCCAAGTCCAACTCTCGAATTTATTTCTGACGGCAAGCTTTCGTGAAAATTTTATTGTTTCCGTATGCACCGTACTCAGCTGCTCGCGTACCAACATGCATTAACAGTTAACTATCAAGTCAAGTAGCCCATTATTAATTTGAATTTGAACAGCGTGTGTTTTGTATGTCAATTTGGTCGACTGGTCTTTTTAATTGATGACTATTATTATTTGCATTGTATTCATCCTCCCGCAATGGTATTTAAATAACGATCAGCCGTCAACTTACCCTAAACCATGGCAAAACTTTATTCTAAAATGTGAAGTTGGCTACTTATTTTTTTCTCCACACCCTTCATGTATATCATTATTTTTATTTTTTTCATCAATTTTTTTTTTGATTTTCTTTTGTTTTCCTTTTTGTTAGAACTTATTTTATTTTATCAACTCTACTCACATGAACTTTAATTAATTTCGCTTTCAAATAATCAAACTACTTTGATTATGCATTCATATTACATATTTTATCTTCAAATAAGAGTGGCTTCAACATTATTATAAATAATATTATTTTTAATTTTAACTTTTTATATAACTATACATTTATCTTAATGCCTTTATCCACGTTAGGTTTACAGAGTCACCAAACTTACCTTCCAAGTTCAAATATTTATTTACTAGTAAACCAAAGACTTTGTACTGAATTGACTCCTGACAATGAAGGTTTTGAAATTTTCAGGAGCATTCGCAATAACACCGAAAGAAGGAAGTTGGGTTTCTTCTCATGTGGAACTGGCAACCCTATTGATGACTGCTGGAGGTGCGATTCCGATTGGCAGCGCCACCGTAAGCGCCTTGCCGACTGTGCCATCGGCTTCGGGCGCAATGCCGTTGGAGGCCGTGATGGAAAGTTCTATGTTGTCACAGACCCAAGCGATGATGATCCAGTCGATCCCAAACCTGGCACACTACGCTATGCTGTGATCCAGGACAGGCCTCTGTGGATTGTGTTCAAGAGGGATATGGTGATCACGTTAAAGCAAGAGCTGATCATGAACAGCTTCAAAACAATTGATGCAAGAGGAGCCAATGTCCACATTGCCAATGGGGCATGCATCACCATCCAATTTATCTCAAACGTCATTATTCACGGCCTCCATATTCATGATTGCAAGCCCACCGGAAATACTATGGTTCGAAGCTCCCCAACTCATTATGGCTGGAGGACAATGGCTGATGGAGATGGTATTTCTATTTTTGGATCAAGCCATATATGGATCGATCACAATTCTCTCTCTAACTGTGCTGATGGTCTCATTGACGCCATTATGGGATCAACCGCCATTACCATCTCCAACAATTACTTCACCCACCACAATGAGGTCATTTATCCTTCAAAGATTGATCAATTTCCTCAAAACTGATGAAATTATAACCTATTTCAGTGACTAAATTCTTTACTTTGCAACACATAAACAGGTAATGTTACTGGGACATAGCGACTCCTACACACAGGATAAGATCATGCAGGTCACTATTGCCTACAACCATTTTGGAGAAGGACTTATCCAGAGAATGCCAAGGTAAAATAAGCACTATAGACATCAGTAACGATGCCTGTTTCTCGCCTGAATTATTGTAACGGCACCAAAAGACTGACGGATCATGGCTACTTTAATAGACTCACTCAATCAAGTTAATCAATATGCAGGTGTAGGCATGGGTATTTCCATGTGGTAAACAATGACTACACTCACTGGGAAATGTATGCTATCGGTGGAAGTGCAGAACCAACGATTAACAGCCAAGGGAACAGATATCTTGCCCCAGCAGACCCTTACGCCAAAGAGGTACATCAAATTGAACATTCCTGCATCAAATCACCAGCCATATCATCAGTTTTTTGCTCAATAAGTGATGCTATAGTAATAAGGGCTCTAAAGATAAAGATATATAAATGACTAGCAAGTTAAAAATTATATATGTAGTTGACTGCACATAGATAAAGTCTTATATGTCATTGTCGTTGTTTGAGTGATGCTATTGTGTTGACATTTTGGTGGAATGGTATCCGAAGGTAACCAAGAGAGTGTTGACAGAAGACAGTGTATGGAAGCACTGGAACTGGAGATCAGATGGAGACCTTATGCTGGATGGAGCCTTCTTTACACCATCAGGAGCTGGAGCTGAAGCCAGCTATGCCAAGGCCTCGAGCTTAGGGGCCAAGCCCTCCACCTTGGTGGCCTCCCTCACCTCTGATGCCGGCGTCCTTAATTGCCACAGGGGCAGCCCATGTTAGCCTCCCTGTCATCAAACATGGAAATCAGGAAAGAAACAAACGAAGAAGATCTATAAAGTGAAACATTCCCAGTTTTTCCTTCCCTTAATTATAACTATTATAGAGCCGCCATACTAAATCATTATCTGCTCCTGTCCCATGATACCTCAACCTCGGCCTGCTTCAATTCTAGAAATTTGACACCTCTGGAGCAGGCGCAGAAGCGTTGCCGCCTCTTCAAGCTGTTCCAAACTCATCAATTTGCTTGCCTCTACCCATCTTAGTCCAGCTGGTTTCTCTTGCCTCAACCTTCTTTATTTTCATCTCTTCTCTTCTTCCTCCACAACTTAAACTTAATTTTGCTTTCTCCTCTCTCTCTCTCTCTCCCCCACGGTTGAGCCACACGCAATAAGAGGCCCCGTTTCATAATGGCGTTTTAGGAGCAAAGTTTTCTCTTGTAATCCCCAATGTTTATGTAATTATATTCTCCCAATTGCAGATCTTCTCCTGTTCGTGTTTACACGGTATCCCTTTCTTTTATAATGTACTGAAACACTTGCTTTCAACTTGAATTATTCATTTTTTCCCCCGTTTTCTTTGTTTCGCAATACAGGAAAATGGCTTCAAGCTAACAAATTTGATAAAAAAATAAAAAATGAAACTTTCAAGATCAAGTGATCAACCTCAACAAACACATCTGAACTAATTACAAACCTAATCGAAAGAAGGCGGTGGATCTGTGATAATCCATACGTACAGATCTGGTGAAGACACAAGAACAAAACCATTATACTGAGTTGGAGGTGGGATCGAACCAAAGAAGGCGGTGGATCTGTAACCCATCCTACTGCGGGCTCAGGGAACCGTTGCTCCTGCTTTCATTTTTCCGACCACATAGCGATCTATTAGACCGGCACCGGCTGGGATGACGTGAGTGTCAGATGGGCTGACGGCGGGTTTAAAGTAAATAGATTAAACTCAAACTTTGAGGGTACTTTGGTCCTCTTAAAGCACGAGTTCCCAGAGTTAAAAAAAAAAAGGCATAAAATTAATGGGCATTTGATATAAAATAAAAATATGTAAAATTAAATAATGTTAATTATTGGAGGAGGCTGTCGTCCCCACTCCATGTGTTGTCCCATGCTTTGGTGGGATAGTGGCCAAGATCAGGCATCTTGAATTTTATTTTATTTTTGGTTAAAAATTTAAAATATTATATCAGTGTAAATAATTTTTGAAATAATTTAGAGTTTAAAAGAATATCTTGTGTTATGTATGTGTAAATAAAAAAATAAGTTTCAAAATGATATTTGCATGTTAATAAATATTAACAAACATTTTAAGATTTTAAGCATGAGAGATTAGAAATTTAGAATATGAATTTACAATATCAAGCTAACAAAGTCTGTAGACAAACTTAATTTGGAATCCATCTTGGCTTAAGTGTTAGAATTTACAATCCAGTGAAATTTTGCACTAGAAATATATGTGGGTAAATCACATCACATATCACTAAATTTTGGTGTATTTTTTATTTTGATCACTAAATTTTAATTCTTTGTAATATGATCATAGAAGTTTAAAAAATTTTATAATGTGATCACATATGAGATTTTTCGATCACTCTATAAACGGAGTGTGTGACGTGGCGTTGATGTAGTAAACAAAAAAAATTATTATGCAATGACAATTAATAAGAACGTGTCAAAAAATATTTTTATTATTTGTCATATCAGCGCCACGCCACCCACTCCGGCTATAAAGTAATAGAAAAATTTTATATGTGACCACATTACAAAATTTTTTAAACTTCTATAATCACATTGTAAAGAATTAAAGTTTAATGATCAAAATAAAAAACACACCAAAATTTAGTAATTTTTGTGTAACTTACCCCAATATATGCCTAGTTTTCAAAATTACATGTGTGCCCCTTTCTCCGGCAACTTCTTTCATGCCCCCCCCCCCCCCCCAACTCCCCACTGTTTAGCAACCACCACCGTGCCATCCCTTTGCTGAAAATGAACGAGAACTTGGCTTATGTTCTCTTTAATATTTTTAGTCTATTTTGAGTTTTTAATTCTTTTAAATATTAAAAATATATTTAATTTTTTAACCTCCTTAACTTGGAGTTTCTAATGGTAGACTTTGATTGTGTGAATCTTCGACCGACGATGGTTGCTAGTGACGGAAAAGATGCAGGGTATCGGAAAATAAAAAAAAATAAAAAAAAAAGAAAGAAAGAAAAAAAAAAAACACAAAATGGTTTTTCAAAATTCCAAAATAAATAGGTTTTCTAGTTTTCTATTTTAAGAAATAATTTTTCAGAATAATAAAAATAATATATTTTTAAAATTCTCAAAACAGACATTCAAAACACAAAACTAAAAATTCAAAACTCAAAACTAAAACAAAAAAAATACCCAATGACTCAGTTCACCGAACTATTCAAAATAAAAAAATTTGTTCCATTCGATTTCTTTATTCGTAGTGATTTCATATTGAATTTTTGCAGTGAATCTGATATGCATATCATTTAGTGATTTCTTGCCATTTTTTGTTTAATCTAATTGGTTTTTTTTCCTAATTTTATTCTAATTTTTTGGTTCTAAGATGAACTATATATATTGGATTTGATTAGACCCCAACAAGGTTTTTATCATTTCATGGTTTTTAACTGATGGTTGCTCCGTATTGTTTTGGTTCTTTTGCCATATTGTTTCTTCAATCTTTGGCTCTCAATTTCTCATTCGTTTGTCACTAAAATTTTGTACAAAAATCATTAAGTTACTTTTTTTTTTGGGGGGTCATTTTAGAGACCCATTCATTGGTTTATTCTCATTGACGATTGATCATTTTGAAATCAAGTTTAAAGTAGATGTCATAAACTAATTAAGTATTTATAGGTAGATTTTTCCTTCAAATTTGGTACTTGATATCTCAGACTCGATTAATTGAATTTATAATTCGAAAACCCTGTTAAACTCTTTATAATATCTATTTCAAAAGCCCTTTATTGGTTAAGTAATTTAATTATCTTGACTTGATTTATACTTTAAATGCAGAAATCTCTTAATTTGCTCAATGATTTTTATTAAAACGAAGTCATGCAAATTTGTCACAATCCCATCAATGAGACCTAGTAATTGATTGGGGCCAATTTGATTTGGTTTCCTCCAATTTTGCATAAAAAATGTGCTATTTGATTTAGTGGAAAATGACCTACTTAGCAATTTGAAAGAATTACTTTTAGATCATCCCCTTTTTATCAATTTACTTTTAATTCCTATAAAATCTTCTCAAGTTCTGATAATTTGTTCAATTATCGCTAGATCTCTTCTCAGATTTAATTTTTAAATCATTTAAATATAATATTTAATATTAACAAATTTAAAAAAAAATCAAAATATTACATAAGAGACCAAATTTAAATTTTGTTCTCAATTTAACAATAACTTACTTTAATTTTTTTAAAATATTATTCAAGGTTTGAATATCTCAGGTCTCCATTGAGATGGAGACCAAATAAAATATTTGTAACCCCTTAAAACTCGAGCCTAACTTCAAATACTACTCTCTCTTTTGTTGATTGAAGTTAAGATAAATAGTTTTAAAATTCAATAAATTATATTTTGATATATTTGAAATTTGCCAAAAAAAAATAGAGGGATATTGACATTTAAAAAGCGATAGCAAACTCTTTCGATTCTACAATTCTATCTACACTTTTCTTCTACCCTTGTTTCATAGATGTTAAAAATTTTAATATGACAAAAATATCCTTATATTTTTTACCCTTGTCTTATAATCACTTGACACACTAACCCAACCATCTACTGACATATTTTTCTCTAGTTTCAATGATGGTTTAACTATTATCAAATCAAAGAGAAAAATAAAAAAAATTTATAAATTAATAAATTTTGGTCAATTCACTAGACAAAGGGGAAGGAGGAGAATAATAGGAGTGAAAAATAAGAGTACTTTTTTTAGAGAAGAGAAAAAGTTCGGTTTACCCCAAACTAACTGAATCAAACTGATTGAACTTGTTGGTTCGGTTCGATTTTTCTTTTTTTTTTTTTGTATCGATTTGGTTCAATTAATTTTTCTCAAAAATTAGGTTTTCGGTTTGGTTTTTTGGTTGGAAGAACCGAACTAACCGAACCGACTGAACTTTAAAACGATATTATTTTGATATTTATAAAACGTCATTTTCTTCAATTTTGTGTATTTTTTATCCGTTATTTCAATTTTTTTTTTGCGTTTCTTCAGTTTAATTGGTTTAGTTCAATTTATACGATTTGTGTTCGATTTTTTCTGTTATCAGTTAGTTCAATTTTTCGAGTTAATAAGTTAGTTCAATTTGGTTTTACTCCTTGATTTGATTTAATCAATTTGTGGATTTCGGTCCATTTGCACACACTTAATTTTTGTTATATTAACAAAAGTTTAACTAGTATTGTAAAATTAGAAAATATCACATTATCTTTTAAATATCAGATATATCTTTTTTTTTTTTTGTTTCCAAATCTAAGAAACATAGGGATTAATTTAGGTTTTAAATTTGAGAAAGAGGGAGTGAAATTCATTTTATCGTACAATTTTTAAGCTTAAAAGCTCTGCAATGCTCTAAGTTTGCCATTGATTTGAATTGGTCAAACCTTTTCATGATTTCATCGGACATGGAGGATTTTCTTCAGGTTTGTGCAACTTTATGGACATTCTTCAGGTTTTTAACTTTCATCGTATAATTTCTATGTTTGAAAATTTTAAACTAAGTAACCCTAGCTAGCATTTGTCATCACTCTTGAAATGCTTAGATCTTTTCACGATTTTGTTAGACATAGAGGCAAAGAAATCTGACATTTTGATGACATCAATCTTTCAAGTTGAATTAGGAACACATTAAACTAATACATTATGTGTGTTTGTACTCCTGTATTTGATTCTAATGTGTAAATTTCTTGATTCATTTTGATCTAATTTGAGGATTTTGCATATTTGGAGACTTAATTGCTTATTTAGATATGGTGTACTTGATGAAAATCTTCAAAAACTTGTCATGCTAAAGAAATCCATAATTCAATTACCATGAATTGTATAAATCAAGTTACGAATCAATTGAATAGAGAAATAAATATATATCTTGTTGTTGCTTAACTATAATAATGAATTTATAGATGAAAAACCACCTTATGATGACCCACGTGTGGCCTATCTGAGTAATGAGTGACTATCTCAGGGTGGAGTGGTAACAATGAATAACTCTCCAAGGGTGGAATAGTAGTGATGGGTGACTTCTCTGAGCGATAGATGACTTTTCTGAGCGATGGATGACCTGCTTAAAAAAAAGATTGGTTAAGGGTACGGGTGAGAATCCTCCCGTAGACTCTCCGATACTTAAATCAACCTCTTGTGAAAGTAGAATGCTTGAATGCAAGAAGAAAATGTGAGTAGGAGATATTACATATCGAAGAGGGGGGGGGGGGGGGAAGGGAGGAACCCCCTATTTATAGCGATGGAAGAGGCTACTAGGTGATAGGTGACTTGATCTTTTCAATGAGAATCTCAGAGGTGGTTTTGATCGAGTCTTGCAGGGATAGTTTTGATTGGGTCTCTCAGAGGTGTGGCGCGTGAGAGCGGGCGCGCGTTCGTGGCACCTTTAGGTGACCCCCACTTTGAGGTGTTGGTTGATGAGAATCATGAATGACCGACTAACAATGACACAATTAGATCAGTTGACCCAGTCAATCGTGATGGAATTGGATGAATAATATGTGTTTTTCAAGTAGAAATGAGCCACTAAGTAGAATTCATGATGTGAACCCCACGAAGGAAGGTGAGACCCGACACTCAAAATGGTTCCTTTGTTAAGGATCATTCTAAAACAAATTCGTAAATAACAAAAGAAACAACCTTGACTCATTATCTATAAAAAGATAAAAACCAAAGGTATAAGAAGGTTAGGTTTGAAGCCACACTCAAGATAGAAGAGAAGGATTGTGAATGATAAGTCAATGATGAATGCCACAAGATGAAATCTTGATAAGTTTTGAATAGTTCGTTGAAGAACCAAAAGAAAACTCTCACTATTATTATTGCTCAAAAACTGAATTCCCCTCAAGGTTACATTGGCAGGTATAACCGAACACTAAGTCTAAATTGGAAGGAAATAAACAAAGTAGGTAAACAAAATAAGGGAAGTGATCAAATATTCATCAATTCCATCAATCAGCCATCAATTTTCATAATCACCCATTCAATGAATCAGCCACCAAATCTTGTTAATCAAAGACCCATTCTATCAATCAGCTACCACAATTGACAATCACACATTCAATCAATTAGTCACCAAATTTGACAACCACCCATTCAATTAACCAACCACCAAAATTGTTGTCAGAATAACTAAAGTGTCAATTTAACACGCTAAACGATAGAATTTGGCCACAAAACTAGTGGGCTCAAGGGCTTTGGCCCATGAGTTCTGCTCAGTGGCTCGTTTCTTCTTGAAAAACACATTATTCATCCAATTCCATCATGGTTAACTGGGTTGACTGATCCGATTGTGTTATTGTTAGTCGGCCCTTCATGATTCTCATCATTCTCTTGGAAGAATCAGCTTGTTGGCATTGTCATGAATCTTTCCCAGGGCTTGGAATGGCTCACCTAGTTGAAAGGTCACATCCTTGAAATCTTGCAACAAAGAATTAACCAAACTTGGGAGGGATTTGTTAATTTCACCATGTACAAGATAAGGATCCTCGCACTCATGAAAAATTATTTGTTGATTTTCCATGAGAGCCGTCTCAACCTCACTTTCTTCAACAATGAAACTTCCTTTTATCTCGCCCTCATCTTTTTCTTCAATCTCAATAGTATGAACATTTTCATTACCATTACCTACTTCATTCTCACTTTTTTTTTGAATGCGCAATCTTATTTTTCAACTCATCCTTATTTTTCTTCTCAATCTTATGTTTCTTCTCCATCTCCCTTTCAATAATCATGCTACATACCTTATCATTGACATGGCATTTAGTATGAAAAATGTTCTTACGTTGTATCTTATCCATTTTGGCTTGCACACTAAGAGCTCTCCTCGCCAACAAGAGCTCCGCATCAACCGGGTACTCAATGCCACTCGCATCCTCCAAAGGTGGCATGGACTCATTATCAAACTCATCTTCGATCTCAATACCACCATCATCTTTTAAAATCATCACTCTTTTGTTTGGGCATTGAGATGTAATATGGCTTAACCCCAAACACTTAAAGCATTTGATATCTCTATTTCTAAGAGGTGGAGTATCAAATTTTACCTTGTTTGGTGCTTTTCCATCATTGTTGTTTTTTAAAGTTTTGACTGTAGACTTGAAATTAGCCCTTACATCTTTTCTGCTCTAATTCGATTTCCATGTTGAAGAAGAGCCCGAATTCTGCCCAATTCGTGTGGGCCATTTCTTTTCAATTGTTGCTTCACTTTAATGGCCATGTGCACTATGTCATACAACTTAACGTAATGTTGTAACTCTACCACATCTGCAATATCACAATTTAGTCTAACTAGGAACTTGGCTATGGTAGTTTCTTGGTTCTCCTCCACATTGGCTCGAATCAAGGTCGGCCTTGGGCCAGGGCTACAGCCCGGGGCCCATAATTGAGAGGGGCCCAATTTTTTTTTTTAAGTTTATGAATATATATGTGTATAAAAGAAAAAATTAATAGCAGAAATTGCTCTGCCAGTGCCGCCCTCTCATGCAACCCAAAAGTTGGAACTCTGCCCAATGCCCATTTTCCCTCTCTTCTTCTTCTTCGTTTTTCTGGTTATTTCTTCTTCGTTGCCGACACTTGGTTAAGTTGCTGCTTCATTTTAGTGTGAGTATCTTCATCTGTATATGTTCTATTCTTTATATATATATATATTAATATATATATTTATTACTGTTACATTGTATGTGTGTGTGTGTGTGTTCCGCGACTATGTATATTGTATGTGTGTGTGTGTTTTGTGACTGTGTATATAATATATTATTGTATGTGTGTGTGTGTTCTGTGATTGTATATTTTGTTCTTTAATCACTGTATGTGTGTGCGTGTTTCGTGACCGTGTATATTATATATGTGTGTGTGTGTTTTGTGACTGTGTAATGTGTATATAATATATTATTGTATGTGTGTGTGTGTTCTGTGACTCTATATATTTTGTTCTTTATTCTTTATATATATATATATAGATATTAATTGCTCTGTCAATGTATATTCTGTTCCGATATCAAGAATAAATATTTATTCATTGACTGTGTAATAAATATCTATATATCTATATATTCATTGATTGTGTAATGTGTATATAGATATTTAATTTGTTGTTGTCGTTGGGGTTACAAGGGTGATTGGAAATGCCAGAAAGTCAAACCTACAGTTGGCAGTATCAGGAATAAATATTTTTGCAAACCAACTTGCTTCAATTAGTGTGGTTTCTGTTTGGTTTTTGTTTGGATTTGGTTTCTTTAAGTGTTATTAACCTCATGCATATAAGGAAATAGTCTTTAAAATTTTCTTTTATTTAGTCTACCAATATCAAAATTGATGCTTGCAAAATTATTCATATCATTAATATGGCATATTGCATTAAGGCCTGTGAATATCTTAAAGTTAATAGCTAATTTTTTGGCTTTGACTTGAAAATTATAAATTATGAACACTAGTTATTAACAATTCACTATTCTTTTATTTACTTACAGATTTATTAATTTAATTCATAGGTTTGTTTGAATGTATTATGAAATTTATGTTTATATTTATTTGATTGTATTATTGAACTTATGTTTATTGTTTATATTTTTTTGTATTAGATTTGAATTATTTTGAATGCATTTGACTTATTCTTCTTTATTATTTGATTCAACAGAAAACTTGATTGGGATTCTTGTTCTTTATAATTGGAAGTTTCAAGTGGAAGAAAATATGCTCAAAATCCAGATTTTATTGTTCTTTGTTAATTAGTTTTATTTTTTTTATTATGTTGTGTTTATTATAAAAATTAAAAAATGTTTCCTAAGAAACAACTTTCCAGAAATCTCAAGAGACAAAGAAAGAAAAAAGAAGAAGAAATTGCTCAAAGTTTAAGATGATATTTGAATAAATATTTTGTTAAACAAACCAATACTTCACTTGAAAATTTAGATGAAGATTTACCAAATGAATGTGAACAACTAATTCAATTGGAAGAATTAGTAGAAAATGAGAATGAAGGGAGTGAAGAAATTGGTGATCAAGATGAAAATGAAAATATTGATGAACCTTTTCTTAAGGAAAATGAAAATATTGATGAACCTTGCCATGAAAATGAATGTCCTGAAACAAGATTTGATTTGAACATTTATGATCCACGAGTTTGGGATAATCTTGATGCAAAAATGAGAGATTTACTTGTAGATAAAGGTCCTGTAAGAGAAACTAATCTCAAATTCCCCATGGACAAACACAATAGACATTTTTTCTTCAAATTATTATCTTTGTATGTTACCAAATGGGGAAACTAAGGATCGAAAATGGCTGGTGTACTCAAAGGAGTTGGATAAAATATTTTGTTTCTGTTGTAAGTTGTTGAAAACAATGAATTCTAGAAGTCAGTTAATTAGTGAAGGAACTAGAGATTGGAAACATCTTGGTGAGAAGCTTAAACAATATGAAAACAGTATTGAACACCTTACTAACTTGAGGTCTTGACTTGAGGTCTTGTATTGAATTGCAAATCAGATTGAAAACAAATCAAACAATTGATACAGAATTACAAAAGTTAATCAAGAAAGATACACTACACTGGAAAAATGTTATTGTCAAAATCATTGCTGTTGTGAAATATCTTACTATGCATAATTTGGCTTTTCATGGAACAAATGAAAAAAATTATGAAGATGGTAATGGTAACTTTTTAGGCATACTTGAAATGATTGCAGAGTTTGATCCAGTAATGCAACACCATTTTCGACTCATTCAAGATAAGAAGATTCATTATCATTATCTTAGTCATAAAATTAAAAATGAGTTGATAGCTATTTTAGCATCAAATGTTAAACATGTGATTAGTGGTTAATTTTATAAAAATTTTGTTATAATTATATCCTTCTTTTGATCTTAAAAATAGTTTAAATTAGATATTAATATATATTTTATGGTTATATGCAAGTTTAAATTGAAAAATGAATGAAATGAAATTTTAAAGTAAAATTTAATAATAATAATAATAATATATAAAATTATATATAATACATATACATCATTATATGCATTCATGTAATATATATAATATAATATAATATATATATATGTGCCATGTGTAATACATATATATAATATATAATTTATTAATAATATTAAATTATTTTTATTTTTTTTAGGCATGAAGAATTCAAGTCCATGAAGAAATCAAACCCATGGAGAAATCAAGCCCATGAAGAATTCAAGTCCATGAAGAAATCAAGCACATGAAAAATTAAAGTCCATGAAGAATTTAAGTCCATGAAGAATTAAGGCCCAATTTGAGCAACCCATGGAAGATATTATTTGGAGAAGGCCCAAGGATTATTTTTAATCCTAATGAAGATTAAAAATCAATTTATAGAAATCTATTTTTATTTTTTATGTGAGAGCTTTATTAGGTGTGTTTTTTAGCTAAAATCCACTTAACTATTAGGTGGATATTATAGCTAAAATCCATTTAACTTTATGAATGCTTTATTAGGTATGTATTTTAGCTAAAATCCATTTAACTTTAAGTGTGTGAGTGCCCATTAGATATAATTATGTCTAGTTGAATAATTGAAATTGTGTGGTTTGTATTGCATCTTGTGGCCTATAAATAGATCACTTGATTGCATTTGTAAGTGTGATTATTATTCTTGAATCAAAGTTTAGTTGTTTCCTTATAATTCTCTCTTTGAGAATTGTTCTTGTTCTTTCCCCTTTTCTTTAGTATTCTCTCTTGTGATCTTACTTCCTTCCTTTCTTCTTTTAAATTCTTATGTCATTTATTATTACTTTATTATTCACCGCCTAAATGGCCGGTTAATTTGTGCCTTTAAATTTCTGCAATTTTCATTCTTGTCATTTAATTGTTCACCGCCTAAATGGCCGGTTAGTTTCTTCTATTTTAATTCCTGTCATTTAAATTCTGTTATTTAAATTATGTCATTTAAATTGTTGTCAATTAATTTAATAGAGATGAGTAGCTAAATCTAATCTTGGGTTAAGGCAAGGACAGTGTCTAACGCCAATGATTCCCAAAGAAAGCTACGCTTTAAATGAGTAACATTGGTTTAAACTTCAATATGAGTGTGTTTTGATTATTGAAAAATCACTAGGTTTGGATTGGAGCGTAAGCCTAACTTAGAGCTTTCATGTCACGCATGAGAGTTACTAGAACTGGAAACGCTATCATACCCAAACCCGGATGATTAATTTAGTTATTTTGTGTATTAATTGTAATTGAATTTATGGTAGTTTCTTAAATTAGAATCCCGCATATCATGTATGGGGATTGCTTAAACTAGAGCTATCATTATCTTTAATTGCATTTAATAACAAATCCTCATATCTGAAATTAAATTAATGTTGCTAATCTTTTATGCTAATATTTGGGAATCAACGGGTTGGCACTGAAATTGTCTTAACTCAAGTACTTTCCAATTTCATATTCTCACGTTTAGTATTTATTTCAACTTCTGTCTTGCTTTATTTTCTAGTATTTGTTATCTAAAAAAATCATAAAAAATCATGTTATCAATCCATCTAAATGCGTGTGCGTGTGTGTGACATTCTTTTTTTTCTTTTGCCATAAATAAATCTCTCAGTGGACGACCTGGACTTATCCAGAAAGTATAAATTTAAATTTGAACTACAACTGCACTCGTACACTGACGAGTATAAACCTCTCGCCTAAATAAATAAATAAAATATAAAATTTTTATTGTGTTTTGTTTTGTGTTTTAATTGCAGGGTGAGAGTGCAGTCAAATTTTGGCGCCGTTGCCGGGGAGATTGAGGCAAAAACAAAAAGGAAAAACAAAATATAAGAAGAAGCATCTCCTGATAAATTCCGTAACTCTGTTTCTTTTTACTTTATTTTTATTTTTGCATAGTGTATGATACTTAGGTCAGGTAAAACTGTAGAAAATCAGTCACTCATGTCTCAACACAATGAGAACATGCCACTTCCACAGAACATGTCTGCACATGGTAGTGACCACGGTGACCCTGATCCCATTGATCAGGAGATGATCAGACCCCTTAGGGAGTATCTTCATCCTCCTAGGCAGACAACCCCCTCATGCATTATTCTTCCCATCAATCATCATAGGTTTAACTTCAAACCTGGCACAATCCAATTGTTGCCAACTTTTCATGGCATGGATTCTGAAAATCCATATACTCATATGAAAGAATTTGAGGAAGTATGTAGCACTTGCATGGACCATACAGCAAATGAGGATGTCATAAGATTAAAACTCTTTCCATTCTCACTGAAAGATAAGGCAAAAATATGGTTAAGCACTCTCCCACCTAGATCTATAGGAACTTGGAGAGAAATGCAAACAACTTTCTTAAAAAAATACTTCCCTGCCAACAGAACTGCTACTCTTCAAAGACAAATCATGAACTTTGCCTGTAAACCAAATGAGAATTTTGCGCAAGCGTGGGAAAGGTTTAAAGACCTTCTTCACACTTGTCCGCACCATGCTTTTGAGCAATGGAGAGTGGTCAGTTTCTTTCATGATTCACTCACTCCCCAATTGAAAATGCTAGTTTCTACAATGTGCAATGGAGAATTCTATGAGAAGACTCCAGAAGAAGCTTTCCACTTCTTTGACACGTTGGCTGAGAATACAAGGAACTGGGAAGTTGGTCCAACATCTGCTCTTGATTCAAGAGAAAATCCACAACCTAGAGGGAGATACCAACTGAGTGAGAGTGACGATTTAAATGCAAGATTAACTGCTTTAACAAAGAAAGTTGAAAACATGCAACCCAAAAAGGTGCAATCTGTTAATCAAGTGGAAGTAAAGTGTGCTGTGTGTGATGCAACAGATCATTCAACTGAAGAATGTCCTACCCTACCTGCTTTCAAGGAGGTATTGTATGGGCAGACTAATAACAATCATTCACACAACTTTGAGGGGAGACAAAATCAAAATCAGAGTGGAGCCTATTATGGGAATAATCAGAACTACAATTCATACCATCCCAATAATAGAAATCACCCCAATTTTTCTAGGAGAAATGATTCTGGAAATTATTCTCAACCTCCCTTCCCTACACAACAACATACCTTCCAACAAAATCAAGGTTCTTCATCCAATACTTACCAACCTCCTCATAGGAGATCTTTGGAAGATACCTTGCACCAGTTCATCCAAAGTCAAACAGGTATCAATAATCAGGTTGCTCAGCTTGTCAAAAATCAAGACCAAACAAACAGAGCCATAGAAGACATTAGGAGCCAGTTGACCAAGATAACACAAACATTGAGTGTGAGAGAACCCGGGAGGTTTCCATCCCAAACTAATCCTAACCCAATTAGGCAAACCAACCAGGTAGAAGCTTCAAATAGTGAAACCAACACTCATGAACAAGTGCAAGCAGTGACTGCCCTAAGAAGTGGAAGAATAATTGAGAAACCAACTGATCCTAGGATAAACCAACATGTTGATGAAGAAAAAGAACCAAAAGATCATGAATCCACCGATGAAAAAAATGAGAAAAATGAAAAAAATGAGAAAAATGAAAAACAAAAAGAAGATGAGAAAGAAATTCAATACAGGCCCAAACCACCTTTTCCACAAAGGTTGAATCATTTGAAAAAAGAGCAACAAAATGCAGATATATATGAAGTGTTTAAGCAAGTGAGAATCAACATCCCGCTGTTGGATGCAATCAAACAAACACCTTCATATGCAAAGTTTTTGAAAGATCTGTGCACTGTCAAAAGGAAAACAAATGTGCATGAAAAGGCATTCTTGACTGAACAAGTCAGCGCCATTCTCCAATTGAAAACTCCTCCCAAATACAAAGATCCAGGCTGTCCAACCATTACATGCATCATAGGAAGTCAAAAGGTTGATCGGGCACTCTTGGATTTAGGAGCTAGTGTCAATTTGTTGCCATACAGTGTGTATCAACAGTTGGGATTAGGTGAGCTTAAACCCACTAGAGTGACCCTTCAGCTGGCTGATCGATCAGTCAAAGTTCCACGAGGAATTGTGGAGGATGTTCTGGTACAAATCGATAAGTTCTACTTTCCAGTGGACTTCATCGTTTTGGACACCCAGCCGCATCAGGGGCCTCAACCTCCTGTGCCAGTCATCTTAGGTCGACCATTCCTTGCCACATCAAATGCCATCATCAACTGTAGGAATGGTGTGTTAAAGCTATCTTTTGGGAACATGATTGTAGAAATGAATATCTTTAGGGTAGCCAAACATCAGGACACTGAGAGTGAAGTGGAGGAGGTAGACTTGATCCAAACACTGACCAATGACTGTTTTGAAGAGTTCATGAGAAGACCCAAAGAAGGAAATCAAGATCTCGAAGAAATAAAAGAAGTGGAAGTCATAAGCAAAGAAAGTGAGAAGCCTACATGGATGCCTGGTTTAGAGCCATTAAGGAACTTGGACAGTAAGCTCATGGCTCCTGATAGCCATCAGTCCACGCCTGAGAGAAAGCCATTGCCCAGTGATTTGAAATATGTCTTTCTAGGAGAAGGGGAAGCATTCCCAGTGGTGATCTCTTCAAGTTTGACACCTCAGCAAGAGCAACAACTGATAGAAGTTCTAAAAGCACACAGGAAGTCATTAGGATGGACCATTTCAGATTTGCAAGGTATTAGCCCTTTGATCTGTACTCATAAGATATTCTTGGAAGAAGGAGCAAAACCAGTTAGGCAAATGCAAAGGAGATTAAATCCCAACATGAAAGAAGTTGTCAGAAAAGAAGTGCTTAAGCTATTGGATGCTGAAATAATTTACCCAATCTCTGATTCTAAGTGGGTAAGTCCAACACAGGTAGTACCCAAAAAGTCTGGAGTCACTGTTGTAAAAAATGAGAACAATGAACTGATTCCCACGCGCATCCAGACAGGATGGCGTATGTGCATTGATTATAGAAAGCTCAATTCTGTGACAAGGAAAGATCATTTTCCTTTGCCTTTCTTGGATCAAGTTCTGGAGAGAATAGCAGGCCAAGCCTACTATTGTTTCTTAGATGGCTACTCAGGGTACAATCAAATAGAAATTGCACTAGAAGATCAAGAGAAGACAACTTTCACATGTCCATTTGGGACATTTGCATACAGGCGCATGCCATTTGGGTTATGCAATGCTCCAGCCACCTTTCAAAGGTGTATGATGAGCATTTTCAGTGAAATGGTTGAGCAGATTGTTGAAGTATTTATGGATGACTTTTCTGTTTATGGAAGTAACTTTGAGGCCTGTTTGGAGAATCTGAAAAAGGTTTTAGCAAGATGTGAGGAAACAAATCTGATACTCAATTGGGAAAAATGTCACTTCATGGTGAAACAGGGCATAGTCTTGGGGCACATCGTTTCATCTAGGGGGATGGAGGTAGACAGGTCAAAAATTGAAACAATTCAAAAACTCCCCATCCCTAGGAATGTGAAAGACATCAGAAGTTTTTTGGGACATGCAGGGTTTTATAGGAGATTCATTGCTTCCTTTAGCACCATAACAAGACCCTTGTGCCATTTGTTGTCTCAAGATGTTCCGTTTGAATGGAGTCCTGCCTGTCAAAATGCTTTTGATAAATTGAAAGATGCACTCATTTCAGCACCTATCATTCAGTCCCCTGATTGGTCTCTCCCGTTTGAACTTATGTGCGATGCTAGTGATTATGCGGTAGGAGCTGTGTTAGGGCAGAGGAAGGATAAGAAACCTCATGTGATATATTATGCTAGCAAAACTCTTAATGAGGCTCAAAAGAATTACACCACTACAGAGAAAGAGTTACTAGCAGTTGTCTTTGCCCTGGACAAGTTTCGATCTTACCTCGTAGGGTCACTAGTGATCATTTTTACTGATCACGCTGCTCTGAAGTATTTGTTCACAAAGCAAGATGCAAAACCCCGTCTGCTCCGATGGATCTTACTCCTGCAAGAGTTCAACATTGAAATCAGAGACAAGAAGGGAGTAGAAAATGTGGTGGCTGACCATTTGTCAAGGATTCCAAGTCAAGATCTCACACAATTTGATGAACCAATTCATGACAATTTCCCTGATGAGCAACTGTTTAAAGTGAATGTTATTCGTGCATCATCTGTTGTCCCTTGGTATGCCGACATTGCGAACTACCTGGCAACTGGTATGATCCCAGACCATTGGAGTAAGCAAGATAGGCATAAATTCTTCAGAAAAGTCAGAACATTCTTTTGGGATGAGCCCTACCTCTTCAAGTATTGTCCTGACCAAATCATCCGTAGATGCATACCCGATCATGAGCAACAAAGTGTCATCAATTTCAGTCATACTGTTGCATGTGGAGGCCATTTTTCTGTCAAGAAAACAGTTGCAAAAATTTTTCAGAGTGGATTTTATTGGCCGACACTGTTCAAGGATGTGTACAAGTTCTGTTCAAATTGTGATCGATGTCAAAGGTTAGGAAGTCTGTCAAGGAGAAACATGATGCCATTACATCCGATCCAAGTGTTAGAAGTTTTTGACTGTTGGGGTATGGATTTTATGGGCCCATTTGTCAATTCATTTGGTCATGAATACATCTTACTTGCTGTTGACTATGTGTCCAAATGGGTAGAAGCAATCCCGGCCAAAACAAATGACCATAGGACTGTCGTGAAATTTTTGAAAGAAAATATATTCAGTCGATTTGGGATGCCACGAGCAATCATCAGTGATGGGGGTTCCCATTTTTGTAATAAAGTAGTGGCAGGATTAATGAAGAAATATGGTGTACTGCATAAAGTTGCAACACCATACCATCCCCAAACCAATGGTCAAGACGAGCTAGCCAATAGGGAGATTAAGCGCATATTGGAAAAGACTGTTGCTGCTAATCGTAAGGATTGGTCCTTAAGACTAGTAGACGCTCTTTGGGCATACAGAACAGCTTACAAAACAATTTTGGGAATGTCTCCCTATAGGCTAGTATACGGTAAATCTTGTCATCTGCCGGTGGAAATTGAGCATAAAGCATATTGGGCAATTCATAAGATCAACAAGAGTCTAACTGAAGCAGGCTTATCCAGGAAGCTCCAATTGAATGAACTTGAGGAAATTCGGAATGAAGCATTTGAAAATGCACGATTGGCCAAGGTTCGCATGAAAGAGTTACATGATCGGCACATCATTCGAAAAAGCTTTCAGGTAGGGCAACGGGTACTCTTGTATGATTCTCGATTGCATCTATTCCCAGGAAAATTGAAGTCTCGATGGGTCGGCCCCTTTGTAATCAAGTCCATCTCAGGATATGGGGCATTTGAGATAGAAAATCCGGAGTCAGGACAGCTTCTAACAGTCAATGGTCATAGGTTGAAACCATACCAGGGTAGTGTTGAGGAGAATGAAGGAGTTGTGGATTTAGATGATCCATCATCATCTGATGAGTAGGGAAAGTTTCCTATCGTCTGGGAATTTGACGTTAAAAGACCACCTTTCCATTTAGGTTAAATGGATGTTTATAGATCTGAAAAAAAAAATAATAATAAAAAAATAATAATAATAAAATTAAATAAAAAAAAGAAAAAAATAAAATAAAATAATAAAGAATTATATATATAAGTTGTTCATTTTCTGCATTACTTAATTAACTTTGATTCAAATAGTGTTTCTCTGTGTGCAGTCTAAATAAAATTTTTTTTGCATACGAGTTCATGCATTGAAGACCACCAGGTATGCCTATCTTCTATTCTTTTATTGTCGATTGAGGACAATGCGCAATTTAAGTTGGGGGGTAAGGTGTACTTGATTTTATTGGTGTTTGAAACTTGATTTTATTGGTGTTTGAAACTGATCTATTGTGCAAATAATTTTGTTAGACTCGATAATATTGTCTTGTGTGGTATGTATGATTTTATTGGGCCCCTAAAACAAAACATTTATTAAAAAAAAAAAATCAAAAAAAAATAATAATAATAATAATAAGAATAAGAATAAAAAAAAATTAAAAAAATAATAAAATAATAATAATAAAAAAAAAAAATTTGAATTGAGAGAGACAGAATTGACGCTGGTGGTAGCTATCTTTTCTTGGGCAGTGCAATCACACTGCCCTATAAAGGATAAGGCACACTGCCAAATGTTGAAAAATGAGGCACCAAGCGTTGAAAAAGAGACGCCAAGCATAACCCTGTAATTATGGCATGCCTCGAGCCGAGTGTAAAATAGTGATGGTCATTGCTCTATAAGAGACTCCATATCTGTATAAGGCAAGCCACCATTCTTGAGCTCAGTCTTCTCTCTTTTGTGTTATTCTCCGATCAGGTACTCTCATCCCTTTTGTAAAGTTTATAGTTCTTTAATTTTTTTTCTTAGTATAGTTAAAAAAAAAAAAAAAAAAATGGATCTTTATCTCTCAAAAATTCACAAGTACTATCCATCTCTCCCGCAGAATGATTTGAAAAAAATTTATGTTGCTAGGTGTGAAAGACTTAGGTTGTTGATGCTTAATAACATCCCTGAAGATATTCGTTGGCTGATCGAAGCAAAAGTTCGATTAGTTGGTGAAACTTCACCTAGTTTTAAGCATTTTCCAGGCTTAGGGAAGAGTAGTTTTGCGAAGAAAAGAAGAGCGAAAAGAGTGAATGGTTGTTACAAATGTGCTCGATGGACCTGTAACACACGATGCAAATCTGTGGGGTTTACGTCCATAAATCGAGAAGATAAAATTAGTTTCATAAAGGATGGACTGAGTAAGGAGTCTCTGGATGATATCCGATTGACTCTTGAGACGCATCCGTGTGGAATAGTGCAAAGAGAACTTCTTGCTTTATGGACCCAGTTCAGAAGTGACCACCAACGCTATAGTCTTGGGAATCTGACTAAAAACGACCCTGTTTGCCAATCTATAAGAAAATTGGATGGGAAGCTTATCCCCACTTCATAGAAAGTGTTTAAGCCGTTTCTGGACGTAAAACCAGAGGAAGATGTGAGCCACAATCACAACTACTTATATATACGCAAGATTTTTGTTTGTATTTATTTCTTGTTGAATTGTTGTATAGCTACTTTTGATCTCCAAACTTCTTTTCAGGACATACAAAAGAAACAAACATGGAAGGGCAGTTCGTTCGTCAAATTAAAACCATATGTGTACTTTGTGGCTCTCAACTTGGGCGTGATATTTGTTACGCACTTGCAGCGAACGAACTTGGTAAAAAATTAGGGGAGAAAAAAATTAATTTGGTATATGGAGGGGGAAGTCGTGGATTGAATGGTTATGTTTCACAAGTTGTACATCTTGGAAATTCATCTGTGGTAGGTATAATGCCAATCCCTTTAGCTGAACCACATATTTCCGGGATTACACGCGGTCAACTTATAGAAACGACTTCTATGTCTGAGCGCATGGCTTGTAAGATTTATCAGTCAGATGCCTTCATTGCTTTACCAGGAGGTTTTGGAACACTTGAAGAAATCTTTTGTATAATCTCCTGGGCCAAGAGTAATCTCCATACCAAACCCATTGGACTTTTAAATGTTAACCATTTTTTCGATGGGTTACTCTCTTTTCTTGATCAGGCTGTGGACCAACAGTTCATTTCTCGTTCAGCAAGAAAGATTCTCATTTCTGCATCCACCATTGATAAGCTGCTAGAGAAATTACATGCTTATGTTCCACAGTACGATCCTCATGAGCCTCGGATAGACTGGTCTAAGGCAATTAGTAACAAGCGCCCAAGGGGTCCGATTAATTTAGATTTATCACTGTGAGAAATGCTCTTTATTAAGATGGCTGAGTAAGGAGTACTTTTTGTACTCTTGAGATGCATCTAGTTATTGTACAACTTGCAGGATTTTTTTGGTTGTGTTCTTGAAAAAAAAAAAAAAAGAACAAAAAAAACAAAACTGTGGAATGTTGTTAGCAAAGTCTTTGATAAGATGGCTGAGTAAGGAGTACTTTTTGTACTCTTGAGACGCATTTTGCTTATCTTATGACTTGCATGAAATTTTTATTTTGGTGTGAAAATATAAATATATATCTATATGGTGTGCTCATTTGTTGTTTAAGTTTTAGCAGTTCACAGCAAATCTATGGACTTGTGGAGTTACAGGTATTCCTAACAACCCTGATTTATTACTGCAATTCAAGTTGGGGGGTGTAAGGTCTAGTCATGAATCATCTGGTTTATATTTAACTGTGAGTTTGTAATTACTAGTTTGTAGTCTTGTGGGAATTGATTGTCTTTATCTACTCTTATAAAAAAAAAAAAAAAATTATTATGTGTTTTAAATAATGCTATTCCTAAAGCTTTAAAGTTATGCACTGATAGCCGGTTAAGTTTGCAATACGAAACATGAATGCATTGATTTCTCATTTGAAAACGTTTATGCATGAGAATAAGTAATTTACATTCATCAGGGATTCAAAATTTAGAAATTGGTTATCGGTCATAAAGTCAAAGGTAACAGTAATTAGCTGATTAGTACACTGTATGATCCCTCAACAGAAGTGGAGACTATTACCCAAGCAAGTGTTTGAGCCTAATAACCGTTAATTCTGAGTGAAATAACACTTACTCTAAATATGCTCTCTTGTTTATCTTATCTTTTCAATGGCTTCAAAATATCAATTCGCTTTGAATGTCTAGTATGATAGCGGATGAATTTGACTGGTTTCAAACTATGAATTAGATGACTGAGAAGCATGATAGGGGGATTAATTTCTTTCATTTTGAGCCTATTTTTTTTTTCTTTAAATCAACCTATTGTTAGCCCATTTGAGCCATTTGTAGTACAACTTCTTTCGTTACCCTTGTTTAACCCATAACCATATGAATTTTATCCAATCTGGTGTGATTTTGGGAATTAGTCTGTTTATCTATTTTCATATTTAAAAAGAAAAAGAAAAAAAAAGAAAAAAAAAAGAAAAAAAAAGTGAAAAAAAGGGGGGCAAATTCTCTTAGTTATTCAGCATAACTGTTTCAAAATGAATGCTAAAAAAAAAAAAAAAATTCCCGACACACCCTTTGCACACTCTACCTTTTCTTTGACAACCCGTATTAACCTTATAGCCCCATTACAACCCAGTCTGGTCCCTTTTGATGCTATAAATCATGTGATCTCAGAATTCGAGTTTGGAGTAAGGAATCATGTTTAAATTCAGAAGTTACTCATCTAGAGCATTATTCCAATCATGAAGCTATGTCAATTTCCTTATTCTTTCATGAAAATACGTTCCTTGTATTTGGGATGACACCGAGTTTTGAACTTGTTCTGCATTTACTCTTATAACGGTGCACCCCCTTGTGTGTACACATGAGGAATCCTTTTTATTGGAGAGAAAATCCATAGTAAGATTTGAAGTCAAAACTTCGAGGGAGTAAGTCTGTGTGTTGGTTATCCTAATTTCCATTCCTGAGATTGTATGACCTTTAACCAAAAATTTGATTTAGAATGCTAAATTATTTATTTAATTTTATGCATTTCGGTTTCGAATTTGAAATTTTTACATTCATACAGTTATTGTGAATAAAGTTTGGCAGGTGTATAATTTGATTGCTAAGGGACTAGCAATGTTTAAGTTGGGGGGTATGATTAGTGGTTAATTTTATAAAAATTTTGTTATAATTATATCCTTCTTTTGATCTTAAAAATAGTTTAAATTAGATATTAATATATATTTTATGGTTATATGCAAGTTTAAATTGAAAAATGAATGAAATGAAATTTTAAAGTAAAATTTAATAATAATAATAATAATATATAAAATTATATATAATACATATACATCATTATATGCATTCATGTAATATATATAATATAATATAATATATATATATGTGCCATGTGTAATACATATATATAATATATAATTTATTAATAATATTAAATTATTTTTATTTTTTTTAGGCATGAAGAATTAAAGCTCATGAAGACTTAAAGTCCATGAAGAATTCAAGTCCATGAAGAAATCAAACCCATGGAGAAATCAAGCCCATGAAGAATTCAAGTCCATGAAGAAATCAAGCACATGAAAAATTAAAGTCCATGAAGAATTTAAGTCCATGAAGAATTAAGGCCCAATTTGAGCAACCCATGGAAGATATTATTTGGAGAAGGCCCAAGGATTATTTTTAATCCTAATGAAGATTAAAAATCAATTTATAGAAATCTATTTTTATTTTTTATGTGAGAGCTTTATTAGGTGTGTTTTTTAGCTAAAATCCACTTAACTATTAGGTGGATATTATAGCTAAAATCCATTTAACTTTATGAATGCTTTATTAGGTATGTATTTTAGCTAAAATCTATTTAACTTTAAGTGTGTGAGTGCCCATTAGATATAATTATGTCTAGTTGAATAATTGAAATTGTGTGGTTTGTATTGCATCTTGTGACCTATAAATAGATCACTTGATTGCATTTGTAAGTGTGATTATTATTCTTGAATCAAAGTTTAGTTGTTTCCTTATAATTCTCTCTTTGAGAATTGTTCTTGTTCTTTCCCCTTTTCTTTAGTATTCTCTCTTGTGATCTTACTTCCTTCCTTTCTTCTTTTAAATTCTTATGTCATTTATTATTACTTTATTATTCACCGCCTAAATGGCCGGTTAATTTGTGCCTTTAAATTTCTGCAATTTTCATTCTTGTCATTTAATTGTTCACCGCCTAAATGGACGGTTAGTTTCTTGCCTTTAAATTCTTGCAATTTTAATTCCTGTATTTTAATTATCTACCGCCTAAATGGCCGGTTAGTTTCTTCTATTTTAATTCCTGTCATTTAAATTCTGTTATTTAAATTATGTCATTTAAATTGTTGTCAATTAATTTAATAGAGATGAGTAGCTAAATCTAATCTTGGGTTAAGACAAGGACAGTGTCTAACGCCAATGATTCCCAAAGAAAGCTACGCTTTAAATGAGTAACATTGGTTTAAACTTCAATATGAGTGTGTTTTGATTATTGAAAAATCACTAGGTTTGGATTGGAGCGTAAGCCTAACTTAGAGCTTTCATGTCACGCATGAGAGTTACTAGAACTGGAAACGCTATCATACCCAAACCCGGATGATTAATTTAGTTGTTTTGTGTATTAATTGTAATTGAATTTATGGTAGTTTCTTAAATTAGAATCCCGCATATCATGTATGGGGATTGCTTAAACTAGAGCTATCATTATCTTTAATTGCATTTAATAACAAATCCTCATATCTGAAATTAAATTAATGTTGCTAATCTTTTATGCTAATATTTGGGAATCAACGGGTTGGCACTGAAATTGTCTTAACTCAAGTACTTTCCAATTTCATATTCTCACGTTTAGTATTTATTTCAACTTCTGTCTTGCTTTATTTTCTAGTATTTGTTATCTAAAAAAATCATAAAAAATCATGTTATCAATCCATCTAAATGCGTGTGCGTGTGTGTGACATTCTTTTTTTTCTTTTGCCATAAATAAATCTCTCAGTGGACGACCTGGACTTATCCAGAAAGTATAAATTTAAATTTGAACTACAACTGCACTCGTACACTGACGAGTATAAAGTTATAATCTGAAGACATGTGTCTTGATGCTCCTGTAAGACAATTAGAAGGACTTGTTTTATTTTTTGAAAACTATAGAATAAATGGGTTTATTTCTGCCATGATTGATGCTAAAGAAATTTCCCTTGATATGGGAATTGAGCCTGTATTTCCAAAAAAACGTCAAGTTTGAAGAAAAAGGCATTTTGATGAGGTTTCCAATAGTGATAGGGAACAACAATCAGTTGAAGAATCATTTAATACTAGTTATTTTCTTGTTATAGTGGATATTGCTCTTGGTGAATTGAAGAGTAGGTTTGAACAATTGCATTGTTTTGAATCTATTTTGAGTTCTTATTTGATGCTGTAAAGTTTACTTCGTTTCATGATGATGAATTGAAAAGTTTTTGTGTGAATCTTGAAAATGCTTTAAAACATGGTGATGTTTCTGATGTTGATGCAAGAGACTTATTTTCAGAATTACAGGTGTTGCAAGTGATGTTACCAAAAAAAGCATATGAAACAGATAAACCATGAACATCCATTAAAATTCTTCATGGGCTTGAATTCTTCATGGACTTGATTTCTTCATGGGTTTGATTTCTTCATGGATTTGAATTCTTCATGAATTTGATTTCTTCATGGACTTGAATTCTTCATGGGCTAAAAATAAAAAAATAATTTAATATTATTAATAAATTATATATTATATATATGTATTACACATAACACACATATATATTAGATTATATTATATATATAGTACATGCATGCATATAATGATGTATATGTATTATATATAATTTTATATATTATTATTATTTACTTTAGAACTTCATTTCATTTATCTTTCAATTTAAACTTGCATATAACCATAAAATATATATTAATATCTAATTTAAACCATATTTAAGATCGAAAGAAGGGTATAATTATAACAAAATTTTTACAAAATTAACCACTAATCATACCCCCCAACTTAAACATTGCTAGTCCCTTAGCAATCAGACTATACACCTGCCAAACTTTATTCACAATAACTATATGAATGTAAAAATTTCAAATTCGAAATCAAAATGCATAAAATCGAATAAGTAATTTAGCATTCTAAATCAGATTTTTGGTTAAAGGTCATACAATCTCAGGAATAGAAATTAGGATAACCAACACACAGACTTACTCCCTCAAAGTTTTGACTTCAAATCTCACTATGAATTTTCTCTCCAATAAAAAGGATTCCTCAGGTGTACATACAAGGGGGTGCACCGTTATAAGAGTAAATGCAGAACAAGTTCAAAACTCGGTGCCATCCCAAATACAAGGAACGTATTTTCATGAAAGAACAAGGAAATTGACATAGCTTCATGATTGGAATAATGCTCTAGATGAGTAACTTCTGAATTTAAACATGATTCCCTACTCCAAACTCGAATTCTGAAATCACATGATTTATAGCATCAAAAAGGGACCAGAATGGGTTGTAATGGGGCTATAAGGTTAATACGGGTTGTCAAAGAAAAGGTAGAGTGTGCAAAGGGTGTGTCGGGATTTTTTTTTTTTTTACCATTTCTTTTGAAACAGTTATGCTGAATAGCTAAGAGAATTTTCCCTTTTTTTTTCACTTTTTTTTCTTCTTTTTTTTTTCTCTTTAAATATGAAAATAGATAAACAGACTAATTCCCAAAATCACACCAAACGAGGGTAACGAAAGAAATTGTACTACAAATGGCTCAAATGGGATAGCAAAGGAGGTTAATTTAAAGAAAGAAAAAAGGTTTAATAAGCTCAAAATGAAAGAAATTGATCCCTCTATCATGCTTCTACAAAACGATAATACTCAGTCATCTAATTCAGAGTTTGAAACCAGTCAAACTTATCCATTATCATACTAGAGATTCAAAACGAATTGATATTTTGAAGCCATTGAAAAGATAAGATAAACAATAAAATATATTTAGAGTAAGTGTTATTTCACTCAGAATTAACGGTTATTAGGCTCAAACACTCACTTGGGTAATAGTCTCCACTTCTGTTGAGAGATCATACAATGTACTAATCAGCTAATTACTGTTACCTTTGACTTTATGACCGATAATCAATTTTTAAATTTTGAATCCTCGATGAATGCAAATTACTTATTCTAATGCATATACGTTTTCAAATAAGAAATCAATGCATTCATGTTTCGTATTGCAAACTTAGCCGGCTATCAGTGCATAACTTCAAAACTTTAGGAATAGCGTTATTTGAAACACAATTTTTTTTTTTTTTTTAATAAGAGCAGATAAAGATAATCAATTCACACAAGACTACAAACTAGCAATAGCAAACTCACAGTTAAATATGAACCAGATAATTCATAACTAAACCTTACACCCCCCAACTTGTATTGCAGTAATAAATTAGGGTTGTTAGGAATACCTGTAACTCCACAAGTTCATTTTGCTGTGAACTGCTAAAACTTAAACAACAAATGAGCACACCATATATATATATATTTATATTTTCATACCAAAATAAAAATTGATGCAAGTCATAAGATAAAAAAATGCGTCTCAAGAGTACAAAAAGTACTCCTTACTCAGCCATCTTATCAAAGACTTTGCCCAACAACATTCCACAGTTTTTTTTTTTTTTTTAAGAACACAACCAAGAAAAATCCTGCAAGTTGTACAATAACTAGATGCGTCTCAAGAGTACAAAAAGTACTCCTTACTCAGCCATCTTAATAAAGAGCATTTCTCACAGTGATAAATCTAAATTAATCGGACCCCTTTGGCGCTTGTTACTAATTGCCTTAGACCAGTTTAACCGAGGCTCATGAGGATCGTACTGTGGAACATAAGCATGTAATTTCTCTAGCAGCTTATCAATGGTGGATGCAGAAATGAGAATCTTTCTTGCTGAACGAGAAATGAACTGTTGGTCCACAGCCTGATCAAGAAAAGAGAGTAACCCATCGAAAAAATGGTTAACATTTAAAAGTCCAATGGGTTTGGTATGGAGATTACTCTTGGCCCAGGAGATTATACAAAAGATTTCTTCAAGTGTTCCAAAACCTCCTGGTAAAGCAATGAAGGCATCTGACTGATAAATCTTACAAGCCATGCGCTCAGACATTGAAGTCGTTTCTATAAGTTGACCGCGTGTAATCCCGGAAATATGTGGTTCAGCTAAAGGGATTGGCATTATACCTACCACAGATGAATTTCCAAGATGTACAGCTTGTGAAACATAACCATTCAATCCACGACTTCCCCCTCCATATACCAAATTAATTTTTTTCTCTCCTAATTTTTTACCAAGTTCGTTCGCTGCAAGTGCGTAACAAATATCGCTCCCAAGTTGAGAGCCACAAAGTACACATATGGTTTTAATTTGACGAACTAACTGCCTTTCCATGTTTGTTCCTTTTGTATGTCCTGAAAAAAAGTTTGGCAATCAAAAGTAGCTATACAACAATTCAACAAGAAATAAATACAAACAAAAATCATGCGTATGTATAAGTAGTTGTGATTGTGGCTCATATCTTTCTCTGGTTTTACGTCCAGAAACGGCTTAAACACTTTCTATGAAGCGGGGATAAGCTTCCCATCCAATTTTCTTATAGATTGGCAAACAGGGTCGTTTTTAGTCAGATTCCCAAGACTATAGCGTTGGTGGTCACTTCTGAACTGGGTCCATAAAGCAAGAAGTTCTCTTTGCACTATTCCACAGGGATGCGTCTCAAGAGTCAATCGGATATCATCCAAAGACTCCTTACTCAGTCCATCCTTTATTAAACTAATTTTATCTTCTCGATTTATGGACGTAAACCCCACGGATTTGCATCGTGTGTTACAGGTCCATCAAGCACATTTGTAACAACCATTCACTCTTTTTGTTCTTCTTTTCTTCGCAAAACTACTCTTCCCTAAGCCTGGAAAATGCTTAAAACTAGGTGAAGTTTCACCAGCTAATCGAACTTTTGCTTCGATCAGCCAACGAATATCTTCAGGGATGTTATTACGCATCAACAGCCTAAGTCTTTCACACCTAGCAGCATAAATTTTTTTCAAATCATTCTGCGGGAGAGATGGATAGTACTTGTGAATTTTTGAGAGATAAAGATCCTTTTTTTTTTTAAAAAAAAAAATTATACTAAGAAGAAAGTAAAGAACTATAAACTTTACAAAAGGGATGAGAGTACCGATCGGAGAATAACACAAAGGAGAGAAGATTGAGCTCAAGAGGGGTGACTTGCCTCATACAGATATGGAGTCTCTTATAGAGCAATGGGCATCACTATTCTACACTCGACTCGAGGCATGCCATAATTGCACCGTCAAACTTAACGTCGTTTAGCGTCTCATTTTTCAACATTTGGTAGTGTGCCTTTTTTTTTTTTCAACGCTCGGCGCCTCTGTTTTCAATATTTGGCAGTGTGCCTTCTTTTTTTATAGGGTAGTGTGATTGCACTGCCCAAGAAAAGATGGCTACCACCAGCGTCAATTCTGTCTCTCTCAATTCAATTTTTTGTTTTTAATTAATTTTGTTTTAATTTTTGTTTTTTTTTTTAGGTAAAATTTTTTAGATACCTTACCCCCCAACTTAAATTGCGCATTGTCCTCAATTGGCAATAAAAGGATAGAAGATAGGCATACCTGGCGGTCTTTAATACATAAACTCGTATGGAGAAATTTTATTTAGACTGCACATAGAGAAACACTAGTTAAGTAATACAGAAAAGGAACAACTTATATGTATATATATAAAAAAAAATTATTTTATTATATATTTTTATTTTATTATTTTTTTAGAGTTTTTTTTTTTTTTTTCTTCCAGTTAAGGATCAAATGAGTGGTTGCCCACCTAATCGTATAATATCTCTCATTCACTACACCACTTTTAAAGTTATTTTCAAAATTATGTAAATTGATTTTTCTCATGAATGCACATACATATTTTGAAAATATATCGTCCGGAGGTGTTGGTTTTATTATATCCGCGTATGACACATTAATTTGCATAAACATCTCACAAGTGTTTGGTTTAATTTGATCCTCAATAATATCGACTAACCTAAAAGATAGAAATTGAGGGGTAAATGTGGATAAACTTATTATTTTTTCACATTTTGGCTATCGAATTTTATCCTCTTCTTCCTCCCAGGTTTCTTCTTTTCTTACATCATTTTGGTCTTTTTCTTCCTCCAAGGCTTCATTGACATCTACCTCACTGTGATCAACCACTCTCTCTTCTTGCACCAAAGGGTGTACTGTCCTAGGGGCATCAAGTTTCTCAATTATTTCTCCATTCCTTAAGACAGTCATTCCTATGTCCTGCTCCTGACTTTCACTTTTGATGATGGGTTTTATTACTAGGATTTTGAGTGAGTTGGGATGGACAGGCTCTGACATGCTCAAAGTCTGGGTTAGCTGTGTCAATTGGTTCCTAATGTCCTCTGTAACTCTAATGGTATGTTCTTGACATTTGGACATTTGTGTAAAAATTTCCATTTGGCCTTGCATAAATAGATTGAAGGTATCTTCTAATGAACTCCCATGAGGGGGTTGATATGCATCGAATGTAGACCCTTCATTCGTTTGAAATGATTGAGGCTGGGAAATGAAGTGCTCATGTGGTTGGGCTACAAAATCATTTTCCCATGAGAAATTTGGATGAAAGTGTGAATTAAGGTGATATGCATCAAAGTCCGAATGGTAGTTTTCCTCATGGTTCTGGTAATACATTCCCTCATAGTTGTGTGTGTGTGTGTAACTGGATTGACCATACAATACCTCCTTAAAAGTAGGTATTATAGGGCAGTCATCTGTTAAATGAGCTGAAGTTTCACACACAGCACACCAAACCTCAATTTCATGGTAAGTGGGTAACAAATGGGTAGTGTCTGGTTGCAAATCAAAAGTGGTTTGCCTAAGAGGGTATAGATAATCCTTAAGAGGTCTAGACAAATCGGATTCAAAATGATAATTTTCATCATGATAAGTATCTTGTGCAGACAGATTGTAGTAATTCTGAGACATGAGTGTAAAGTTGACAATCCAATTGCATGTAAAGACTCAGAATGATATGAAAATACTGTTTCAAAATTCTACCTGATCTCAGTCTCATATACAATGTACAAACAAAAATAAAGTAAAAGAGGAATAGAGTTACCGATTTTATCAAGAGATGCTTATTCTTTTATTTTTTTTATTTATTTTTTTTCTTTTTGTTTTTGCCTTAATCTCCCCGGCAACGGCGCCAAAATTTGACTGCACTCTCACCCTGCAATTAAAACACAATAAAAATAAATCATAATAAAACTTTTATATTTTTTTTATTTTAGTGAGAGGTTTATACTCGCCAGTATACGAGTGCAGTTGTAATCCAAATTTAAATTTATATTTTCTGGATGAATCCAGGTCGTCCACTGAGAGATTTATTTATGGCAAAAGAAAAAGAATGTCACACACACGCACACGCATTTGGACAAATTGACAACAAGATTTTTTATGGTTTTGTTTTTTAGACAACAGATACTAGAAAATAAAGTAAGGCAAAAATTGAAATAAACATTAAACGTAAAAATATGAATTTGGATAGTGCTTGAGTTAAGACAATTTCAGTACCAACCCGTTGATTCCCAAATTTTAGTATAAAAGATTAACAACATTAATTTAATTTCAGATATGAGGATTTGTTATTAAATGCAATTAGAGATGATGATGGTTCTAGGTTAAGCAATCCCCATACATGATATGCGGGATTCTAATTTAAGCAACTACCATAAATCCAATTACAATTAATATACAAAACAACTAAATTAATCATCAAGATTTGGGTATGATAGCGTTTCCAGTTCTAGTAACTCTCATACATGGCATGAAAGCTCTAAGTTAGGCTTACGCTCCAATCCAAACCTAGTGATTTTTCAATAATTAATACACACTCATACTGAAATTTAAATTAAGGTTACTTATTTAAAACGCAGCTTTCTTTGGGAATCATTGGCGTTGGACACTGTCCTTGCCTTAACCCAAGATTAGATTTAACTACTCATCTCCATTAAATTAATTGACAGGAATTTAAATGACATAATTTAAATAACAGAATTTAAATGACAGGAATTAAAATAGAAGAAACTAACCGGCCATTTAGGCGGTAGATAATTAAAATACAAGAATTAAAATTGCAAGAATTTAAAGACATAAACTAACCGGCCATTTAGGCGGTGAATAATTAAAAGACAATAAATGACACAAGAATTTCAAAGAAGAAAAAAAAGAAGTAAGATTATAAGAGAAAGTACTAAAGAAAATGAGAAAGAACAAGAACAATTCTCAAAGAGAGAATTATAAGGAAACAACTAAACTTTTATTCAAGAATAATAATCACCCTTACAAATGCAATCAAGTGAGCTATTTATAGGCCACAAGATGCAATACAAACCACACAATTTCAATTATTCAATTAGACATAATTATATCTAATGGGCACTCACACACTTAAAGTTAAATGGATTTTAGCTATAATACACACATAATATTAAATGGATTTTAGCTAAAATACATACCTAATAAAGCACTCATAAAGTTAAATGGATTTTAGCTATAATATCCACCTAATAGTTAAATGGATTTTAGCTAAAAAACACACCTAATAAAGCTCTCACATAAAAAATAAAAATAGATTTCTATAAATTGGTTTTTTATCTTCATTAGGATTAAAAATAAACCTTGGGCCTTCTCCAAGTAATATTTTCCATGGGTTGCTCCAATTGGGCCTTAATTCTTCATGGGCTTGAATTCTTCATGGACTTGATTTCTTCATGGGTTTGATTTCTTCATGGATTTGAATTCTTCATGGATTTGATTTCTTCATGGACTTGAATTCTTCATGGACTTGAATTCTTCATGGGCTAAAAATAAAAAAATAATTTAATATTATTAATAAATTATATATTATATATATGTATTACACATAACACACATATATATTAGATTATATTATATATATAGTACATGCATGCATATAATGATGTATATGTATTATATATAATTTTATATATTATTATTATTTACTTTAGAACTTCATTTCATTTATCTTTCAATTTAAACTTGCATATAACCATAAAATATATATTAATATCTAATTTAAACCATATTTAAGATCGAAAGAAGGGTATAATTATAACAAAATTTTTACAAAATTAACCACTAATCAGATACCTCTCTCTTCGTTGCACAGTAGAAGCTTTAGGTGGCTGCCTCCTTTGTGAACTAGATTCAAGTTTATATTTTCTCTCATTTTTCTCATCAAACCTCATTTATATTCATTCAAATTTTTGCTCTAAGGATTGAAAGAAGAGTTTGAAATCTATCTTTTCTTGAGTTTCGTTTTCCCAAGACATGTTTAATACCTTGCAAAACAAAGTTAGGAAACCTCACAAACACTCCCTCACATGTTTACTCTAAAGATTGATAGCACTCACACTAGTGTATTATAAAATTTGGCTTTTACCCTCTTATGAGCTCACACTGTTTTGCCTTTTTTCACTTTTTAGTCTTCTCTTTTAGTTCTTTATTGAACTCAAACGAACTCAATCAAAATTTTTTCTTACAACAATCCAAACTCAACCAACCAGATTACTAAGAATAAGAATGGGTTAATTCGGAAAGGATAGTGAATAGGCAGAATTTTAATAAGCAAAAGAACAGGGTTATAATGAAACAATGAAATAGGAAAGAAAAAAAAAAAGATACGAATTTTATGCAACTAGGGTTGTTGTTTTGTTTTTGGATCAAACTGCACAAAATAGGTATAATACACACTTTATGCATTCAAAACTTCGATAGCAAGCATCATTTTAACTAATTTAGATTCAATTGATTTTTTAATTTTCTATACCTTTCTTTTTCTTTTTTTTTAAATTTCAATATTTCTTTTTTTTTTTTTCAAATCTCCAATTCTCATTTCTTTTATTTATATATATACTAGCGTATACTCGTGCCTAAAGGCATGGTGTAAATAATATTAATAGTGTGTGAGAATATGTATATGTCTGCATATGTGTCTCCGACCATAAATAGAAATTACTATTAAGCTTGTAAAACAGACAATATAGTTAACCATTGGTTACATAAGATAGAAATTAGCAAAAGAAAAAAAATACAGTAATTTGTACAAAAAAGAAAAAACAAAAACATACATACACTCCTCATAATGCTCCATATCGTGGATAGTCAATACTAATTTGTACAACATGTTAATATTACAATTCTAAGAAAGAAGCATCACGACAAGCATTAGATAGTCAACCCTCGATCCTTAAAGTGACTTGGTAAAAAAAATCAGCTATTGAACAATGGATCTAATAAAAAAGAAAGATAATTTTAGGTAAATGGGGCTTTATATTACTTGGGCCCACAAACTCAATGGTCTAATTGGACCCGACTCGATGTCAATTGAGTCCAAATGACAAAAAGAAAAATGAGCAAAATAAAATTAACCCAAAATGAAAAAAAACTTGAACCAAACTAACCCAATCACGTTGGTTTTGTTTGGCTCTCAGGCACCTTGATTTATGAGCACCCCTAATCTTAACCCATGAACAAACACAAATGTAAGTCCAATCATTCATAATAAACTTCATTTAAAGATTAATTATATCACAAATTTACAATCCACATACCATTCTCTTGATCCTTACACTTTGAGCCTTTAAGTAGATCAAATGTATATATGAACATAAACACACGTATTGGAACACATCACACAGCATTATTACAAATATTATACATGAATAGAATGAAACATGCTTAAGTGGTTGCACCCTCTTTGGGTGTGCCTCCACTTCACGTCTCAATTTACCCTCAATTTCTCTAATAATAATCTCAACACGGCAAGCATCAGATAGTAACATGAAGTCATAGGTCAGACCCTCAATTTAAACATACATATCCTAAATTACTATTTTTTCTCAGG
Source organism: Diospyros lotus (assembly GCF_014633365.1). Lineage (NCBI taxonomy): Eukaryota > Viridiplantae > Streptophyta > Magnoliopsida > Ericales > Ebenaceae > Diospyros > Diospyros lotus. The sequence continues at coordinate 3,025,196 of NC_068340.1, forward strand.
AACCAAACAGGAAAAAAAAAAAAGAAATAGAAAATTTGACCAAAAAGAGACAAAAATTAGATTCATCACTTGAGCGACTTGATTAGAGAACCTTCAAACAACACAATGGTGAAAACACCTCTATCTTTGGCAAACTTATTCGACAGATCAACAGTTTGATAAAAGAGACATTTTTAGTTGTTTAGAATTAAGAGTATCAACATATAAATTTAATTAAAATTAATTAAAACTAAAGCTATATTACATGAAATAAAGGTGAAAAACAAAATTCAACATTAAAATTGTAAATTAAACATAAAAAAATTTAGCATATTGTATATCAGTAAATCATAGCTCATTGTATATCAGTGTCATGCTCATTCTACTTACATATTCCATTATAAAATTTGAACTATAGTATATTTAAAAATATTATCTCTCAAATTTGATTAACAGTTTATGTGTGGAATTTAATTAAAAATTTATGTGCTACATTTAATTTCTCAAATTTCAGGAACTACATAAATATATACTAACTAATTTTAATTTATAATATATTGCGAATCAAAATGGATCAGAGACTACGGAAATATATATCAATCTTAATATATAATATATACGTATATATTAATTTAATGAATCCCTGAAATATTCGTGAATCAATTCAAATATGAGTGACTACAGAAATATAAACAAAAATAATCCATACATAATGCTGAATGAAATTGAATCATATATTGCACACACAATGAGTAATACACACACACTGAGCTTCAGGCACACACACACATAGTGATATATACATACACACACAGTGAGCTTCAAGCATACACACACACACAAACACACTGATATATACATACACACACGGTGAGCTTCAAGCATACACACACACATTGATATATACATACACACGCAGTGAGACAAATCAATATATACACACATAGTGATATATACATACACACACAATAAGATAAAAACCCATAAATAAAGATGAAGAGGACACAAATAATTATAGTAAAAGTAGCACTCAGGAAGTGGAAACCCAAAAAGTAAAATGAAAAAAGGAACCCATCAAAGGAGAAATCGAGGTTAAATTAAATTTCACGGTTCGACCATCTATGTGGGTAAAAAAAAGGCATTTTTGGTACTGTATAAATAAATGTGAAAATTGAGGTTAAATCTCCCTATGGGCTGTATATATACGGGCTGTATAGAGAGAGAGAGAGAGAGAGATTTGTGTTGCCTTTAAAGGTGGTTGGGTTGAAGATGACTGAACAATGAAAAACTAAGAATCCGAGATGGATTTTGAAGAAATAACATACAGATTTAATTGACTTGCATTTTTTTATTTTTCCTTATTTTTCTTTTATTTTCTTTCTGTCACTCGAGCTTCTGTCATTCTCTTATGCAGTTTTTTATTTTTCCTTTGGGTATAATGGTAGTGGTAGAACTAGAAAATCAAATAGAGTTTACCGAGTGTTTGTGGGGTTGCTGTTGGTGGCTTCTCGGCCAGTCATGGCTGCTGCACCTTCGTGCAGAATAGTGAGCATCGCACTGGCGCCGTGCCTCATTCGTGAAAGGAGACGACTCCGGGGCATGACCATCGGATGCTTGTTGTGCAGGTGTTAAGAAGATAAGCAAGTTGGCCAAATCACACGACGACAGAGTGGCTGTCTGCAACTGCGGCAAGGCCGCACTGTCTAAGATTGACGACTATGATCCCTCTCTCATCCCTCTCATTCCCCAACAATGCAAAGTGGCCATTGATTTGCCTCCAATCGATAAAGATTTTGACTGTTCCACATATCCTTCTTTGTTTCTCTCAATCGATCGATAAAGAACAAAAGACGCATTTAGTTACCTCTTTAAAAAGCGCAGAAACCCTATCTTCTTCTTCGACGACCGCTTCATTCTCGGTTCCAGATGCTTGACGATCGCTTCTCCTTCACTCACGGCCGAACCACCCGCGCCAGCTGCTTCCAGCCACCGGCCTAGGCCCTCCCCGACCATCGCCGCGGCCTTTCCCGCTGCCGTCTGCAGCCCCCTAGCCACCATCGGACACCATTGCGGCACCGATGCTCGCCTCCAATCGCCATCTCTGGCCGCCAAGCATCTCAGCATCCGACCGCCATCGCGGCTTCAGGCCCTTACCGCCCCTCCGCCCGCCGCACCCAGCCGCTGCATTGGCCCTCCACCGCGAGACCAGCTCGTCATTCGCCACTTTTGGCCGCTCCATCCTTGGTCGCTGCTGCAATCGGCTCCACCGGCCAGCCCATGGCAGGCCACCGTTCGGCCTTCATTTATTGCTCTCTGTAGATAGAGAGAGAGAGAGTGTGTCGGCCAGAGAGAAAGAGAGAGGGAGAGAGAGGGGCAGCGAGTGAGGGAGTGGGTGAGCGGGTGGGTGTAAGAGAAAGAAAGAGAGGTAAGACAGAGTGGGCGGGAACTTAAAATTAAAATTCATCACAACCATCCATTTACAGTGAAATTGATCTCAGCCTTTCATTTGACATCTATCAACACATTTTCAAAAACAGTTGTGCCTTATTATATAGATATAATGATAACTAACAAAACTTGAACAAATCAAGGTGAAGAAATAGGCAAAGTGGCATACACAAAGAATAAACAAAAATGCAAAAATAAAGAGAAATAACAGACAATGAAAGCAAATAAGGATAGTTCAAACCTCATTTAGAATCAAAGCTCTAATACCAAATAATGTGAACCCTACGAAAAAAGGTGAGACTCGACGACGCTTAAAATGGTTCTTTTGCCAATGATCATTCTAAAATAGATTCGTAAATAGCAAAAGAAACAACCTTGACCCATTACCAATAAAGAGATAAGAACCAAAGGTATAAGAATATTAAGTTTGACGCTACACTCAAGATAGAAGAGAAGAAATTATGAGTAATAAGTCAAGGATGAACGCCACAAGATAAAATCTTGATAAATTTTGAATAATTCGTTGAAGAATCAAAGAAAAAACTCTCACAATTATTATTGTTCAAAAACTGAATTCCCCTCAGGGTTACATTGGCTTATATTGCCGAACACCAAGCCTAACTGAAAGGAAATAAACAAAGTAGGAAAACAAAATAAGGGAAGTGGTCAAATATTCATCAATTCCATCAATCAGCCACCAATTTTGACAATCACCTATTCAATCAATCAGCCACCAAATCTTTTCAATCAAGCACCCATTCTATCATTCAACCACCAAAATTAAAAATCACCCATTCAATCTATCAGCCACCAAATTTGATAACCACCCATTCAATCAACCAGCCACTAAAATTGCTGGAAAAATAATTAAAGTTCCAATTTAACACGCTAATTGCTGGCAAAATAATTAAAGTTCTAATTTAACACGCTAAATGACGGAATTTGGCCACAAAACTAGTGGACTCAAGGGTTTTAGCCTATGAGTTATGTTCACTGGCTTGTTTCTACTTGGAAAACACATATTATTCATTCAATTCCGTCATAGTTGATTGATCTGATTGTGTCATTTTTAATGATGAGAATCATGGACAGATTAGTGAACCCAATCATTAACAATGACGCAATTAGATCAGTTAACCCAATCAACCATGACAGAATTGGATGAATAATATGTTTTTTCCAAGTAGAAACAAGCCACTGAGTAGAACTCATGGGTCAAATCCCTTAAGCCCACTAGTTTTGTGGCCAAATTCGGTCGTTTAGCTTGTCAAATTGGCACTTCAATTATTCTGACAACAATTTTGGTGGTTGATTAATTGAATGACTCGTTATCAAATTTGGTGGATGATTGATTGAATGAGTGATTGTTAATTTTGGTGGCTGATTGATAGAATGGGTGTTTGATTGAAAAGATTTTATGGCTGATTGATTGAATGGGTGATTGTCAAAATCAGTGGCTAATTGATGGAATTATGAATATTTAATCACTTCCCTTATTTTATTTTCCTACTTTGTTTATTTTCTTTCGGTTAGGCTTGGTGTTCGGCAATATAAGCCCATTAACCTTGAGGGGAATTCAATTTTTGAACAATAATAATTGTGAGAGTTTTTTCTTTGATTCTTTAGCGAACTATTCAGAATTTATCAAGATTTCATCTTGTGGCGTCTATCCTTGACTTATCTCACAATGCCTTCTCTTCTATCTTGAGTATGGTGTCAAATCTAATTTTCTTATACCTTTAATTTTTATCTCTTTATAAATAACAAGTTAATTTTATTTTTTTTTTTGTTATTTATGAATCTATTTTAGAATGATCCTTGGTAAAGGAACCATTTTAAGCTTCAGATCTCACCTTCTTTTGTAGGGTTCACATCATTAGTGGCATTGGCATGTGTAGGCGTGGGCATGGATGTGGATGCAGGTGGACAAGGGTGTGGGCACAAGCGAGGGGGTGCGGCACCCTCGGGTGACCCCCACTTGAGGGTGCGACTGCCCCAACGCGGGCCCCCCCATTTTGCGGCCACATGGCCCTACAAGGGGTGCAACCTTAGGTGAGGGGCTGCTCCAAGTTGCCATGTGGTGCCTCTCTGGCCGTCATGTGGCTCTTTTTCAATTTTTTGATTTTTTTTATTACTCCAATATTTCGCTAGGCATAACATGTCTATATACACAAGTGATTTGAATTTAATACACAAATGATTTGATTTTAAAAATCCTCCAATAATTCCTAGATTTGATAATGGATATGTGAATATGCTAATTCATTATTTTTTAGTATGCTTGATCTCCATTGCTCCTATTGAAATGTTTGATAATTTAATTTTAGTATGTGAGTGTGCTAATTTGTCACCCCTTTATATTCTAGTTCTCGTCTCTTTTTTTAAAAAAAAAAATATCAAAGAGTAAACAAAAGAACAAATTAGCTCAACCATTATCACCCATGGAGCATCCTAAAACATCCATCTATCTGAGAGAACTCCAAAAAATGGAACAAAGCAAGTCTAGCTAAAGGATAATGTGTAAATAGGTGAATATTAGTCATCTTGAACATCACATGGACAGCAGGCAGTATCTTAACTCTGAAACCTCATAGATAACTCCATTTTGTAGGGAGAACCTTTGTTTCTGATCTTCAAAGCATCATTTTTAAACCTTGTATAAATTCTAAGATCCCAAAGAGGCTTTAAGAATAGAGCTGAGATGAAGTTATAGAGGTAATCTGATCTTGTTGGAGAATGAGGAAGACAAATTTAGTAGTGAAGCCTACTAGGTCCTTATCAATTCAAATCAATGAGTCCGACCTGTCTTGGGATGCGATTGGAATTTGTTTTATGCTCTTCACAAAATCTTAGTCAAACAGGTCCATAAGTTTTTTTACTTTCCATGTTTTGGACCTCCCTCCTCTCAAATCCTTTATATTCAGTGAGGATTCAGACCAAGGACCTTAATGTGAGGCTTAAAAGATTGAACAAAAGGGATACAAGGGTTATTCCAAATGTTAATTGTGTTTCCATTTCCCACCAGTATGCATGCACGTTTGGTGAAGATATATTTTGTAGTCATGATAATCTTCTGCATAGAAGAGCTTGATGGAAACTTTTTGGCCTTCAAAAAAATACCCTCTTAGAAATATTTCTATTTCATAACTTTGATCCAAAGAGGAGCTAAGTTATGCTCTGCCTCATTGAGAAGTCTCCATCCATATTTGGTTAACAAGACTTCTTTATCTGATTAAAGTTTCTAAAAACCAAGACCCCCTTGATCAATTGGCTTACAGAAACCTTCCAAGTCTTTCAGTGAAAAAATCTTTCATTCTTGTTTGCCTCACCAAAATAAGCATACCTTTTTGTCCAACTTTTGACATATCCTTCTTCGAACGTAGCAGATAAACATTGAGTAAATTGCCAGGCTACTAAGGTTGCTTCAATCATGGTTGTTCTTCCTGACAGAGCTTTTGCCTTCCAGCCTTACGCTCTCTCTCCTCCTTCTCAAATTGAAATTCAAATGCTTTCTGCTATGATTTTTTTTTTTAATGCTTGGTAAGAATATTACAAGAACAAGGAGTCAAAAAGCTGAACTTTACAAAACAAAGGACTGTTTAGCTTTGCTAAAACTCGATCAACAGTATCAAATAATATAATGTTGAGCATAGGCTTTGACTGCATTGTGGTTGAGGATTTCTTCCATGGGAACAGATAAGAGAGCAGTGGTTGCAACGTGGATCTGAAATAGGGGCTGGAGCAGAAGGCAGAGGATTAAAGGGGAAGGATTTATGGATAAGAGGACAAGATCAGTAAGAGAGTGACAATATGGTAAGGACTGTGATGCTACCACAAGGCAGTGCTCTGTCAGAGTTTTATCTGGTTTTGGTTGTGTCAAGATCTGGGAAATTATGTATTAATGGGAGAGACAAGAGCCGATCAGAAATTTTTGTAATCTGGAACAGGGGAAAGCAAAAATTAGATGAGAGTGAAGGTTTAGTGGGGGAGATGGTGGGAAGTGGGGGCTAGATGAGGAAGCATCTAGTGAGAGACTATGGAGATCATGGATTTTGGGGAGGAAGAAGAAGCCATGGGAAGGCAGGAACCAAAATCAGTTGGGAGAGCATTCCACCCCTAGCGGAAAGGTTCTGAGAGGCAACTCAGTTTAAGTATAGTCATGTCATTTTGTAGATAGTTTTTTGAAATCTTCAGTAGTATTAGTTATGCAGCCATTTGAAATTCCTCCAGAGACCCTAGACTTATGTTCTAGAGATTTGATTTGTAGGGCTACAGGCCGCCCCTTGTTTGTATGAGTTTGAAGATTAGCCTCCCTGCCCCTAGGACCTAGCTCCTTTGTTTCTTTGGGAGATGAAATTTTACCTACAGAAAAAGGGTAGGTTTTGTGAATTTTTTAAAATTATGTTCTTGAATATATTGGATCTTGTCTAAGCAAATGATTCTTGTTAGCTTCAAACAGCTGATTATGCCATCATAAATGTGTTGCTTCGGTTTTTTTCTCATATCCCACACCTAGCCAAAAAAGGGAATATTTTAAGGGGCAAGAAATCCATGCAAAAACTTGTCTATTTGATTGACCCATGGAAGAGCTGCAAATGGAAAAACTAACCTGAAATGGTAAAAGTGCAAAAAATGTTTTCTCATATTCTCTTATTTGCACATTATGCACACAGTACACAAGCGCGCGCACATACATATTTCTAAAGTTTAGTAATCAGTTCTGGATAATCAATGAACACATTTTCCAGCATGTTGGCTTAGCTACATATACACATTTCTAAGAACAATCATTCATCACTTTTATGATATACTTTTAAGCATACTGCCATATAATACCAGGGAAACAAAAGCTTCTGCACAGCGATCTGCTTGAACTGAATAACTGTGATGATTAGTCATAACCTGTAACACGAATATATGCAGGCACTCTACCATTATGATTCAAAATCAATAGTTAAAATGCCAAATTAATTGCTAGAACTTCTGGAAATGACCGATTCATTTACATTTGCAGATAGACATCTATTATTCAATGTATAAATGCAGACTTATATTCTACAAAAGTTGCATGTCAACAAGCATATATGACCAGAATATTTATCATAAAATGCCATGAAATGGTTCAGAAACTCCCAACACAGAATACCCTACAAGCATATATAGTTCAAATTCATCGATCGGGACAATGCCCTTTATAGTCTTATAACTTGCATAGATACATACTAAAAGCATATACAAAACCAAAAGATCCTAACCATTCAATTGTCCTACCGTATATGCCAATGTTTATATATGGAGAGATTGGTGGAGAAATATTGCAGCGAAATTAAGGTCTGTCCTGTTCAACTTTAGTCTTCCAGAGATTGTTGAGAGGGGGAGCCACTCTTTTCTCCTGGGGATGCTATTTGCAGGTTTCTGTATGGCTTCCTGGCCTCAGATGGTTTCAGTCATGGCCGAACCTTCACTCCTCTTATCAGCTGTTCAATTCATCAAATGGGTTCATTACAACAAAGTGTGTGTATGTATGTATGTGGATATATAGAGACTAGAATGTAGACATACATATTTCCTAGACTTGACATCCGAGTATAGAACTATGAAATCTCCTGCCTGGAGTCCGTTTTCCCGGATGAAGTCAGCTGAAACAAACAACCAGTAGTTGATACATGTAAGATATATCATTTTGGAGAAGCCTGAACCCTGATCTTTATTTTCTTCCTTTTTTGCTAGGTGAACCCTAAACATGCATTTGATTTCATACCTGTATTTTCCAGGATGTACATCCTGCTTTTGTTGTTGGGCCAGAAGCTGGAACGTCACAAAATTAAGATTATAGACACAAACTTTAGGCAGTACACTGGTTAATTACAGATGAGAACTCAATGGCGTTTAAGAAATTTATTGCTTTGGCATACATACATACATACATACCGGTAGCGTATGCTCCAGACCCGAGAGAGTCCAATGTCTTCCATGGCAATGGTAATTCCATCTCTTGCCTCCAGCAGTGGAAGATGGATTTCTGCATCTCTCTGACATACACATCCATTTTCAACAATAACAATTACAACCTTAAACCCTAAATTCAGCAATATATATGTATATTGCTATATATATAATTTTCACTAATCAATGTATTGCGAAATAGACATCCATAATGAAGGAAGATTGAGCGAGAATGTACCTTAGGCAACACAATCCTTCCTAGGCTACCAACATCGCTTTGCTTTAACACCTTCTGCAGCAGAAATTTCAAGTTGTTCTCACCTTTGAAGCCCTGTACAAACATAGATATCAACCTCATGAAAAGTATCCCTCATGACATATCAAAGAAGAATTGGTTAATCTCTGGTTAACTTAAGTAGGGATGACATTCAAGGTTTGTGAGTCTCACTAGTCGCTTTTCAGGCAAAGCTTGGTGTTGTTGCTGATTTTGAGCTAGGTGTGGTTGATTAGGCAGGTTGACATCTGACACCACAAGCACTTTTGAGGAAGCATGAGTAGTAACTTTAGGCAATCGATGAACCCAATTGGCCAAATTGGCTTGAGCTCCATTGCCATGACTTGAGTGTTGGTTTACACTTAGATTTTGATTGCTACGATGATAGTAATGTCGAGGGTGTGTGACAAACCGCTTTTGCCGCGCCATTCTCTTCTTCCTTGCTTCTTTAGTCGCTGAAGAACCCATCCCTGCCAACTGCTCACAATTGCCCTGATAACTTGGATGTTGATTCCCATTTTCGACAAAACTTTGGGGGGGAGCCATAATTGGAGCAACATTATTGTTGTTCTCAGGAAGTGAATTACATTGAGACACCGTTGCAAAATGCGATGGAGGTCGTGTTTGGGGAGCAACCGGCGTTTGATATTCTGTCGAATGTTGATAATTAGACTGGCCATTTAAGTTTTGCTTTAGACAAACAGGAGTTCCGCAGCAACATAGTGGGGCACCACCTCTGCTATATTCGCCCATTGGAGGAAAAGCCGGTGGTGCCACCACGATGGCTTCAGGGCTAGTGACACAAGAAGGTGGTTGTTGCGATAACCATGGTGAAGGCATTAAAGAAGGGTTCATCTCAGGTTGGAAACCATTGCAACTCAAATTAGGGTTAGGGTTTTGATGAAAAGTAGGTGCTTGGTACTGGGAAGGGATCAACTGCGGAGTTGACTCTCTTTGTGGCTTCTTATGGAGTTGGCACTGTTGGACCCAATCTAGAATGAGTTTCACCAATTGCTTTTTTCCGTCTTGTGTTTCTCCCAAATGCTTATAAGCACACTTGATAGTTTCTTCCTTGATCTTTATTGACCTCATGTCTTCTGGTGAAATGTGCTCTTTGTTGGCTTTTAACCACTCATAGAACATCATCCCCAATTCATTGAGATGTTTCTGGCATTGGATCTCTTCGTTGTTGTTTTGAGCAACATATTGATCATCATTTTTTTGAGCTTGATCATATGATTGTTGAATCTCTACTTGACGCTGCTGAAATTGTGAGAAATGATCTTGATGAAATTCTTCAGTTCTAAGAATTGAAGAAGGATCCCAAAACTCTATTGAATCAAACAAATTGATGCACCCCAAATCATCCATCACATTCATGCAATTGTTGTTGTCAATGCCATTCTTTGGCATGTGTAGAAGGGCCTCTTCCAAAGACACCGTGGACGATAACGCAGGGGGCGACAACGACGAGACATCATGTTGGTTTTGGTTTGTTTTGCTCATGGGATCCCAAGGAGCTACTGAAGAAGAAGATGTCGCCGTGGAAGACTGTGAAGATGATGCAATTGGCTTCGCGACCATTGGGATTGATGAAGACGATGAAGATGACGACATACAAGGAAACTCTGGGAGGGCAGGGAACTCATCACAATTATAAACGGAAGATTTGTCGATCAGATCTTGCTTCTGGTTTTCAAGCCTAGCCTTTCTCTCAACAATTGCCATCGTTTTCTTGTCCTTCACTATACTATGGCCAGTGTTAGTAGGCCTCAACCCCACTATTTTTGCTAACCCATCACTAGTCTTTGCTTGTTGGAAACTTTGATTATAAATCCTAGAGGCCATCTCTTAGAAAAAGCTTGGTGGTCGAAACTCTTCTAGGGTTTTTAGCACTAGATATATAATTTTAGAAAGACAGAGAAGAAAGAGAAAATTTCACTTATCTCTAGCCATCAAATCGCCCATCCAAGTATCAACATAAAACATTTGATATATATCTAAACATCGACTTCCATAACCATCAAAGAACGACTTCTCCCCTCTAATTAATATACTTTATTACACTTACCCCATCCTTCATACCATAAAGAGCAACCAAGGAATGACATTAAATGTTAAAAGAGAATTTGCAAGCTGAATTATCATAATCTTCTTACAAGATCATAGGGCATCGAAACTCCAAGGATAAAATTGATAGGGTATTGCTCGAAGGAAAAGATGAGGCGTTTCGGTGTTGACAACGTCGACCGAAAACGGACAATTGCCACCAACACCGCTTGCTCTTTTTCTAGTTTTTGCTCACACCTTCGGCCTTTTGTTTTGTGGGATGATTTTGAACCTATATTTTTGGTTCTTATCATTACGAAAGAGAGAGAGAGAAAGAGAGAGAGGGGGAGGGGGGGAGAAAGGAGGAAGAAGAGGAAAAGAAAAAGAAGAAGGCAACCCAAAACCAAAGGCTTGCGCCGCTAGTTTCTTTACCCTTCCCCTGATTGTACGCTAGTGGCCATGCGCTCCAACTTGAATGGTGTCGCCAAGCGGTGCAAAGAACATGCTTTTTAGGGAGATTAAAAAATATATATATATATATCTTTTATTTTCTAGAGAGAGATCAAATCGAAGGCCTTATTTCTTTTTTTTTTCTCAAATAATAAAGAAATGTGAGATAATTACTAGAATAATTTATTTATGTGTTATCAAAAGGATTCTCTATCACTAAAAAATGTTCGATTTGAGTCATACCTACTATTTAAAAATAGAATTTTATCATCTTGATATTACTTATATATATATATATAGGTTAAAACCCCATATCCACCACTTTATTTTAACACCATAACACCGATCGAGTGATTTTCACAAATAAAATAATTTAATATTCGAAACTCACACTGAGAGTAACCACAGAACAACTCCCGATGCCTTTATTTCTTCGCACGCCCTTTGTCTGGACTCGTGGTCGTCGAAACGGCGTGGTTCCTTTGTTGGCTTCTACGTGGGTGGTTCGACTTTGCTGACGTTGGACCAAACCCGAAACCACTGGCTTTTTACCCCCACGCCGCGGAGAAGCATTGCCGGGGAAATTCACGTGAAGGACGAATTGGATTGTGCCACGTCGATTGGAGCTCGAAGTTACCAGTGCAGCGGATCTTCCGTACGTGACAGCGAGGTGGTTCGGATGGGATGGGAATTTTCACGTGCGTCTAGGCAACGGTGGTGTCTTCTGTCGTATGACGTCTTGCCACGTTGTGGATGTGACGTTAGTGGAGCCCGCGGAGCTGAGACGCAGATCTGCCGTTGGATCAGTCACAGGTGTACAAGCAACATTAGAGATCCAAAGATGGAAACGATTATCCTCTTAGAGTTACCGCTGAGTTGTTTTATTTGTTATTATTATTATTGAAAAAATTACGTGTCGATCATGCGGAGTGCGAGTGAAGACTGAACGAAATTAGATACGGCGCTACCAAAAGCTTAGTAACAAGCGGATAGAGATCAAGCCATTGTATTAAATATCATATATTTATTTAATAATAAATAAATTATAAGTTGAATCTTTAATCCTTACACATAACGAGAATCAAAGTCACAACTCACCGAATTAATATTGATATATTGATCATTCAACTGCTCTATTTATATCCGAGGGCATCATATTTCTACTTGTCTATGTGTGTCGTGTGTGAATAAGCTTATGACCGGTGGGTTATAAAATTTAGGAATTTTAATTTATTCCCTTTCTTGTGGTGTAAAATATTTTTTAAGAAAATAATTCTTTACTTTTTTAATATTTAGGGGACAAAAAAGATAAAGCCCTCTTCTCTTTGTTATTTTCAATTTTCTTAAATAGTAAAAATGTGTTTAGTTTGGTATTTTCAAAAATAAAAAAAAAAATTGTAAAAAAAAATCAAAATAATAAAAAGTCGTTTTGCCTATTTTTCATCACAAACACACTCAAAAATTTCAAAATGTGAAAAACGATAAAGACAAAAAGAACGCATTTTTAACAATATCAAGAGACACTCAAAATACAAAATTAAAAATGAATTCAAAACACAATATTGAAAAATGAAATACTAAAAAGAACAATTCCTAAAATTTTATGCTGAAAGATGTAAAATACTATATCAATTCAAAATTCATAGGTTTTTCTTATTTACGCCAAAGTAAATAAAGTGATTTTTCCTTTGGTAAATATATCATATATTTATAAATATTTATAAATAAATACATAAGCTATGGATTGATTCAAGCGTAAATGTACATCAGCTATGGATTAATAAAAGATTTTGTTTTGTAGAGCAGAAGAGAAGAAAGTTTCCCCCAATTTGTAAGAAGCGATGACTAAAGAGGTTGATAAGCTTTTAAAGACTTAATTTATTATAAAGGCTTGTTAATGGTTGTCCAATGTTGTGGTGGTCTATGTTACACGAAACAGAAATGAAAAACATTTTTGATAAGAAATGAAAACGTGAAAATGGATATTTTTTTTAAAAAAAAAAAAGGTATAAATAGGGTTTGAAACGGGAATAGGAAACGTTTTAAAAACGTTTTCGAAACGGAGAAACGACTCCTATAATGTGTTTCCGTGCAACATAAATGGTGGTGAAAGAAGTCTAATGGAGATTAGCACATGTGCATCAACTTTACAAACTTAAATAAAGGTCGTCCAAAAGATCCATTTCTATTCTCGAAGATTGACAATTAGTCGATGCTACACTGTAGGAAATGCTGTTATGACTTTCATGGGGTACTTACTCCATATGTACAATTAATCAAATTCCTATTAATGTAACATCTCAAATATATTTTTAGAATAATTGGAGACTACATAAGTCAATCCAATTTTTATATGGAGATAATTCAAGATTGTCGGAAAGATTTGAGAGAGTGCACCCTAAAGTTGGTTGTGTTAATGGTGACATTACAACAAAAATGATTTGTTGAGACATCTTTTTTAGGATATTTTTCTAAAAATACCCTCTAAAATACAATTTTAAGACACAATCTAAAGAAGTGCTCTAATACAATAACTCTAATGAGGCACAACAATTAAGTGCTCTAATAGATAAATCTATGTGCCCTATAAAATATCATTTTAAGACACAATTTAAAGAAATACTCCAATAAAATAATTCTAACGAGGCACGACGATGAAGTGCCCCTAATAGACAAATCTAATAGGGCAAAATTTTTAAAATGCCCCATTAAAATAATTCTAACGAGACTGAAGTGCTCTAATAAACAAATCTTAAGTGTTCCAATAGAATAATTCTAATGACACTTAGATATACTAATGTCTACGTTCGGAATTGATCGACCGTGATTCGTTGGCCCGCACTGATCAAATAAAAACGAATGCAAAGAGAAGAAATAAATAGCACAAATAACAAACGATACGTAAGAGAGTTTTTACGTGGTTTGGCTATAATGATATCTATTCCACGACTGTTCTCTGATAATTTTGACAGAGTAATAGTATGTAATTGATCATGTCCATATAATGATTTTTCGACCCCTATTTATAGAGTGGGGTGTTTACAATTTTGATGACTTTTAAATTTAGAAAGATAATATCACGGGGATAATTTATGCTTATCAGCTCCACAAAATCGGGAATAAATTCCATATTATCAGGGATGTGGTTTGCTCCAGATAAGGCATGTGGACATTGCCTCGGGTTATTACGTGGCCTTTTTGTCCTGCGAGCTGATCAGATTGGCCAGCGAGCTAAAAGTCTTGCTGGGAGCTCGCTTACTCTCATTGTTAGAGCTCGGATTTCAACGATCTATGACCTTGCTGAGGTGTCCTCGGCCTTAGGCCCATTGGACTTTGAGAGATTGGGCTGGTCTGCTTGGTAGAGTTTAGTCCATAAGAGGTGGTTTGAAAATTACCCATAACAACTATATAATTAATATATGCATATATATTAATAAAATGATGTGTAGATTAGGTGGTCACGCATGTGCAAGAAGAATGAAAGGTTCAGGGATCGAGCTGAGGGGAAGGGGGTAGTTAGAGTTAAGAGAAGGCTTTGTGAAAGGGATGTGAAGAATAAATTTATAATTATTTTTGAGGCATTTTTAAGTGTTGCAACAAATTTAAATTTATAGTTATTTTTGAGATATTTATAAGTGTCTCAATACGTTTTTGAAGTACAATTACACGAGACATTATTATTAGTGCCATAATAGTTAAAATACTCTAATAAACTATCTATTAAGGTATTTTTAAATGCCTCTTAATTCAAAATTTGTTGTAGTATGAGAAAAGAACTAATATGAGTCTAGTTAACATTCCAAAAATCTTACGAAATTTTGATTATAAATTTTTGGGATAATTAATTTGTAGGAGTTAATTAAGTGGGAATTTAAACAAAATAATAATAATAATAATTGAAGAATAGTGTAATTGAACAAGGGAATGGGTCAAATTTAAATAAAGGGAATGGAAATGGAGAGTCTATCATGTCTATAGGTTAGAGATCCATTATAAATAGGAAAAAAGTTTAAATAAAGGTAATGTGTGTATATATGTTAAAGAAGAGTCTATAGGTTGTCATATTCTTCACAAACTCACAAAAGAGAAGATATTATCGATGTTTGTAACAATCAACATTTATTACCAAATTTTTCTAATATGTTTTATTGCAAACGAAGTCAAACAATAATATCATCTTTCTCATAGACTCTTTGTTGTAGGTATATTCTTATGTTGATATTTTACCTATTGCACTTCGAGCTTGAATGCTATCTCATTTGCTTGAAATGTTCTCTCTTTTTCTCTAACTACATTTTGTTTCTTGAATTGAAAATTATAAATTAAGACTTTTATAAAACTTTAAACATATACCGAGTTTTAAAAGGATTTGTTCTTGTCTATAAGAAATTTATTCTTGGTTCGATTTGAAAAGTGATCTATATTATTAAGATGTAGAAATTTTATTTAGTGGAGTTTTCAAAGTTTCCTTTAAAGAGAAAGGATGTAAGCTTGAAAGAAGCTCATCTCTATTCTTGGCTATGTATGCATTTATTTTTATATTTGAAAATCATCTTAGATCATCTTAAAATCTTTTTAAGTTAAAATTATAAGTTTAAGTCAAAATTTCTTAAAAGAAAACACCCAATTCACATATTCTCTTTAACTTAGGTTGTATGAAAATAGAGATAGAAAATGTTAAACGGATACGATATGAAACGAAAATTAGGAAATAACATTTTTTTAAAAAATAGAAAATGGAAACGCGGAGGAAATATGTAAATAAAAAAAAATATAGAGTTTTTTTTTTTTGTAAATATAATTTTTAGTATAAAAAATTATAAAAAAATTTAGTTATTTAATCTAAAAATAAATATAAATTCCATAATGTATTGAAACAAATTTTAAAAAAAATTAAAAATTTTGAGTTAACAACAAAAAAAAATTTCATCTTTAACTTGGTAATTTTTTATGTTCATTTATGTGTTTAGTGATTTGATTGTGATTTACTTTTGGTCCTAAATTGTTAAGGAGAAGTTGATTTTGAAATAGGAATCAAAGGAATGATCAGTTGCAGAATACTGAATTAACTCGCAGCATTAAACAAATCAGCAGCCTAATTAAAAATTAAAGTGCAAAAGGGTGGCGGCGCTTCAGCTTGAAGAATCCGGCCGGCCGGCCAACAAGCCAAGCTGAATAATCAATCAATCAATCAATTCTTCGTGTTCATACTGCGCTTGACTTTCTCCGCATTCTCTTTGATGGCCTCTTTCGATTCCTCCGCCTTGCCCGCCACCGTGTCCTTGATCTTCTGCGTTGCGTCCTTCACTGAATCCCATGCATCTTGCGCCGTTTGCTTCGCTTTCTCCGTCAAATTCTCCGCCGTCTCCGACACCTTCCCCGCTGCCTGTTGGGTCTTTTGGCTCACCTTGTAAATACCAGAAAAAAGAATCCATGTAGAAAGATTAATTATAATTGGAAAATTCTGATTAGAAAGACGTTTTCTTTTCCCATGTGGATTGTTATGTGTGTGAAGAAAACAAGAAGTAATGGAGGTTAATGCTATAGGGAGTAAATGTCTCACATCTTCGGCAGCAGAAGCAGCCTTGTTCTTGATATCTTGGGCGGCTGACTGGGCCTCATTGGCCACCGTGTTCTTCATTTCTTGGCCGGCGGACCTCGCGTCGTTGGCGCCTTGCTTCGCCGCATCAGCAGCCGAGTCGTACGCCTGCGTACTCACGCCTCCGTTGCGGAAACCAGCCTAGAATTCACATCCACATTTCAGAAAACACGTGGTGTTCAACAACAATACTGAACGGAATTAGAGCAGGGGACCCTTAACTTCACCTGTAAATGCCGGGGTGTGAAGGAGACCAAAGCCCTGGAGCTCCATGGGTGGTTCCGGACCGTGACTGCTCCGGCGCGGTGGTGGGACTTGGTGAGGATCGTCTTAAGGGCCATGCTCGCCATTTCTTAATTTGGTCCCGGTGGACGTCGACGTGAAGAAGCGCTAATTAATTCGCGTCTCTCTTTGTTAATCAGACTCAAGAGAATGGTGGTTGCCGTGCCGCCTTCACTGATCTGGCACTGGTATTTGTAGAGCAAAAGGGGCTTTGTTCTCAGAGGTGTTGCGTAGATGGCTGCAATTTTCTCTCCATTGTCGTGGTGGTTATACAGAAATTAAGCGAGGACTGTTGCGGGGAGGATGGTGATCCAGTATTTTGGCTGAATTGGTTGTTTGTTTCCCGGGATTCCTGTCCTCCATTTGAATGACATTTTACATTGCCAACTAACTTAGTCTCATTCTACAAACACAAGACCAAGTGAGGTGACAAATTTTAATTGAATTAAATATTAACTTTAATTAATAAACTGTTAACATTTTGCTTTAATTTGTGAATTTATAGATTTCTCCAAATCTTATCCTTTTATTTTTACAAATTTGTTATTTTTATTTTAAATACTAATTACCCAAAATTAACTTCAAAAAGATGAATAATTTTTACTGAACTTTATTTAATTTAGTCACAAAATTTTTAACTTTTTTCTTATGGGGTTTACATATAGTGGTGAGCAAATTTTCGGTTTAGCCGAACTAATCGAATTGAACTGATAGAATTTTTCAGTTCGATTTTTTTTTTTTTTTTTTGTATTGGTTTGATTTTGTTAATTTTTCTCTCAAGTTCGGTTTTCGATTTTTGGTTCAGTTTTTGGGTTGGAAGAGCGGAACTAATCGAATTTTAAAATGATGTTTTGATGTTTATAAAATGATGTATTTTTCTTCGATTTTGTGTGTTTTATATAAGTTATTTCAATTTTCTTTAATTTTTTTTACATTTATTCAGTTTAATCAATTCAATTTATATGATTTGAGTTTGGTTATTAATTAATTAAATTTTTTGGGTTAATCGGTCAATTCGATTTGATTTTTCTCTTAGGTTCGATTTAATAATGTCGATAGATATTATTTAGTTAGCCATGTTTAGAGATGCAACAACACGATTTTATCTTAATAATGGATTGCATAGATAATTGAAATAAATTTCAGGAATATGGGCAAGTTGGTGAAACTCTTTAAGATATATTTCACGATTTTATCTTGAAGGAGTTGTTTTTGCTTGTATTGATTATGTGAACATTAAGGCAAAGCACTTCGACCATTTATTAATTTTGAGTAAAACCCCTCGTTAGGATTCCTTAATACTATCATAATTCATACTTTAATTGTGCTCCATACAGTATGAAAATAGGCAGGGCCGATTTGGGGGCCTAAGCCATTTAAAATTTGGAATTCCTTTAAAAAATAATAAAAAATATAAAAATTTTATTAGATCTATTTTTAATACTAAAATATTTATCATTAAAAATTTAATGGAGCCTCTTTTGGGTAAAAAATATTTTTAATGTTAAAATATTTAAATATTTTTATTATTGAACTTGATAAAAAAATTTATTAGGCACCCCTTTTTAGGGGTCCATAAGGATAGGCCTCATTGACATATACCTTAAGCTAGCACTGAAAATAGGTTAAAGTGAGACTTTTAAGAATTCGAGGATAAAGATGTAATTCTTAAGAATTTAAAAGTCTAAATGTAAGTAAATTACAAGGATAAGCGATAACACGTTATTTTATGTTCTCTTATGACAGTAATGATGAATTCGCAATAAATCTACAACAAGTGATCACAAAAAAAAAAAAAAAAAAGTAAGAACTATCTAGGGCAGGCACTAGTTGTAACGCCCCATTTTCCCACAACGAGCATTAACTCGAGATTTCGGGAATATTTTTTTTTTTTCAATATCGAACACACAACATAAGTCTCTCAATACATATACCTTTATCATAATCATTTCCCGTCAATCCTGATTGTACCTTCTTAGCATATCAAAATTTAATAATAAACTAAGACAGGTATCAACAATCACATCAGCGGAAGCAAGATCGAAACCTCAATGATATATAACCGACAATTCCTTTACAATAACCAAATCGATGTTTCACATGAAAATATCAAAATATTACATAACTTCTGAACATCGTAATCATGGACAAAACCTACGAAAACTAAACATAGCCGCTACATCTCGATGATATTCTTTCCCTTGGCGCCACTGCTTTCACCTGGAACGTTTGAATATTCCAGGGACATAGTCCAAATTAGATGCTGAATCATCTAAGTGAGAGTTCAAAAATGTTTTCATGCAGATATGAAAAATCATATACAAAATCGATAAATCCCGACATGCACTAGCCTAAGAGAATCTCACATAGCACTTAACCCTAACTGAGGAAAATGCAATCTCTCTAAAGGCGACACAACCACTTCGGCCCATTGGCAAAACAATCCTGCTTAAGAGGGACAACCTCGACATATGAACCCGGGAATCACCCCATTGTCATTGTTAGGCTTTACGCTCCAACTCAAAAGCAATCCAAAACCCAACGCAACCCTAGCCCCAAGAGTGCCACATCAGCACTATCATCGGAATCGACGTCACCTCGGCATTAATGCTATTGCTCAAAGGAACCTGGGGTGGTGTCCACTCGCAGCCCCGCCACTTGAGCCAACAACCAGGGTGGTGTCCACTCTCAGCCCCACCACTTGGGTCCCGTAGGGTGAAGTCCGTCTTAGCCCCGTCCCAAGTGGGTCACCTAGCATTAATCCTAGGTACACATCCCGAGTGCTGTCACTCTAGGCTACGTCACAGGTTACCAACCCACGTCCTACATGGACGACACAAAACAAGCCAATACCGAAAAAATCATAACATGCATAAAATCGACATTTCAATGTATGCAATTTACCGTACGAAATTCAATGCATGTGTAAATAATTGTTTGGACAACTATAATAAACCAAGCCATAGGGATGAACATTCACAGTAAACCATTCACATGTCACTTAAAGTCTTTTCGGGTAGAACCACTCACAAGTCAAAACAAAGTTGGAGGGCGAACACTCACCTTTGGCGAAATTTCAAATTCTTCTCGACAAGCGCGGTATGCCTTGATTTGCGTGCCTGCCTCGATTTGCGTGCCTTCTTCGAGGTTCGCACGAGTCACTTCGTCTCAACCCTCAAGGCACCCTAATCATCACATTTATCCAACAATTATAATTTTCCTTAATTTTTTCATATTTTTCCTATTTTTCTCTCATTTTCTTCTCTAATAATTCAAAATAAATATCTATACGACTATTTTCTCAAATATTTTTACATAATAATTTATAATTTAATTTTCTTAAAATAAATAAAAAAATTTTGAAATTACCTGAAGTCTCACGCGCCCTCACCCGTGGGCGCATGGCTGACTGGTTTGAACTGGCGCATGGCAGTCACGCGTGGGTCATCTTTTACCTCTAGCCGGCCGTCGGCGGTTGCTCTGATCGCCTCGAAACCGGTACCCCCCGGAAGCCCTTGAGAAGTCGATCCTATCCCCACCAAAATCAGGCCGAAAGGCCACCGGAAAGTGGCCCAAATGGCCAGTTGCAGGCGGCGGAAGGCGGACCGCCTCAAACCCTCGGCCGAGTTCGGAACCCCCTCAAACCTACTCCAAAACGCCTCAAATCGATCCCAAAATGATCCTTGTCTCCCAGACACCAAAAGCCCTCTATTAAAGCTCCAAAAATCGTTCGAAAACGAGCTCGATTTGGTGCCTCCTTCTCGGCCGAAACCCTTGGCTATTTATAGCCAAAATCCGCCCCCACGTGGCCGATCTTCGGCCAAGGCTTCTTCCCCACGCCTCCTAGACCACCATAGGCCACTCCCTGACGACCCTAGGCTGCCCAAATCGCCGAAAAATCGGGCCAAAATCTCGGCCAAATCTGCCATGCTTGTACAATTTTCTGAAAATTGCACTTTGGCCCTTTGAAATTTCTCTTTTGCATTTTAGCCCTTAACCTCAAGCCCCTGATCTTTCTAACACCCTCACTAAGACCCTCAAGATTAGTACTTCTCATTTCTCCCTTGAAACTTTCAAAAATTTACCGTTTTGACCTCCCTCGGGCATTTTTAGAAAATTACACTTAGGCCCGACTAATTTATTTGACCTCAAATCCACTCGATTCAACCTGAAACCTCTTAAGGGTTGTTCTATACATCGAATACTAGTCCTTGACACTCTCCATTGACTTTTTGGATGTCGTTTACAACAATTCGGTAATACGACCTAATTGACAGTTGTATTTTTGCTGTACCGAAAACTGTTCCCGATCTCATTTCTTTCATCACTAAAAATCATAATTTTAATTGCTCGTCGATACTATACCATTTTCCTTGGATATCTAGGGTCCGAGGTACTCCCTCTGATAAATTTGGTCGTCCAAAGCTGTGTTAGTGTGCCCTATAGTCTTATTTTTCTCAAAAATCCAATTATGCCCTTTATCAAACATCATTTGTATCCTCAAAATTATTCTCGGGTGTTACACTAGCTCATGTGGTGCATTGCATGTGCATTTGAATTATTTTGATATGCATTATTTCAAATTAACATGTTATTTATGTTCTCATAATTTTTGAATGAAAAAAAAATAGAAATTGTCACTTAACAATAGGTTATCACAAATCTTAACCTAATTAAGTGCAATTATTTAATAATTTTGTTTAGAATTTAAAGTTTACACTAGTTGCCGATTACTTAATAAAACTCTCTTTCTTCCTCTTTATTTAAAGAATTTGGAATCAATTAATTTTTTTATGAGGTATTAAGGCATTATTTATCCCGCTTAAACTTGAAAGGCTTAATATACAACATCTCACCAAATTGGGGCGGGGCCTTTTTGAGGGCCCAATATCACAATGCCCAATCTCAAACGTCATAAGGGGACGGCTTGTTGTCGTCGTTTAAAATTTGGGCCTTCATTCCATGGAGGCCCAATATGAAAAGGTGCCGAATCGGGTTGGCCCGATCCGCTAACTTCGAATTTATAAAGCTAGTCTAGACGAGGTGAATATCATTTCTTTGCAGGCAAGCCAGTGGAGAGAGATTTCTGTCTCTCTCTCTCTCTCTCTCGCTCTCTTCGCTAAATCCCTCTTCGGAGTGGCCAAATCATGGGTCAGGGAACGCCCGGCGGCCTGAACCGGCAAGGCCTGGGGGGCGACCGGAAGAACGAGGGGGATAAGAAGGACAAGAAGTTCGAGCCGGCGGCGCCGCCCGCTCGCGTCGGCCGGAAGCAGCGCAAGCAGAAGGGGCCAGAGGCGGCCGCCCGCCTCCCGACGGTGACGCCACTGACGAAGTGCAAGCTCCGACTGCTGAAGCTGGAGCGGATCAAGGATTATCTGCTCATGGAGGAAGAGTTCGTGGCCAACCAGGAGAGGTTGAAGCCCCAAGAGGAGAAGACCGAGGAGGATCGCTCCAAGGTCGACGATCTGAGGGGCTCGCCCATGAGCGTCGGCAATCTGGAGGAGCTAATCGACGAGAATCACGCCATCGTTTCGTCGTCGGTGGGGCCGGAGTACTATGTGGGGATTTTGTCGTTCGTCGATAAGGATCAACTCGAGCCTGGATGTGCCATCTTGATGCACAATAAGGTATGTACTTCTCTGATTGTTTATTCTCGGGATTGATGGGGATGCTAAGGCTTTTAATTATCAACCTAGTGTGAGAGGTTTTTCCTTCTTTTACTATAATGAATTGTGTTAGCGTTAGTTATTGTTATCTATTCAAACAATTCTTTTCTTACCAATATTTGTTCGTTTGCTTCCCATTTTCTAACGTGACCAAAAAAAAAAAAAAAAAGGAGTAAATTTAGATTCAGTTAATTTGTTCCTTCTAGATGGGGAAGTAACCATTGGTCTATCAAGCTATGTTAGGATTGCGCTTTTTGTATTTCACAAAAAATGGGTTGGGTTTGCCTGAAAAATTGGAAAGTTTTTAATCTCCTAAACTACTGCTGCTACTACTATACTAAACGGGACAAGCAAAGCCCTTTCTTTGAGCAATTAGCCATTAGCAATACTTCCACCATCACCCCCAGTGGAACAGCTGTATTGGTTCAATCAAGGAACAAATAATTCTTTTTAGGTTCAATGCTTAAGGTTCTGGTCTCTTGTAGCTCGTTGCTACACAATCACTCAAGCGATGAGTGTTCACGTTTGTGAAATTACTGCAGTTATCAATGTAGAGTACAACAACAATGACAATCACAACCAGTGATTCCACTAAGTGGGGTTGGCTACATAGATTATATAATGTGTCTAAGAGAGTGTGTTTTCTTTTTCCTTTTTAATGAATTACTCCTCCCATGAGTCTAAAGATGGTGTTTACCCTGAGCTCTTTCTTTTGCCCTAACCTTAAACCCAAAATTTTAGAAAAGAAAACTTATTCTTTCCTTTTTACTCCTAATTGTTTCTTTTGAAGGATGCCTATGAAAAGTAATGGCTTAAAATTAATCTTATTCGTGGGCAGATGGGTTTCCCTTAGAAGGCCATATGGTGTTCAAGAATGCCTTCAAGTTGAACTGCATTACATTGTCATGACCCCAATGATAGTTTAGTAAATATAATAGTAGGAGTTGGCATGCAATATACAATAATTGTAATTTCTTTCCTCTTTTTTTTTTGTTATAAGGCTTTGTCCTATTCTATAGGCAGTTAGGCTAGTTGTTATATTGCACATGAGAGCATGTGGGAGGCTATTAGGCTCTATATAAGCCACAACTGAGGTTGGAAGGAGTATGCCTAAATTGATTGAATGAATATTCTCATTTTTCTCTCTAGAATTCTCTCTTAATCTCCATCCAATTTTCCTCTCTTTCTCTCGTTTCCCCCTAAATCTTATTCTCTATACTGTTCTCCCTTAATTCCCTCCTTGAATTCTTTCCAATTCCTCTTTTAACCTAGGGTTCGTGACAATTGGTATCAGAACAGTTAATCATTGGCTATGGGTTTGATTCCAGTTGAAGGTCGGTGAATTCAATAGAGCAGGCGAATCATAGGAAGCTACATCATAGGAGCCAATGATTGCAATAGAACTGACAATCAGTGGTCGCGATCATATCTGGAGCTTGCTGATCTATAGGATGGGCAGTGATTTCATTGATCGGTTGGGAATTTTGGACCGCTGATGCAACAGAAGTTATCAAGGTAGCTAGGTTGTAATCGAGAGAACAAAACAATTCTCGATTTGAAATTGAGAGGCGAAGCACAGTAGGTGATCAATTCGACTTGGAATCAAAGACGTAGAGGAAGTGTGGTGGGATTCCAATGATCGTTAACCATCGATGATAGTTGTGTCTTGGCAAATTCAATCAGGTGAGCTTCGTTGTGATTTCGAGAAGAGTACAACGAAGCTGGTGGACTATTGGACGGTGACTGGAGTGGGTGATGTGGTTTGGTAGACGACTGGAGTGGGTGACCAGAGGTTGACGCTAGGAGGTTGTGATCGGTGTAGGAGTTCCAAGCGATTGCGGTTGTGCAGCTGGTTTCTGGCAATCATGGTTTGGTTGGGCAAGACAGTGTTATTAAAGGCCCAAGGCGCACTAAGGCGCAAAGAGTCTTGGAGCCTGAGGCGCAAGGCGAGGCGCGCGCTTGGCAGGTGCAAGGCGCATGCTGACTAAGAAGAAAGAAAAATATACTTCTTAATTGAATAATAAGTCATAAAATAGATCCTAATCATATATCAACATTTATGTTATCAAAAAATTCAAGAATTCAACATATATTAAATAAATCACAACATAAACATACTTCAAGAAGAAGCAGCAGCAGGCATCAACAAATAAAAATTAAAAAAAAAAAGAACTGAAGATGTTATATCTAAGGTTGCTGGAACTAATTTCTTGGATAGAAATTCTACCACACTTACTCTCACTCACTCACAAATTTGATCTAAGGAACAGATTTAATAGAATCAACAGAAAATAAAATAGAAAACAGAATTAAACCAAACAAGAAACACAAACCACACATTCACAAGAACATCAAGATTATCCTGGTTCATGCCATGTGAATGGCACTACATCCAGCCTTTAAGATCCTCCCGAAAGCAGTCTTTATTTCCAGAAATCGATCAGTACAGTAGCGGCCCTTCTCTCCCTTCTATTCCCAAGCGCCCCAATTGTTTTCCCCTAAGATTACAAAGCTAACAACCCTAGCCTTTCTCTCAGAAACAATCAGCACTCGTTACAAATAGAAAAAATGAGAACTCTCTGTCCATTTGCTACCCCTTGCCCTTTATTTATAATAGGAGGCAGAACCTCAATGAAGACTTTCAAATATTTACAGTTTACACCCCCAACTTATCACTAATTACAGTTTGGGTTACAACTTCTATTTAATACCTCATTGGCCCTCAAAAAACATTGTCATAACTGATCTTATTTAATCTATACTCTAGACAACATTTTAACAGAAGAAGAAGAAGAAGAACAAGAGGAAAAGAAGAAGAAGAAGTAGCAGCAGCGTAAGAAAGAAGAAGAAGAAGCAGAGGAAAAGAAGAAGAAGAAGAAGAAGAAGAAAAAGAAGCAGGCTAGCAGTAGCAGCAGCGTAGTGAGAAGAAGAAGAAGAAGAAGAAGAAGTAGTTTAGCAGCAGCGGAAGAAGAAGAAGAAGAAGAAGTTTAGCAACAGCAGAAGAAGAAGAAGAATGTTTAAAAAATAAAACATGCTGAAAAATCAGCTGCGCCTGATGGATGTGTGCCTGAAGGGCCTAGGCACGCCTGGCTGGATCTCGCCTCGCCTGGGCATGGCAAGGCGAGATGGCTGCGCCTTGAGGGGCCTTGTGCCTAGGCGCACGCCTAGGCGTGCCTTTAACAACACTGGGGCAAGGAAGTGGGTGTTGCGGCTGAGTTAGTTGCAGTAGGTTTCTGGCGATTGTGTAGCAGGTTCCTCACGGTAATGCAGTGGGTGTCGTGGCCGTTGTCAAATTATGGTTAGTGATTGGGCAAAACTAGGGGAAGGATGCGTCACTGGCTGGGTTGTCATTAGCAAGAGGTTGGCGGCTGGTAGTGATCGTGACTGGAGCAGACAGACAGTGAAGCTTCCGACTGGTGCATTGCAGGTGCTGTGACTAACTTACCATAAGCTGAAGCGGATTCGAGGCCAGACGATTGTGAACTAGAAGGCGCAACAGTGAAGCTAATTTATAAGTTGCTAACTGCTATGAGGCTATTGATTACCCAACGGATCTAAGTGACCTCGGTGAATTGATTATTCCAGAGATTGGTGGATTCGATGGAATTCGAAATTCTAGCAAGTGACCCTCGACTGCTAATTTCAAAGGATGTACAGAGCTCTTGTTTATTGGCCTTCGACTTGTCTTGCTCGTGAGATTTTTGCCATGATGGACAGTGCACACATGAGACCATGGGAGCCTCAATTGCAGCACAAGATTTCAGCCATGACGAGCAGTGCACGTATGAGACCAATGGAGTCTCAATTGTAGCAGAAGGATGCCACATTTCCAATGGGCTATCCTGCTCGTGAGACTAGGGGAAGCAGTGCGCACACGATACGATTGGAACCTCAATTGCAGGAAAAGAATGCTATGTTTTCATTCAACAGAAATCATGAGGAGTTTGGGCCGAATCAGGAGGCACGGGAACAGTTATTAGATCTTTGGGTTAGCAAAACGTGCGAGGAATCTGGTTGTATGATATGAGAGCAACTGTAAGAGTTTGCAAGGATACTGACCCAGAAGTATCACTACAGCTTTCTTGCTGAATTATTTGAGAAATCAAGAAGAAACGTTTTAGATGACCAACCAGGAAGTTCTCACTAGAAGATGATTGATTCAAACAAGCAATCATCAGGATTGAATTATTGTAACAGAGGATTCTTGGAGAAGGAAGCTATGGAGAGCGAGCTTCTGAAATATTTTGGTGAGCAAAAACAAGGTGTTGCTAAAGTAGAGGAGAAAAATGTTGAGAGTGAGCTTCGGGAATATTCTGAGGAACAGAAAGAAGATGTGGCTATGTTGGGTTTTTGCATGGATGATTTTGTCTAGAAGATGAAGAAGACATTAGAACTCGTTAGAAGAATGAGTGCGACTGGAATTTTTTAAGTTAGAGAGTAGTTAACTTAGATGTTTATTATAAGGGATATTTTAGTCTCTGTGTAGGCTAAATAATAGGCCTTGTAATTAACGCCACCTATGGTCTATAAATAGGAGGTGAGGGCTAGGTAGTCGGACATAACAAACTTCATTCATTTCTGTCTCTGAATACAAGTGAGATTGCCGAGAGGAGAGAAAAGGCTTTGAGAGAAAGTTAGTCTTTGTAATCTCTTGTGTGAGAGTAGTGAACTTGTGTGATATAGAGTTGATAGTTCTTGTAATCTATTTTCATCGGTTTCTAGTGGAATTGCTCTTGGGATTTGCGGTTGGATGTAGGATTGATCCTTGATCAATTTGAACTAGGATAAACCTTGCACCTACTGATTTGGTTTGGTTGTATCTTTTATGTTCTTTCTTTGTTTAACTTTGTTCTTGCATTTCTAGTTTATATTTTCTGTTGTGGGTGATGTAGAGATTATCTCTCGCAAAACAACCACAAGATTTGATCATTAGGGCAAAGAAATAGCAAAACAGTAAGTACAACTTAAAAGTACACAAGCTGAAAATTTAAAACAGCAAACTCCCTTTCGATGCTTAGCAATGGAGAAGAAGGAGGTGGATTTGCAAGGCTCAGCTTTGATCGGTCGTTCACCCACAAAAGGTAACCAAGAATCGGTTCCAAGCACAGCCCAAGAACCGCATTCAATTGACTCCCAAAATAGCTTCAATTACAAAACCCACAACCGAGAATAGCACACCCACACAAGGACGAAGTAAACCCCACCAAGGAGAACACTCTTTCTCACTCTCAGCTCTCTCTTCTCGCATTCACCCTGATTCGGCCCCCCTATTTCCCCGATTTATCGATCAAAATAACCTCCCAAGAACCAAATAGATATCTCCAAGGATGAGGATAACCATTGGGTTATCCGATAGGTTGAGATAAGATAAGGGAAGAGAACCATACCTGCGTTGGAATTGGCTGAAGAAGAAACAAACCTGCTTTGGAATCGGCTGAAGAACAGAAATGGAGAAGCTAGGTCAAACTAAGGATATATATATATATATATGTGGGCCTTGGACAAATGGGCTTGGTCCTTGGTTTAAGCAGCTGGGCCAAGCCCAGCTTTCCTCAAACACAAAGTAAATGTGCTTGGGCCATCTTCTTGTTGGGCCACCTATTTGTGGTATTGGACCTCTCAACAAAACTATCAATCTTGGGTCGAGGCCTATGATAGATAACTTTCCCGACCAAACACATCATCGCCTTGGACTTGTTGGGTATCACACCTCAACAGGTGATTTTCAGGTGAGGAATGTTGAGAGATTTGGCAAACTAGAAGTATTGAATTGAGTTTCTAAGAACTCCTAATCCTAACAAACTATATTATCGACAGGGGCATATGGGTTGTTTGTTGTGGAACCTCCATGTGAGGACATTAAGGGTCTAGCTTTCTTGGTATTTGAGTAGTCGGAATTGACAATTTTGAGTGGTCACATTGAAAGGAAGACGATTAATGGGCTACATTCACATCTTCGAGTAGAAATTAAGTCAGCTAATGATCTATCCAAGATTGAATCCATCTTTCCTTTGTTTTTTTCAAATTTCGTTCAAGTGAAGGACTTGCTTAGGGACAAGCACTTTCTGCAGCTTCGGTCTGCTAGTCCATCAAGCACTCACAAATTTGAACCTGAAGTCATTGAGATTGATTAGGTTGCTTCTATTGAAGTTCTAAGCCAAATTATGCTAGGGATGGATCTTGGAAACCTATGAACAAAGAAGAAAAGGCCTAGGAGGAGAAAGAAGGAAAGAGGAATGAAACAAATAGAGAAGGCTAGAATTTGGTGAAGAGCCATGGCTACTTGTTGCAAGTTCTTGGGGACAAGAACTCTCTTAAGGAGGGGGTAATTGTCATGACCCCAAGGATAGTTTAGTAAATATAATATTAGGAGTTGGCATGCAATATACAATAATTGTAATTTCTTTTCTTTTTTCTGTTATAGGGCTTTGTCCTATTCTATAGGCAGTTAGACTAGTTGTTATATTGTACATGAGAGTATGTGGGAGGTTGTTAGGCTCTATATAAGCCACAACCGAGGTTGGAAGGAGTATGCCTAAATTGATTGAATGAATATTCTCATTTTTCTTTCTAGAATTCTCTCTCAATCTCCCTCCAATTTCCCTCTCTTTCTCTTGTTTCCCCCTAAATCTTCTTCTCTATATTGTTCTCCCTTAATTCCTTCCAATTCCTCTTTTAACCTATCACAAACCCTAGGTTCGTGACACACACGACTCCATTCTCACTATTGATTATGTGAGAAATTGGAAACACATGTCACAACCCTAGGGTTTACTAGGGTTTGAATAGGAAATTGAAGAAGAAATAACAAAATTGGAGGGAGAAAACAGAACAGGAAGAAGAAGAAATGGAGAAGGAAAGGAAAGGTTTTAGACGTACCTAGGGAGAGAGAAGAGTGGGGAGGAAAATAAAATGTTTCATTCAATCCATTGATAGCCCTTATTCTTTAACCTACAGCCTATTTATAGGCTGTTTACAACCATTCAAGTATTAACCAACTAATCAACTAACACACTAACCCACTCAAGTGACTACAACTAACAACTCCAATACAATTACAACTACTGCTCTTGGGTAATGACAATTGCTCCCTTCTTGAGAGAGCTCTTGTCCCCAAGAACTTGAAGTTGTTGACCCTGTCCTTCATCCAATTCTAGCCTTCACAATCTGATTTTGTCTTCACCTTTTCTTATTCTTTTCTCTTACTCACTTTGGCCTCTCTTTCTTTCTCCTTCTTGGCTTTATCTGATGAATGAAAGTGAAAAGATCTCTTTCTTCAACAAGTATTTAAAGCTTTCTTGAAGTACCTCCTTTATTTTCCTTTGCTAAAATCAACCCCAACTCCTCTGCATCTTTAGCGGCTAAGAAATATCCAACAATACCATCAGTTGTGATTTCCTTGGTAGTGCCTAAAAGACCAACAAAATCTTTTGCCGCACATTGACATTTTTTAACTGCTTGTTTCTCCTCCTCTTTGACTCTATCCTGTAGATTTTCAAAAATTAGTTTTTTATTGTCATCAGGTATTGGAGGAGTGCCCCTTTTTTTCTAGAGAAATAGACTTGAAGTCTTTAAAATCCAGAGTTGGTGTGATCATATCCTTTCTCGAGTTCACAACATCTTCTATTTCCTCATCTTTCATAGAGATCTCCTCAATAAGATTATCTTTTATTTCCTGAATTTCCTGATCCATTGCGGGAAATTCATCAACTTCTTGCTGTAAACTGGGGGTAACTGCAGAAATACCTTTGTTCTACTGGCTGCCCTTAAGATAACTTTTAGGTGGCAGCCCATGCTTTTTGCCAATAGCTTCCAATGCCAATTCTTACAGCCTCGCCTTCTTTGCCGCTTGTTCCACCGTAGTAGGATAAAACATTTTCACCATAAGCCTTAGCATATCATTAAGACCATTAGTGAATCTTGATACAAAATAAGACTCATTTAAGGTTGGATGGGAATGGACTGCCCGTGCTTTTAGTTTCTTAAACTTGACCAAATACTCCATAACTGAGTCCTCGTGTTTTTGCTTGTTGAACTCCTCATTGTAACTCTCGTCTCCAACCTGATCGTTCTTGGTAAACTTAATAAAAATTTATCAAACTTACTTGATAAACCTTTCAATTTGTTGTCAATACTATTCCCAAGTATTTGCAATTCCTGTATCTACCTTCTCAGTTCAAATCCTTGCAAATTCACCTCTGAAACAACAATTTGTCAATCGCCTTGAGCAGTTTCCAAGAATCGTACAACTGAGACCAATTGAAATCATTGGAACTCTTGAATGTGCCAAAATCGCCTGAAATCACTGCTCCGTTATGATCTACCTTGATGAAGTCGGATTGGAATTATCGCATGAATTCACATCACCTATTAGAATTTGCCTTAAAAAATCCACCCCCATATGCTACGAGCTTTGTTGGAATCAGATACTGAGATTGCTGAACTCTCAGCTGAGAAGCATCGCTCTTGAACTTCAATCAAGGCTGATTCTTGAACTTACACCCAAACCTATTCTCGGCTTCAATCAAGAGCGATTCTTGAACTTGCGCCTAGACCTAGTCCTTGCTTCGCCTTCAAGAGATAGACAAGAATTGCTCGAAATTCGCCTTTGATCACCACCGTTGTCCTTGCTTCGAAATCGCGCCTTAAGATCGCTAGCTTTGCTGACCTTCTCGTGTCTACTTCTTACGACTCGGTCCTTCCGACACTGCTTGCTTTGTCTTAGATCAAACAATCGCGTCTTCACGATTGCCCAGAATCGAATCACCCAATCACCGTCCAATGGCTGAAGGCCCCTAACTCTAATGAAATTAATTGTTTCGGAATCACCGAAACTTGCTGCTTCTTGAATTATCTCCTGTAACTCATTCAATTCCACCCCAAATTGAATCCGCTGAAATCTAGGTTCCTTACTGAATTTTGTTGTCAGAATCACTACTGGAATTAGTTGGATCCACAGCTAAGAACCATTTGCTTTGATACCAATTGTCACGACCCTAGGGTTTGAATAGGAAATTGAAGAAAGGACATAATTGGAAGGAGAAAACAGAACAAAAAGAAGGATAAATGGAAAAGGAAAGGAAAGGTTGTAGACATACAGAGGGAGATAGAAGAGTGGGAGGGAAAACAAAATGTTTCATTCAATCCATTGAAACCCCTTATTCTCTAATCTATCGCATATTTATAGGCTGTTTACAACCATTCAATTATTAACCAACTAATCAACTAACACCATAGTTGTTAAAGGGGCGCCTAGGCGTAAGGCGTCTTAAGGCGCCAGTTCAGTGCCTCACCTGGGCTGATGAGGTGAGGCGAGGCGATTTCAGCGAGACCCTTTCAGCGAGGTCCTCGCCTTGCACGGTGAGGCGCCGAGGCGAGAGGCGCACCTCATGAAACTTAGGTTTTAATAAAACCTGGGCAGCCCAATTCTTCCCCCTCTTCTCGATTCCAA
The DNA here is from genome assembly GCF_014633365.1 of Diospyros lotus. Classification (NCBI taxonomy): domain Eukaryota; kingdom Viridiplantae; phylum Streptophyta; class Magnoliopsida; order Ericales; family Ebenaceae; genus Diospyros; species Diospyros lotus. Next base: position 3,057,340 of record NC_068340.1, read on the forward strand.
CATGTATACATTACAACATATTTACATTTCTTTAGTTTAAGTAAATGTCCACATTTTCTTTTATTTATATTTTACCTTCCATTTATTTTAATACATAAATGTAAATAAGAAAGTACCTCTCATTTGGATTCAATAAAAATATCTAAAAAATCAAAATTCATTACAATAAAAAAATAGAATTTTGGTTTTAGTACAAACTCGGGATTTAGCGATTTTACCACCCCCAAAATACATATCTACTATTTTTTGAAAATTTCATTAAAAATCATTTTAACAACAATGAATATTGGTTATTAAAATACCGGGATATAGTTTTTCAAAATGAAAATATTTTCTTATATGTTTCTTTATAATGCGCTAATCTTCTAGACTTAGAAAAATAACATTTTTCAAAATGAAAACATTTTCTTGATCGTGGACTTATAGTGTTTATATGTTTGTTTAGAACTTTGCATGATGATTGGTACTTGTTTGAGTTTGATACTTTAAGTTTGAGCTTTGATGATATTTAGAATTTGCATGATGAATGAATTAACTTTGATGTTGTTAGTTTAGAATTTGAAGATAATCAATCATTAATGATATGCATGTGTTATTATTAATAATTTGATAGTTTTTTTTATGATTTTACAAGATTTTGAGTTTTGTTTTTTCAAAGGTGTGCCTCGCTTCGCAAAGGCACGCCTCGGGCCTACGGCTCCAGGACCCTTTGCGCCTCACACATTTCAGAACTATGACTAACACACTAACCAACTCAAGTAACTACAAGTAACAATTCTAGTGCAATTACAACTATTGCCCTTGGGCAACACATTTTAGTATTTGGTGTTTTTATGGTTTACAAAATTGTTTAATGTGATTGTTAAATTGAAGATGAGCTAGGATATGCTTAGCCACCTTCACATAGATGTACATGCAATGTTCTAAAAATCGGCTTAGGCACTGCCGAGGTGTTAGGGCTACCCCTTGTCGCCACAAATATAGGCTAATTGGCCTTCCTAGGCACCGATCTAATTAATCGATCGTCAGCGGCACCTAGCTGCCTGCGTCGCCTAATTTTCAAAGGTTTTAAGTTCTGAGAAGTGAGAAGTGAGAACTAACCGATCGTGGAAGTCAAGTGCCTGTGTTGTGCCCCGATTTCTCTCTCGTTGCCGCCGCTAGTCGTCTCTCTTGGTCCTTGATTTCCTAATTTCCCTTGGCTGTCGTCACCAGTCGTCTCTCTTGCTGTTGGTTGTTCTTTTTCCGCCCTCTGGTACCGGTATGTATAGCCGTCATCCGTTTATGTATATATATATATTATATAATATTAGTTTATATATTTATTATATATATCAACTTTGATTTATTTGAAAATAACATGAATTGCATAAAAAACTTAAAAAAAAAAAAAAGTAGTCCACCTAGGCATCCTAGGCGCTAGGCCCCAGTCTGGCGCTTGACTAGCGCCTAGCATGTTTTAGAACACTATGTACATGAGAAGAAAACAAATAGATTTACTTGTGAGGCAAGTGAATGAAATGAAAGAAGTACATAGTATGGGTTGTTTGGTTTGCGGGATAGGATAGGATAAATTGGCAGATAAAAATTATCTCATGTTTGGTTTGTTTTTATGCATGTGGGATAATAAATGGGATGGGAATTTGAATCCCGCGGATGAGGGATAACTTAATCCCTGGTGGGGGGTGGGGGTTAGGATTTATTGTCCTAGTGGGTAGGATAGATGGGCAAAATGACTGGTTTGCCCCCTAAGTATAAAAGCTGATTGGCGCATGAACTGGAGCTTTGTAACAGGGGTATTTTGGTCATTTTTGCATTATCATGTGTCTATCCTTGCATTAACTAAACAAGAGATAGGATTAAATACAGGATATCCTTTAGCATAGTTCTACTAACCAAACACTTGGAAGTCCAGGACTAAAAATCTGAAGGATAACCAAACGATAGCTTGTCTGCTAACAAACGAACCCTAAAAGGGTTAAAGGAAGGATAAGAAAGGGGGAAAAATATAACTCCTACATATGACATGGGATATAATGATCTTAAAAAAGATATGACTATGGATATAAATCATTATAGAGATACAATTTACATAGCCAACTTACCATAGTGAGATTAATGCTTGTAATGTTATTGTTGTTAGTGGTGGTGTGTTTTTGTGTGTAGCAGGTTGAGAATTCATGAACCATATTCTTTTACATTGGACTATGGTGTGACAATTGTGGTGTCTTATTTTTGAGGTGTTAGGGGTAATTTGGGTGATGCTTGCCACAATGTTAGATCTTTTGACTCTAGGATAGTGGGGTACAAGGAGGCACACTAGAAGGATTTGGAACACCACTCATCTGGGTGTGATGTTGTGGTATTTGGAGAGAAAGGATTATGAGAACTTTTGAAGACGTGGAAAGCCTTTTGCACTTTTTTCAGGGAACATTCCTTGTTTCTCTCTCTTTTGGGGTCAAAAGATGGTCATTCTTTTAGTCATCTATCTTTTACCTTGTTTTTAGATGAGTTGATCTTGTAGATAAATGTCCTTTCAAGTTCTTTTGTACAGGGTTTGATCCTGTATTGGCATTTCTTTGTTTTTTTCTTTGCTTATCAACAAAAAAAATCTTATTAGGTAAATAAATAGTTGTATTTTCTGCAGAGAAATTTGAAGTAAGAGTCAGAGAACTGTATGTCAGAAATGTACCGAGGATAATTGATGCTGGTTTTTGGGACCGACCATCACATGCCACCTTTGCGAATGGACCTCGGGAATAGTACCTCAGACTTGGCGATGTCGGACCTCAGTGATAGAACTTGGAAGATAATGGAGTGACGGGGCTAGGGTCCCCCGGAGTGGACACCGACACTCAAATTAGTAGAGTAAATGTAGGTAGTAATAAATGTGAGAGCTATAGAGCTTGGTCATACCTGGTGAGGACTCTTGTTTTTTATAGGCGGACCCGTTATGGGGTACCCGAGATAAAACTTGTAATGAGCGGGCACAACTCCTAAGGATCCCAGTTAAGTTGGAATGGGTTTTGTTGCTCGGCCCGGATTTTTCGGGTTCCGCTCTGGATTGTTGACTTGCCACGTGTCAGTCTCTCAACCAATCCATGTGGCAAGTGAGACTATTAGCGCGTAGGGGTATTTTGGTAATTTTAGGTGGTGCCACATCACTTGCCCCCCACTCCTTAAGCCGAGTTAAAAATCATGCTGGGTCGAGGAGTAGCTTAATTTCTGAGGTTATTTGACCGTAAATTCTTTCCAAGACGCACCAGAGTGTTTTTAAGCATGAGATTAATGCCTAACAACCTCATTTATTACCTTGAAATTATAAGGGGTCCTTGGTTGGAGGGAAACATTCGTTACTTTGAATATTTGGCTTGAGGGCTTGAGTCCCTCTATATAAGCCCTAAGCCCCCACCCCACACTCATCACTTCAAGACAAACTCCCAATTTTTTGAGGTTAGTCTTTCCCTCCTTTTGCTTTTCTTTTTGCCTTGCTTTTACTACTAGTCTATTCTTTTCCTCTTTGATTTTGCCTTTTTTTTTTTTTTTTTTAAACTTCATCTTCTCCCTCGGCCAGGTAGAGGCTTGCCTGGTCGAGGTCGGCCTGGCCAGGCAGCCTTGGCCATGGCCGAGGTCGGCTTTGGCTTGCCCCCACCAGATCTTGGCGGGGCCGAGCTTCCTCGGCCATGGCCGAGCCAGAGCTTGGCCTAGCTGAGGTTGGCCATGGTCTGGGAGCTCAGCCATGGCTGACCTCCCCTTAGGGAGCCCCTTTCCTACCTCTTTATTTTTTTGTTTTTTTTTATTTTTTATATTATATATATATATTTTGTAATATATATACATATATCTTTTGTTAATAATAACAAAATAAGCTTAAAAAATAAGCATTAACTTGACTAACCCGTTTCTTTGGGTTTTCTTTATCGCAGGTGTGGTTCGAGATTTTCCCAAGCTAAACTACGCCTGCTGAGCTCCCTTAGGCTTGAGCCCAGCTGCGATTTTCATTCCCTGACCTTTGTCTTCATTCTCCTGGTAAGTGATCTCTTCTCGGCTATTTCTATTCGTTTTTTTAGCATGTCTTCTTCCTCTGATTTAGAAGCCTCTAGTACTAGCTCTAGTAGTGAGGAATCGAACATCGAGTTATCCAGTCCCTCCCATGGCCCCCTTCGTAGGCTTGAAAAACTTTGTAGGTCCGAAAGAGTTTCACCTCATCTCTCTTCGGGGTCTCATGTGAGTAATGATCCTAACTTAGAAAACTTACCCGAGGATCTGACCATGGACCACTCCACCATAACTGAGAGAGAGTTGTTTCCCCTCCTCAGAAAATATCACCTCATCCATGATGAGTATTGGTACAGTGAACCCCGAGGTCTAAAAGCTCACCAGGCCCCTCATGGTTGTATCACTGCATACGAGCAAGCCCTCTCTGTCGGCCTTAGGCTTCCCTTTGCGACTCCTGTAGTTGAGGTGTTCTCTATCGTGGGGTTATGCCCCTCTCAGCTGACTCCCAATGGCTGGAGGTGTCTAGCTACCTTCATTCTTTGTTGTCTAGCTCGAGACATTGAGCCTACTGCCCAACTCTTTTTTAGGATGTTCAAGGTAATCCCCATTAGTAAAATCGAACCTCGATTCGCCTTCTCTCCCTTCAACCAGCGTCAGTTCATAGTCGATAACCCCACCTCGGTAAAACGATGGATGAGTAGATTTTTCTTTGCTGGCTTGAAAGACCGGGGGGGGTCAGTTTCGGGGTGCCAGTTGAGTGGGCTTTCCAACCCTCAAAGGTCTGTAGTTGCGAGATCATGCAGGGCGAGCTTCGTAATATTCAGATCTTGAGGGAGTTGAATCCTATCAGCGCTCGGGCCTTGATATGTGACCGTACCTTGTATCTGGGGGGTTTATCCACTTATACCTGTCTCGAGCCTGATGTCACTTTGGGTAGGCATTTTTCCACTATTTTCTTGCTTTTTTTTTTTTTGACTTCTTGTTTTTCTTGCCACTAATATATTGCCTGTGCATTTGCAACTGAGATGGTGAGTACGACTTTCATCTGGGGGAAGAACAAACGGAGACCCGCAGAGGATGAGGGCGCCCCTGCTCCATTGCATAGTTGAAGACGGCTAATCTAACCCTTGGTTCTCCCTAAGTCGACAAACAGGAAGGGACGGTCTGGGGTTTTGGACCCCTGGATTCTCGCCCCTCCTTTTTGGAAGAGGGTGATGTGCTATAATTTTTCCTTGGCCCATACGTCCGCAAACAAAAAATGAGGAGTTATAATGGAATGTCATTATATAAAAGCAAAATGGTCCAATACATGGTGATAAAAGAAGTACAAAAAATCCTAACTATGAAAAAAGGAAAAACTCAAGCATCAGGAGAAGCATCGTTATCGTCGGCCATCTCCGAGTCCTCCATCTCGGCTACAATTTCTTCAACAAACCAAACATTGGACATGTCCAAGACTGGATGAGTTTGTAACACCTCAGTCGCATGGGCTTGAAATTCCTTTGTCCAAGCTTTCTGTAAGTTTTGCTGGATGAACTCCTCCACCTCAGGAAGTTTGATGGGCTCGGCATACTTATACTTGTACTTACGAATGATTGAGTTTGCCTGGGATAACTTTGAGTCCGCTTGAGATAGCTTTGCCTCAAGCTCTTGAATACGTAGGTCCAAAGACTGTCGCTCGAAGGACAACTCATCCAGGTTCTTTCTCTGGCTCTCCAGTAATTCGTCTCTCTCATACAACTGTGTGTCTAGTTCCAAGGTCTTTTTGGAAGATTGGGAAAAACGTCCAGAAAAGTCTGAAACGAGCGTGACCACCTGTAATGAGCAAAACAAGTAAATGCAACATAGCTAAGTCTGAAATATGCTAATAAAGTAGAAGGGATTACCTGGGCCAAATACTTGCACAAGGCGGCTTTTATTGCCTCTAAGGACTGTTCAGCCAGCACTTGACGGTTGGCGGGGGTGGTGAATTGTGCGTCTTACTACCTGACTATTTCGACTAAGGTCGTTTTCCTTCACACCCCAGTCAGGAACATGGTCTGAATAGTGTGGGGGAGACTCGGGGGCTAGCATGAGTTGTCTCGGAGGTCGGGAAGTCCTCTTCCTCCTAGTGTGGCTAAGCTCCTCTTCTTCAGTCGGAGGGGGATCCAAGACAGCCTTTCCCCTCGTAGGAGTAGGGCCGCCCTCATCCTCTACAGGTCTCCGTTTGTTCTTCCCCTAGATGAAAGCCGTACTCACCATCTCAGCTGCAAACGCACAGGCAAGATATCAGTGGTAAGAAAAATAAGTAAAAAAAAAAGGTATGAAAATAGTGGAAAAATGACCACCCAAAGTGACATCAGGCTCGAGGCAAGTGGATAAACCCCCCAGGTACAAGGTACGGTCACATATCAAGGCCCGAGCGCTGATGGGCTTAAACTCCCTCAAGATCTGAATATTACGAAGCTCGCCATGCGTGATCTCGCGCTACAGACCTTTGAGAGCTGGAAAGCCCACTCAACTAGCACCCCGAAACTACCCCTCCCCCGTCTTTCAAGCCAGCAAAGAAAAATCTACTCCTCCATCGTTTTACCGAGGTGGAGTTATCGACTATGAACTGACGCTGGTTGAGGGGAGAGAAGGCGAATCGAGGTTCGATTTTACTAATGAGGATTACCTTGAACATCCTAAAAAAGAGTTGGGCAGTAATGTCTCGAGCTCGACAACAGAGAACGAAGGTAGCTAGGCACCTCCAGCTATTGGGAGTCAGCTGAGAGGGGCATAACCCCACGACAGAGAACACCTCAACTACAGGAGCCACAAGGGGAAGCCTAAGGCCTGCAGCAAGGGTTTGCTCGTATGCGATGATACAACCATGGGGGGCCTGGTGAGCTTTTAGACCTCGGGATTCACTGTACCAATACTCATCATGGATGAGTTGGTATTTTCTGAGGAGGGGAAACAACTTTCTCTCAGTTATGGTGGAGTGGTCCATGGTTAGATTCTTCGGTAAGTTTTCTAGGTTGAGATCACTACGACTCCGAAGATGGATGAGGTGAAACTCTTTTAGGCCTCCTAAGTTTTTCAGGCCTACGAAGGGGGCCATGGGAGGGACTGGATAACTCGATGTTCGATTCCTCACTATTAGAGCTAGTACTGGAGGCTTCTGAATCAGAGGAAGAAGACATGCTAAAAAACGAATAGAAATAGCCAAGAAGAGATTACTGACCAGGAGAATGAAGACAGCGGTTAGGGAAGGAAAACCACAGCTGGGCTCGAGCCTAAGGGAGTTCAGCAGGCGCGATTTAGCTTGGGAAAAAAGATAAACCAAAGAAACGGGTTAGTCAAGTTGAAGTTTATTTTGTTATTATTAATAAAAGATATATGTATATATATTACAAAAAATATATATATATAATATAAAAAATTAGACAAGCAGAAAAAGAAAAGCAAAGGAATGAGGGAAAAACTAACCTCAAAAAATTGGGAATTTGTCTTGAAGTGATGAGCGTGGGGTGGGGCCTTAGGGCTTATATAGAGGGATCCCAAGCTCTCAAGCCAAATATTCAAAATAACGAATGTTTCTCTCTAACAAATGTTTCCCTCCAACCAAGGACCCTTTATAATTTAAGGTAATAAATGATTGTTAGGCATTAATCTCGTGCTTAAAAATATTCTAGTGTTTTGGAGAGAATTTACGATCAAATAACCTCATAAATTAAGCTATTCCTCGACCCAGCACAGCATGATTTTTAGCTCGGCTCAAGAAGTGGGGGGCAAATGATGTGGCACCACCTAAAATTACTAGAATACCCCTACGCGCTAATAGTCTCACTTGCCACAAGGATCGTTTGAGAGACTAACACGTGGCAAGTCAACAATTCGAAGCGGAGCCCGAAAAACTCGGGCCGGGCCGCAAGACCCGTTCCAACTTGACCGGGATCCTCGGGAGTCATGCCCGCTCATCACGAGTTTTATCTCGGGTACCCCATAACGGGTCCGCTTATAAAAAACAAGAGTTCTCACCAGGTATGACCAAACTCTACAGCTCTCACATTTATTACTACTTGCATTTACTCTACTAATTTGAGCGTCGGAGTCCACCCCGGAGGACTCTAGCCCCGTCACTCCATTGTCTTACAGGTTCTATCACCGAGATCCGAGATCGCCAAGTCCGAAGTATTATTACCGAGGTCCATTCGCAAAGGTGACACGTAGTGGTCGGTCCCAAAAACCATCATCATTTGGCGCCCACCGTGGGGCCGACGTCCATATTCTCCGGCCTCTTCTTTCCCTACCTCGCGCTTCGGACTTCCACTCCTCACCTCGGACCTCGGTATGGTTTTTGGGACCGACCATCACGTGCCACCTCTGCGAATGGACCTCGGGAATAGTACCTCAGACTTGGCGATGTCGGACCTTGGTGATAGAACCTGCAAGATAATAGAGTGATGGGGCTAGGGTCCTCCGGGGTGGACTACGATGCTCAAATTAGTAAAGTAGTAATAAATGTGAGAGCTGTAGAGCTTGGTCATACCTGGTGAGGACTCTTGTTTTTTTATAGGCGGACCCGTTATGGGGTACCCGAGATAAAACTCGTGATGAGCGGGTACGACTCCCGAGGATTCCACTCAAGTTGGAACGGGTCTTGCGGCCCGGTCTGAATTTTTTGGGCTTCGCTTCGGATTGTTGACTTGCCACGTGTCAGTCTCTCAAGCGATCCATGTGGCAAGTGAGACTATTAGTGCATAGGGGTATTCTGGTAATTTTATGTGGTGCCACATCAATAATCTTAGCTCTATGTTTTTGCACGAGTAGTTCCACTTAACAAACCTCAAAATCCAGATGCAGAACTTGTATGTGTAAACAAATTTATTTTAAAAAAAAAATGAGAGAAATGTTCTCTTGTATCTAGATGCAACTTGGCAGAGTCAAACTTTGCTTTTAACAAGCTTGTTCTCAGCTCCGCGCATGATATTGTTAAGGATACAGTTTTTTGATGATTCTGGATTAATACTATTCCTACTGTATTCAATTAACCAATCATATAGGGTAAGAGTGTGTTTGATTGCATTACCTAGAATTTAATTCTAGGTAACGATTGTCTAAAAAACAAAAACCACCCCACCTCCTTGGAAAATGAATTATATGAAAAGAAATTTTAAATACTTGTACCATACACATATTTTTCATAGAAAAGTTAAAAGTGTTTGATTGTTTCCATAGAAAATATATGTAATAATTACATATTTTCTATAGTAAATGTGTGCAATCAAACACACTCTAAATGTTCTCTTCAGCTGAAAATCTTCAATATCTGCCATTTCATTTAGGAAACCTTATTTTCGAGAAAAGGATTGTGTTTTATCAGAAGTTGTGACGGAAGAAAGTCTAGGTTCTATTATTTAACCCTTCAATTCTCAGGTTCTCTCTGTTGTTGGCCTTCTCCAAGACGAAGTTGATCCAATGGTATCGGTGATGAAGGTTGAGAAGGCGCCTTTGGAGTCATATGCTGACATAGGTGGGTTGGATGCACAGATCCAGGAAATCAAAGAAGCAGTCGAACTCCCTCTGACACACCCTGAATTGTATGAAGACATTGGTATCAAACCTCCCAAGGGGGTCATACTATATGGAGAACCGGGAACAGGCAAGACCTTACTTGCAAAGGTGTGTTTGTTTTCATTTCCTTGCCAATTAATTTATCAATTTTCCTTCTCTGAATGTTATTTTGTCTTTATTTGAAAACCCTTGTGTTTGCCAAGTTATATGCATAAATAGATCTTTTGGGGTCATATTTTCTATCTTTGGGTAATTCAAGTGGTTGGAAGTTAGCTTTGTTGAATATTTCAATGTTTGAGTAATTATGGAGCAACTTATTAGCCTATATACTGAAGCATATTTAATTGAGGTTATTGGCTTAGTCTAAAACTGTGTTAGATGGTAAAGATTTTTAAAGACTTGAGCTAGGGGGAAGGGTTTTATGTAGGTGAAACATGGATTGCTTGACTTTGGGGTCTGTTTCAAGGCATTGTGGTTGTCATTGTCCTTCGGCCATGATATCTCAATATTGTAGAACAATGAACTGGCAGAAGATAATGTCATTTTACTCTGAGAGTCATGCTTTCCTGGTCTAAGCCTTTGCATATTACCAAATCTTTAACTGAATGGAGTTTAGACATGGCCCAAAAAGATTGATATGATGCAGCAAACATATCCTCGCTGGATGATAAAGCAAAGTACCATTGGCTTTAACTTAATTGTACATATATTATATGGGTGGTTCTGCCGTCTGAATTTGATGGTATGCTTCTTTTCTCTACAAATTATTAGTCATTCAGCTTGACATGTTCATGAGGTGTTCTTTTCTTACTTTTGATCTTGTTCTTCATCTGCCATTAACCCCAGGGTAGAATCAGGTTGTCTGGTGAAAATAACTGTTATCCTTTATTAACAATGCTATTCAAGCCCGAAGTACCTGAAAATTATATGAGAATCTTCTTGAAAATCTTTTAGACTACATATTTTACAGTATTCCTTACCTGACTTGCTTTGTCTTGAAACAATTCTTTTTGCAGGAAGAGCTGCAATTAATGGTTGTTGATACACATGCCTATAAACTTGTTTTTCCTTTTCCCCTTTCTGTTTGTTCTTCTGTTAATTGATTACCTTTTTCACGAAATTGCACTGAATTGCATGGAGATTGTGATTGGTGTTGTCTCTTGTTTGTGTTCAGAATCATTAGTTGCAGAATCTGATTCACTTATTTATTTGTTTACAGGCAGTTGCGAATTCTACCTCAGCAACTTTCTTGCGTGTTGTTGGAAGTGAGTTGATCCAGAAGTACCTGGGAGATGGCCCAAAGTTAGTGAGGGAACTCTTCCGGGTTGCTGATGATCTCTCGCCTTCAATTGTGTTCATTGATGAAATTGATGCAGTTGGTACAAAAAGGTGTGTCCGTGAACATCCATAGAGATAACCATAAACCGTGGGGTATTAGTTAATCATTTATTGCTTTCTACAGGTACGATGCTCACTCAGGCGGTGAACGTGAAATTCAGAGGACCATGTTGGAACTGCTGAACCAATTGGACGGGTTTGATTCAAGAGGAGATGTTAAGGTGATTCTTGCAACAAACAAAATTGAAAGCCTTGATCCTGCTCTGCTTCGACCTGGTCGAATAGATAGAAAGATAGAATTCCCACTTCCTGACATTAAAACAAGAAGGCGCATTTTCCAGGTATGGGCATATATCACATGATTTCAAGAATTACAAACATAAATATTACTTTAATGCTCTGTCACCGAACAAAGCTTCTCATAAACACAGATACACACATCGAGAATGACTTTGGCTGATGATGTCAACTTGGAAGAATTTGTTATGACCAAGGATGAATTTTCTGGAGCTGATATAAAGGCAATATGTACTGAAGCTGGTTTGCTTGCTTTAAGAGAGCGACGAATGAAGGTGAGGCAATCTATTTTCACTAATGTTTTGTGCGGAATGGCTTACTAGGGTAGCTTATGGTTTTTTTTTTTTTTTTTTGGCAAACTGTTGATTTTCAATTAAAAGAAAGGCAAAAGCAATAATTTACAAACTATAAAAACTGAACTTTAAAAAATCTAAAGTAAAAAAGCAAAAGCTGCTATGAATTTTGTATCTCTTCTTTGCCTTCAGATTTGAAAAATGCTTATTGGAAGGACTCTCTCATGCTAGTTTAGATTAAAATGATGAGTATTTTCGTATTTCTATTGGCATTTTATGTTGATAAAGTCAACTTTCAAAAGCCAACATCCTGGTCTCATTAGCTGTTAATCAATAGTGTATCAGTAACAAGGAATTAATTGATGGTAATGGGTGATCTTTGTTGATGATTATATATGATATATATAGCTTCCTTCTGACTATTCAATTTGTTTGCCCGTACGTACAACACAATCATACGAGTTTATGTAATCTGTTGAAATTATCAAGTGATTCTCTAATGGAATAATCATTCTACCTGCCTCAGGTTACTCATCCAGATTTCAAAAAGGCCAAAGATAAGGTCATGTTCAAGAAGAAAGAGGGCGTGCCAGAAGGCCTCTACATGTGAAAATGCTCTGTTTTTTCCTCCGGAAATTGTTACGTGTGTGAATGTTTCTCTAAATTTATGACTTATGGGGACAATTTCTTTTCTTTGGTAAGCATTTGCCATTTGGCTATGAATGATGAGGCCAGCAATCTCTCGTTAAATATTTTGAAATTAAAGGTAAGGTGTCGGGTCGGGATGTTGGCACACTGGCCATTTAAGTAAGATAACTTTGAGATAATGCCATTGTCAACTTCGGTCTTGCCATATAGTTGGCATCGCCTTTCAAAGTCTTAGTATCACTCGTTTTATCGTCCTATTTAGCATTAGTTGCCAACTTAACTGAGGAATGATAAACATTCTCCTTATTAAGAAATTAAGAATGCCAATTATATTTAAGCTAGAACTAGGATCTCAGGCTGAATGCAAATAATTTAATTCATCTATAAAATGACGTTTGTTTGTTTATTTAATTTTTTTTTATTTAACACACAAAATTAAAATAGAACTGAAATAAATTAAAGTTATTACACAAAACAAAAATTGAATAAAAAAAAAAAACTGAAACCATTTTTGTTTGGCTTAATATATCTTAAAGTTCCTCAACTATTATAAAATATAACATTAACTTCCTCATTTAAAAAATCTTAAGATTTGGTCTTTAAACAATTAAAAAGATATCTTTTTAGTATTTGTCGTCAATGTGAATAAATGGCTCTGTTATGTTTGTTCCAAACTCTTATATACACATGTATATATATATACACTTGACTCTATATATATACATATATATATATATATACACAAACACACAGAGGGCTGCGGCCATGGTAGCCATCGCTAGCCGCCATGGCCGCAGCCATCACCCATCCCCCTAACCATGGTCGTGCTTATCACCCACCCCCCAATATACATAAAACACACATACACATATGGTCACTATGAACACAATAGTCACCCACCTGCCATGGCAACCACGATGAACACGGCCATCGTTGCAAGAAAGAGAAAGAGCTGGCCGATGGTGGGTGATGGATTGTACAGTATATATATATAGAGAGAGAGAGATGGGGGTGAGTCTATATAGTATATATATATAGAGAGAGAGACAGACAGACTAATGCCCTATCTAAATCCCTACTAAAGTAAGAAACAAAACACAATATTTAACCGATTATAGACAACAATATGATTAAATGCCAAATAGGAATGCAAATGAATTTTTAGCTATCAAAATTTAGACTTAAGCATTTAACGTGCAATTTGTATTCTGTGCTTTCATAATTGAAAGGAATAAGGCGTGCGAGCAAGAGATTTTTATTATCTATCTACTAGCAATAACGTGAGAACTTATAGTCAAGTACTGAGAATTCGAGACCTCCACTTCCATAGCGCTAAAACCAAAACCAGAGTCCCCTTCAACAGCAACCACTAGCCGGTTAGTTAGGTGAAGCCACAAATGCAACAATGCAATAGCCTAGACCAACCCCCATTGTTCCTCATGTACCTGTGCAGTATATATATATATATAGAGAGAGAGAGAGAGAGAAAGAGAGAGAGGGGAGTGGGTTTGTACAGTATATATATATATATATATAGAAAGAGAGAAAGAAATGAGGGTGGGTTTGTGCACTATGCTATATATATATATATATACTACACAAACCTACCCCCTCTCTCTCTGTGTGTATATATAGAGAGAGAGAGAAAGAAAGAAAGAGAGAGATAGGGCCGCGACCATGGGAGGGGGTGGGTTTGTGCACTGTGTAGTATATATATAAAGAGAGAGAGAAAGAGAGAGAGAAAGGGGTAGGTCTGTGCAGTATATATATAGAGAGAGAGGGCCACAGCCATGGCGAGAGAAGGTGATGGCTACCGCCATGGGAGGGGGTGGATCTGAGCAAGCCGCATAAACCAGGCCAAAATGCACATGAAATGCCAAGTAAATGCTATCTAAATTCATGCCAAATTAAAACAACAACATAATACAATTAAAATAATATAAAATCATTTTGAATCACTTGTTATGTCACGCACCTTAAACAATGCGTGATGTCACACACAAACGAATGTAAACGGCAAAGACTAAAAATGTATCTTTTTAATTGTTTAAAAATCGAATCTTGATATTTTTTAGATGAAGGATTCAGTGTCATATTTTGTAACAGGTTAGAGACTTTAAAATGTATTAAGTCTTTTTGTTTTAAGAAAAAAAGATCTAAAAGACCTCTAAATTACGGGCCCGGGCCCAGGCCCAACCCATAGTCGAAGCGCAGAGGTAACCCAATAAATTAGGTACTAACCATCGCTGGAGCTTCTTGCTTGGTGTTGGTGCGGCGAGAAAGTGCGGGAAAGAGAGCGCGAGAGCGGAGAGCTTCCCGATTTCTCCCTCCTGTGCAAGAAAACCGAAAGGGAAAGGGGGAAGCGAGGGATTGTGAAATCCGAATGGGACCGAAAATCTGTCAAGTATGCAATGAATCACAATCCAAGTACAAATGTCCGACATGTCTCGTACCCTAGTAATACACCATTATCTTTCCCCTCTCTTTCAATTTCCACTTCCGTTTTTGCTGCAATGTTTCTGTGTTGCTATGTTATTCTCTGTGATTTTGAATCTTTGAATCACCGGACGAGCGTCTGATATCCTTTTGGACTGTGACTTACAGTTGCTCGTTGCCCTGTTTCAAGAAGCACAAAGGTACTAACCCTACTTCTTTCTTCTTTCTCTCTTCCGAGAACTAATGAAGACTTGTATGTGTGGCTGGTGTAGAAATTCCTTGCGTTAAGCCAGCAACTGCGTCTTCTGAGCGCAATTTGAGTACGTGTTCTGTCACTGTTGTTGTAGTAATTTTTTCTATTCCTATTTCAATGCTTTATTTTGGATATATTTATTCTCTTTTATGGTATGGATTCAGAATCCGTTTTCACTCTGGAAACCGTTCTGGTGTACTGCGGGTCTGAAAAACTTCATTAGAAATTTTGTTTTTGTAATCCCCAGAGTAGGAAGAAAAGAAGGTTTAGTTGATGTTTTCAAATTTCATTATTTTTGGTACTAAAACAATGAAACATATAAAATGAAATGTATATATAGATTGTAACCTAACGGCTCTTAATGTTCTATTTATCAATGATGATTTTTAATTTTTTAGGAATCACAAATGTATAAAGTCATATTACTCACATACTCCCACGCACAAATCACGTGCAGATTTATCTAGTTTTCTCTATCCTTAGATAAGTGAACCCCATGTTCCAATTTACTTATGGCAATGTTCGAAAATTAAATGGTTTGTGATGTAGCATCCTGAGCTATTTGATTATATCAGTTTTAGAAAGATTTGATCACAAAATTCTAGTAAGTCTATATCTGTTCAAAGAATCTTCAATTTTTTTATATAACTTCCACTATTTAAAAATCATAAGTGGAATTAAGTGGTGAATAATTCTTCATTTCATAACTGAGCAAAAAAATAAATAAAGAATTTTACATTTCATAAGTTATTTTGGACTTGTCACGATACATGTTTTGTTTCTTGATAAATAATTCTATATGCATGAATATTAGACATTCCACTATAAAAGTGGTGAACCATCTATCCCAAACCAAGAACTAAACTATAATCTATGAATTGCACAGAGGAGAACAAACTAAAAGGAGAGTGTTCCTTCAACCAAAAAAAGAAGGGTAGCATGTGGCCTTCAAAGAAAAATAGATTTCTCTACACCTTCAAAATTGTTCTTTTTTCTTTCGCACCAATATACATCACATCACAGGAAAAGGAAGGGAGACATTGAAGCTGTATGCTGGCTGAATGACTAGAAACTCCACATTGAAGAATAAAGAAACTCCAACAATAAGGCCATCATTACTCACTATAAACCAAAATAGATATAGATAAAGCTCCGTACCTCCCTAAAGATGATCCATTGTCTTGCCATTGCCTTTGGACACGAAACACTAGGTCTTGACTACCTGCTTATGCTTGCTTAGGTTGTCATAAGTATGGATGGTATCAAGAGGAGCTGGCAACCCAAGAAAGCACCTCTGGGGGAGCACGTGATTTCCAAATTACCTTCAAAGGGAAGTCAAGAATCCCTTTGTCGCAATGAGCTTCATAGAAAGAGTAAACAGTAAATTCTCCCCTGAAATAGAAGTCAAAGAAAATGGATCCAAGAACAGTTTCCCAAGAGACCTATTCCCTCACCACTTGTTATACCAAGACCCTACTCTCTACCCATTACTTTGTCACGACCCTAGGGGTGAATCAGTAAATGGTCGTTAATAACTACTTGTATGTGCCATTAGTTGCTAACTAGATGGGGGTTAAATGGTTAGGGAATTAGCTTACTGTTTTGGCTGTTATGTTAGTTAGTTGTTCTATTGTTAGAATGTTGTTATGGTTGCTGGAGGCTCTATAAGAGACCTACAGCAGTATGAGGAAGTATCATTGGAGAATAATACAAAAGTCTTTCTCTCATTTTTCTCTCTCTTGTTCTCTCTTTCATTCCCTCTCGTTCCCTCTTTCTCCCTCCCTCATTCTATCTGTTTTCCTACATTCATTTCTTTCTTGAAATTCAATCAGAATTCCCTCAATTGTCAAGCCCATAATCTGAGGGCTTCACGTTCTCATTAGGAGTTGGATCAACTTTGAGAAATTCCACAACTTTTCATAATGGCCCTCCAAGGGCCTGCCCCATAAAGATAAGTGGTTCTATTGGCATATCAACCACCTTGAAGATTCCATACTTACCACTACCACCTCCTTTCACATCCTATTTTTATCAACACAAATCACTAGTCACTTACCAAGTAATGCTTTATTGAAAAGACTCAATTTTCTAATGCCTAAACCACTCACTCAATAGGTAAGGGAAACCCGACCTGTCTGTAGGGTTTATGAAGTAATTAGGAAGAAATTGAGAGAGAAAGAATTGAGAAAGAGAGAGAAATCAGAAAGAACAGAGAGAGAGAGAGAGAATTTTAGGGGAAAGAATTCTATTATTTTGCAACATAACTCCCTTCCTCCAAGTTGTAGCCTATTTATAGGCCTTATAGCTCCCAGTTGTAACTGTTAACTGAAAGATACAAGTTGCTTTCAGTCAGTTACAACTGTTAACTGAAAGATACAAATTGTAACAGCAGCAAACAAGGTACAATACAGAAATTACAACAAGCTGTAATTACTGTTATAACCCTGGACCTTGACAATTCCCCCTCCTTAAAAGATTTCTTGTCCCCAAGAAATCACAGTAACTGAGCTACTATTTATTCCTTCCTTTATAATTTCTGTATCTTCGGTAATGTCCTCTTCTTCTACTATTTCTTCGTCCAATCCCTGCACTGTCCTGCTCTTCTTCTACTATTTCTTCATCCAGTCCTTCCATTTGCAATAACTGCCTATTGCACTGATGGCCTGGACTGTCCTTCTTTCCACATCTGGAACACAGTCCTAGCTGCCTTCCTTGTTCCACAGTGAGTGGCTTAACCTGATTTGAATTTGGTAAAGCCTTAGGATTCAAATTTCCTCTATACGTCCCTGGATTGGCAGTCCTAAGATTTCCTACAGACTATTGGCTGATCAAAGGATAACTTTCAGATAGAAATGTATGTTTCCTAAAGATTGCTTCCAACACCAACTCCTGCAATATAGCCTTCTTGGCAGCCTGCTTAACAGTTGTAGGCTGCATCATCTTCACTGTTGGCTTCAATTCTTCATTTAGGCCACTGATAAAACTGGATACAATGTAAGGTTCAGTTAAAGTAGGATTTGAATTAAGCAATAAGGACCTCAATTCTTCAAATCGGATCTGATATTCCATCACCAATCCTTCCTGTTTCAATTTACTAAACTCAATTACATTGGCCATAGACCTCTCACCAAACCTATCACAGAAATCCTCCACAAATTCTGTCCAGTTTGTCTCAACTCTCATTTTGCTCCATCCTTGATACCAAGCATCAGCCATATCATTGAGATAGGTTGCTGCCAGATTCATTTTCTGGCACTCAACTACATTGTAGAACTGAAAAAATCGCTCGCATCTTCTAGTCCACCACCTCGGTTTAACTCCTTCAAAAACCGGTATGTCTAGCCTTGGCATTGGAGTATAATGAGAAGTTTGAGAAGAACCTCCAACTTGAATTGCCTGATCCAATACAGGTAATTCCTTGGCTTCTTGCAAACCAGAAGTCTGAGGAAGGATTCCAGCACCAGTTAGAATTGGACCAGCTAGAAAATCCACTGGTAAACTGGCCTGAGGCATCTTCGAAAACATATTCAAAAATCTGTCCAGCCTTTGGCCAAAGTTAGCAAAATCATCCTTGACTCCTTTCTCTAATGTCTGTACAATCTCCTGGTTACAGCATTTTCTGCCCTGCCGCAACTCACCTCCTCCTGAGTCTGTGTCAGGACCCTATGGTAGTTAGATAGTTAGTATGGATGGTTGTAATAGTAGACAGTAGGGTTAACAGTTAGTTGGTTGTAACAATAAGCTGTTAAATGGCAGTTAGGTGGTTTAGAGGAGCTGTTAATATTGTTAGAGGAATAACCAATAGGCTGATTGTAAGCTGTGGTGGTAGCTATATTAAGCTACTGGGCTGCTGTTGTGGGGAATATGGAAAATATGAATTGAAACGTTTGTTCTCCTCTCTCCCAAATTATCCCTCTCCCTCTCAGGCTTGTCTTCTCTTCCCTTCAGCCTCTCTTCCTATCTTTCCCTTCTGATTCTCTCTAATTCTCCCTCTTCTCTTCCATTTTCTCCCACTCTTTCTCCAATTCTTCCCTAATTCTTCCTACAATTGGCCCTAATTTCTCTGTTGAAACCATAGGGTCATGACAAGTGGTATCAAAGCAGTCAATCCTTGGCTGTGATTTTAGTTGATTTGAAGAAAGCCGATCATTCAAGTTGTGAATTCCAATAGTCTGTGTTCTAATCTTGCAGGATTAAATCAGTTTCATGGATTTCATCAGTTCAATCCTAAGGAGAATGGACCAAAATCGAGCCTTGAATAAGGCTGAATTCATTCAACTCAAGAATTGGACAATCTCAATTGGGTCCAACGCGGTGAGGTGAGCAAGACCAGACATGAAGCGTGGAAGGTTTGGAAAGTCCGACGGCCAAATTAGGCTGACCCAAGAAGAACGACGTAGGCACAGAACTCCATCAGCTGAACTCAACTGACCAAGAACAGGACGAGGTCCAAGAATGGATCTTGGAGGCAAACAAGGAGGCGTAGGAGACTCTTGAAGGCTGATCAAGTCGCTATGACTGTGCGACTTCTTCCGCTCCTGGATCAAGTTTGACTTGGAAGCGGATATAGAGGCGACTTTGTGGTGACAGTAAACGTTGGGTGTTTGAATTGTAAAAGGGGTGCCTAGAAGCTTGAATCTTAGCTTTCGGCAATTAATCCAAACAAGAAACGATGGCAGCCATCGATGTTGTGATTGAACAGAAGATTGAGCGGACAATTGATCGCAAGTTGGATCATGCAATGGCGAACTTGTGGGAGGAATTTTCCAGATAATTTCAAGAATTGAAGGACCAAATCCAGAGCTTTATGCTCATGTTTGTGGGGCATTATTCAGTGAGGTTATCGGTCGAATTTCTTCCAGGAGAATGCTTGGAACCAGTCCTGTCTAGGTATGGAATGAGACCAAGAACAGCGGGCTTGGAAGCGGAAACCATGACGGTGGAGGAAGTCAGAAATGAGCGATCAGGTAGAAGGGGATCAGTCGTGCCAACCATGGCAACAGAGGAACAATTGGATTCCTTTGAAAAAGAAGTTCATGAAGAGGAAATTTGAGATGATATTATCTGAAGTTTGGATCAAGAGGTGACTGATTCAGCCAATTGATTTCCAAAATTGAAAGCAGATAATGGAGAACTTTCAAAGACGGAGATAAAAACAATTGGGTCTTCTGAAGTTGAAATTGATTCAGCCTTTTGCAAGGAACAATTGACAGGTAGTGAGGTGGAGGAATTGGTTACAATTGCCAAGACTAATGATGTGCCTAGTGGTTGGTTCTAGGAGGGAAATAAGAAGCTGATAGGCAGAGTGGCATCCTCCCTGGTGGGCTTACAGAAGTTTTTCAAGCTTACTCCAATCAAGCTTTGGAAGAAAAGGAAAAAAGCTACGATTGGAAGGCTGTAGTGTTCTGATCTGTTCCCACAGTTTTCGGAATCAGCCAGACTACTCTCACTTTCTTGAGGACAAGAAAGTTCTGAACCGGTGGGTAATTGTCAGGCCCCTACAGTAGTTAGATAGTTAATATGGATGGTTGTAATAGTAGACAGTAGAGTTAACAGTTAGTTGGTTGTAACAATAGGCTGTTAAATGACAGTTAGGTGGTTTAGAGGAGCTGTTAATATTGTTAGAGGAATAACCAATAGGTTGATTGTAAGCTGTGGTGGTAGCTATATTAAGCTACTAGGCTGTTGTTGCGGGGAATATTGAAAATATGAATTGAAACATTTGTTCTCCTCTCCCAAATTATCTCTCTCCCTCTCGGACTTGTCTTCTCTTCCCTTCAGCCTGCCTCTCTTCCTATCTTTCCCTTCTGATTCTCTCTAATTCTCCCACTCTTTCTCCAATTCTTCCCTAATTCTTCCTACAATTGGCCCTAATTTCTCTGTTGAAACCTTAGGTGCAAGACAGTCCGGCGTAAACCTAATTCCAGCATATCCAATCTTGCCTCCAATTGCTTCATACAAGTTCCTTCTGCCATCTCCACTGCTCGCCCTTCGAAATTCAACTCTAAATTCAGCAATCGAGGGTCGGCTGCTTTGATACCAAAATGTCTGGTTCTTGAACCTAACCTAGGGTTTCTAAAGTAATTAGGAAGAAATTGAGAGATAGAGAATCGAGAAAGAGAAATCAGAAAGAACAGAGAGAAAGAGAGTTTTAGGGAAAAGAACTCTGTTATGTTGCAACGTAGCTCCCATCCTCCAAGTAGTAGCCTATTTATAGGCCTCCTAGCTTTCAGTTGTAACTGTTAACTGAAAGATACAAGTTGCTTTGAGTCAGTTACAACTGTCAACTGAAAGATACAAATTGTAACAGCAGCAAACAAGGTACAATACAGTAATTGCAACAAGCTGTAATTACTGTTATAACCCTAGCACCTTGACATGACCGTACTTACAAGATGGTACTTAAAACTCAAGTCCACTTGAGTTTACTTGGTACATGGTCTAGTGGTTTGCATTGATAGGGGTGGTCTGTGAAGAGGATGGTAGTGGTATGTATGGGCATCTTCAAGGTGGATACACCAATAGGGTCACTAATCTTTATGGGTTAGACCCTTGGAGGACCATAATGAAATGTCCCGGAATTTCTCAAGTCTACTAAAAACAAGGCCAGTGCTAGAAAAAGTCAGAAGACACGAGTGGTGCATTCATAATCTAATTTTCAGAATATCTCACCAGAAATCAGAAGTCATTACACTTTCAATTTGCTACTTAGAGGATAGGAAACACCATGGTTGTTTATGAGAACATGACCTTGCATAGGGGACAAAGAGTGCAGTGAAAATGGGTGAGTGGTTGGTTAAGAAAATTAGTATCAAATTAAAGGGTAATTTAGACATTTAATCCTTTTTTTTTTCCATTATTAGTGTTAATTTAGAAGAACAAAAGGAGATTTTGATACGAAAGACTGATGGCTAAATACAGCATTCTATAGATGAAGGATGTCCGGTGATAATTGCTGTTATTTTTGTGTGTTACGGCAGTGCAAAATGGGGTTGGTCTCTGTGATTTTTGGATACGTTTACTCATCTTACAGGTGTTCCTCCTTGCAATTCCCACCTTATCATGGTACTAAATTCCTGTTCTGCATTTTAAGCTATTCATCTGTTCTGCATTGCTTACTTCATGGTACTAGACAATCCTTTCTGCACCTCCCAGTCCATTTTGGCTGTTGGTTGATGTGGTTGAACTGTTAAAATATCTCAGATACAAGAGTAGACCTTTGTGTAGCTTACATAGCATGAAAATCCAGTAACATACTTGATTAATCATGGGAATTATCAACTCCTTGCTTCAGAGTAAAAGAAGACACAAGGTTTGGTTGCAACTCTTTAATGCTTTATTTGGGAGAGGGTGAGGTACGGGATGGAATGGTATGGTACCTAATGGAATGGAACGAAAGCGTAAGGAAAATAATGTTAAGGTTGTTAATCTTTCTTTCTTTGGGAATAATAAAATGTAAGGGAGAGTAATGTAGTTTCCATTTGTTTAAATAGAGAAAAGAAGGAGAGGGAATGATAAAGTAATAAAACAAAATAATAATTGTACCCTTTACTTTGTTATACTAGTATTAGGTTTTTACAAAAAGATAATAAGGGTAAAACAGTGAAGTCAATAAAAATATTTATTGGTGGTTTCTCTTTCCCTTCTCCTCACCTTCCATTATGAAACTCTCTCCCAAACAATGAAACAAGGGAAAGATTTCCCCTCCCCCTCCCTACCCCCATCCAAACAAGGGGTAAATGGCGGGATCCATTAATTATAGCATTTTTGGGAAAAAGAAAATAGCAAACATTTGTATATGGATGCCTTTCCAATAGGCGTGGTTCTTTCATTTATACATTTGTATGAACTCAATATTAAATAGGTAAATTTATTTCTTTTCTGGAGATCTGGTCCCCCAATCTTCACTTCATCTGTCATTTTCATTCTTAGACAAAATAGTATGGATTTTTTTTACATGTTAACTTTCTTCATCTCCTCTGCATCAGCTTCCTTTCCAGTATTGCAATTTGAAAGGCCACTTTATGTTGATGAGCCTAGTGAGGTGCTGCAACAACTGCAATTAGAGTCTATAGGTATGGTCCTCCTACTGTTCTGAAGATAATATGTTCTAATTTCTCTATGTAATGGTAGTTATAAGTATTTCAATTACATGCCCAAGTTTGAAAATTTAATATTTCAATTTTGAAAAGCATATGGCTCTCCAAAGTACAGTAATGGCAATATTGGCATCATTCCCTATCAAGTGTGAACCATGGTGAATATGTAATAGGAGTGATCCCAAGGAAGACACTGATACCTTCATTAACCTTTGGCATGTAGTGATCATCCCTCTAATTCTCCTCTACTAGTTAGCGAGCAACATCTGCGGAAGGCAAACCAGCAAAAAATGATAATTTTGTGGGGTGTTTTAATTTTCTCCAGCCAGTCTCATTCAGGTTCAGAAGGCTCTATTTCAGTAACCATATGTTAAGCCGAAGATATGCTGAATTTTCCATTTTGGGTTCCAGTCTAATGAGATTTATCAATTTGTTTACTGAGGCTAGGTAAGTGAATGTTCTGTATGCTAAGGATGTCTTGGTGCTTAAGGGTGTTTGTAACAGATTCAAGGCTCCTATTTCCTTCACTGCCAATGATGCCACAGTTTCCTGGTTTTCAGTGTGAGATCCAGGATATATTCTTGCTAGGTCTCTACTCAACCAGTCAATAGAGCATGATTTTGGTCCTTGGCCTTTTTCACACCCATCCCATCTTTGGCCTTTGCTTATGCAAACCTGTTTCCAATTAATAAAGGGGAATTTTCTTTTTGTTGCTAGTGGAACCTAAAGAAGGTTTGATCTTGTCCAATTCTTAATAATGCTTCCAGGAATCTCAGCTGTCTGCATTGTATAATTCGGTATGGCAGAAGTGACAGCTATAATCAGGGTTGTTCTACCCACAAGTGAAAGACATTGGCTTTCCAGCCAGAAAGTTTCTTTTGCAGTTTCTCAATGTAAATATAGTGCATTCTACCGACTTATTTTGGAGTATTGGAACCCTAAGGTATTTACCCCAGTTGTTTGTGACTTATGAGGGGAGTGCCACTCTGCACGCTTAGAGTGTTAGCTATACTTCATGAGGGGCTGGGAGATCTGAAGAGTTTAGACTTTAGAAGGTTGACCCTTTGTCCCAAACTAGTGCAGAATTCCCCCAAGTTAATCTTTGATAGCAGGTGTACAATTCTTACTATTAGCTTCTTCAGCAAACAAGGGAATATCATCAGGAAAAATAAGTTGGTTATCATGGGCCCTTTCCCAGGCTTTAATCCATTCTATCTCACATTTTTTTGACTTCATACTTTATAAGAAAAGATAAAACTCCATGCAAAGCACACAGAGGTAGGGGGAAGGTTTTCTCCATTCCATGGAACAGAGATACTAGTGGTGGTAACACAGTTCATAATAATGTCTATCTGTTTATTTGCAATGTTTAAGGTTTTCACCATTCTGAGAGATGCTAGTGGTGGGTTGGTGTTAACACAACTCCTATCTGATTATTTAGAATGTGAACAGATAGATGAGGAAATTGAATCATGCAGAAGATGGATGGATCCAGCTTAAGTTTATTTGCAAAGGCATATTTGGGGGAGAGACTTTGATGGTAGTTTTGCGAGACTTCAAAAAGTAATCAGAACTCATGTTTTTCCATGCAGCTTCTTCTAGTGAGATACGTGATGCTTTAAAGGATGGTGAGCTTCAAAAACTGATATACAATATAGCTTGTTCCCCAGACGCTGAGGATGTGAGTAGTTTTGCATTTGGCGAATTTTTAAGACTCCCTCTCTCTCTATGTAAAAGTATCTCACAAGATGGCATTTATGCCAACTTACCGTAGACTCATATGAAGTATTGAATAAACTCAATCTTTATTATCCATTGTAGGAACTTGATAAGGCAAGGGAAGTCGAGGCTTTTTGCAAATTTACTGACAAGGTATCACTTCCGTTTGCAGTCAGTTTGAACATTTCATGTGTCCTCCTTGATTACCTCATAATTTTTAGATTTTTGGCGAAGTTGATTGATCATGAGACTGTCACCTTTCTCTGTTTCTCTATCATCAGATTCTATCAACCACTAATCCACAACCGTGAGCAACTAGTTGTAACTAGACAAAGATAAGGAGGAATCTCAAACTCTTTATTAAAGAAGCAGGTTGTAAAGGTAGGGTTTTTGTTGATCTTTTGTTTTTTTCCCCCCTTTTTTCTTTCCCTGGGAATCATCAGAACTTGCATAAACCCTTGGTGAGGGAAGAGCCAAATTGTTTACAGTTGTAAAGTGGTATCTTGTTGCCTGCTTTGAAATTATTCAATGGCTACATACCATGGGGTGTGTCTTACTTATTCGTGATGAGGTTTTAATTATTTGGCGGGTGAAAATGTTTTTGAATTCCCTATTGTCCATAAATTAAGAGACATGGGAAATTCTTACCTTTCCCGAATGATCTGGTTATATGGGCCAATATTTGTTTTTGATCTTAGGATGGTCTTCTGCAGAAAGCTGCTTATTAGAGCTTGTATTAATTGCTCCCAGATTGTTTCCTTCAAAAAAATATTCCAGGGTGTCTCTTATTATGCAGGGAGCCTGAATCTATTGGGATTTATATCATGCCTTGGAATTATTATGCAGTGTGAGACAGATGTATCTCCATATTTGGATCTAACTTGCTCTTAATAATTGAATTGCATGGTTGGTTGTCACCGCATTCATTGTGTTGCCCCCACTGCCTAGCATAATTGGGAGCCCTTTTTTCTACCCAGACCCAGGACCTTTGTATCAGCTCTTGTCCATATCTTGATATTAAGCATTGAAAGCTAAGTTCGTTAAGTTTTTGAGAATTATTTCATGATGGAGGCACTCATTTTGCCAAAAAATGAGTTCTAATTTCGACCCAGCCTATTGGGTGATGATGACTAATATTCGTCACGTGGGTGGGCAATGATTCCAAATTAAATTTTGAAAAAGAAGTATCTTTTTTTTTTTTTTTGTTGTTCTTTCAGATGAAGGTACTGTCGGTCGTTATCGATTACTCAGTAATGCGGCATATGGAGTTGTAGCAATTTTTTGCAAAAATGTAAAGAAAATGTTGCATATAAATATCACCCAAGTAGACTACTCTCGTAAAGAAGAGGATTGTGCTATAAGACCAAGGGTATGTTTGGCTGCGCTTTTTTATTTTTATTTTTTATTTTTGGATAAAGTTTGGCTGTGCATTATAAGTTAAAAAAGTATCCTTTTATATTAAAGTATTTCTGCCAGTTTTTTTTTTTTGTTATTTTTAGTGATGGCCAAAGTTATTTTGTTGTGTAGTAGACATAAGAATTTGGTGATTCTCTTGTGATGGAAAAAATAAAATTATTTTTAAACAATATATATTTCCGCTAACATTTAAAATTACAAAATATATATATATATTTTTTTCTAAGGTTAGCTTTGAAAAGTTACTGTTAAATTATTTTTAGCTATTGATGAAACATAAATGATAACATTAAAAGCGTTTCCTGATGATATTGAACTGTTTTTTAAAATAATTTTTATAATAATGTTCGTATATAAAAATACAGTTACATCTGATAAGTTTGTGCTTATAAGCCATTTGGCATGTGCTATTGACAAACAAAGTTACCACTACCCCCACAGGAAGTAAATATGTAGGATAATAATAATTTGACCTATATATTTTTTATAAAGGGGGCGGGCACATGTAATATGCATGTGTATATGTATGTATATATATTCGCTGGGTATATAAACCATATATTTTGAGTGCACTAAAATATTATCAAGCTGGATAATCAGCAACAGCAACTGTCAGGAATTCCTTTTCATGGATTGGGATTGGGACTTGCACTTGCCTACCTAGCAATTTCCTTGTCATCGGGTGGATGTCTCGCAACACAAAATGTGGTCGTTACCTCCAAATATCTCATGGCAACTGGCTCGCAATACAGACTCTGGAACTTAAAAAGCATCTAACAAAGTGTCCCAGTGGCATATCCTAATCAACAATTCATATATATATATATATATATATACACGTGTGTGTATATGTGTGTGTGTGTGTGTGTGTGTGTTCAGCTTCACACCCATGTATAAGGTATCTAGCTGGTCCAACCAACATATATGAGCCTCCATCTCTTTCTACCAACATGTAATCCCTACTTGCAATGCCATGATTCAGTCATTCATTCCGGAGAAAATTCAAAAACAGCGACTAATTGAATTGAATTTGATCAGCCAAAGCCAGAATTTCAATTTCTGTACAACCCAAGGTAAGGTCGAACCAACCACCACCATCAGTGAGATAACGACAGCTCTGTTGCCGGGATAAGAATCAAAAGCCCAAAGAAGCAAAGTTATCATTATTCATCTTCAGGCTTTGGGATACTTCTTACCTTGAATGAAGCATATTGGTCTGACATGATCAATTGAGAATTATTGTTATAATACACATATATATAGAGAGAATCTGGAAATAAAATTAGAACTATATATTGGGTATGATACATGTTAGAGATGTTATATTTGCATTAGCCAGCCAGCACGTACTGACTGCGCTAGTATTGTTCTTTTTTCTTGTTTTTTACACTACAAAATTCAGCAGGCAAGAGCCACTGACGATCCGTCTGTCCCACTATCGACCTGCAAGCAAAATTACAAAATAAAACAAAAAGGCTCCAGTTACTAGGAACCAAGTCCGAGGAGGCTCCAGTTACTAGGAACCATGTGGACTTATTTTGGTCAAGCTTATAAATCAAACAGAATTACAAGAGCGATCAGCATACCAGACTGGAGATTATCATGATTATCAAGTTCCCTTGTGCCACTACTTGGCTTGCTTGTACCGGGCTGTACGGTCGCTTGATTCTGCACAAAAATCGGGAGACCACATCATTGCATAAAACAACTTTTTGAGCTTCGGCATTGTATCAAGCCGAAACGAGTTCCAGTCTCCAAGTTTGGTTACTTTCTAGCAGAAGTATAGATGAAACATCTCCTGGTCTCTGAAATCTATGAAACGGCTATGCAAAAAGAGGACGCAGTGGTGGTTTCCTAACCTATAGATTATTTCTCAGAATGCAGTATCACTGCAGATAGTTGGAAGGAAATTTTCTTTTTTTAAGATGTAACAGTAAAAGAAACTGACAGTAAACGTTCTCTGGAAATGCAATAGCATATAGAAGTCCAGTTAAAAAATGTATTTCATGCTCAAATATACCTGAGGCAGTGGCACCTGCGTCTGGTGAAGGCTAAGATACTGCTGGTAAGGATCAGCATAGCTTGGCAATAGCGGCTGGTTGGAATTCTGGTTACCAAGAGAGTTTAGCATGGGATCTGACTGAATATTTGCTTGCATTCTGGAAGGATCAGACAAAGGAACCGGTGGCATATGAAAGCCTGGAACGGGGAACCTTGGACCCAAATGAGCTGCTGCAGCAGGTGTTGGCAATGTTGAACCCGCAAGCATAGATGGAAATGGCATCATCGGGCGACTCATGCCCATTTCCATTCCCATTCCCATCCCCATTCCCATGCCCATACCCATACCCATGGGTGGCATGTACTGCTGAACTCCAGGATACATCATGGGGACCATGCTGCATCCCATGGACATCATCTGTAAAAATTGAATACAGCTTAGTTTTTTTAGGTAGCATTTGTTAAAATGAGTAAGAGAAGATTATATTAAGATAATTTATTTGTAAGGTTCAACATAATTTATCCAAAGAGAAAGAGAGATAAATTTATCTGGAAAGTTCAACATAAAAAATCACATAACTTCTTTCCAAATAAATTTAACAAATATAATAGAAAATACTTTGGTCCAGAATGCTTTTCGTATCCCACTTTTTTTGTCTATATCTTGATTAATAAACACTATCTTAATAGATAATGAAAGCTAAAAATTTCATATGAGAAATCAAAAGTTTGCCACAAATGAAATACAAAATGAATGCCAACAAAATAAATGGAATATGGCCCATGAAGTCGAAACCATCATCTGATGGTATGAAACAACCATTTTGAATAACTACAACAAATATTGACAGACTATAATTTCATGGAGACACGTGGCAAGATGCATGTAAATAACCAAGCTCTGTATTGGTAAAAAGAAATAAAAAAGTTTTAAGTTCAATTAATAAAATGTGGCTCTCCTCTACGTGGACAAGAAAACCAAATAAATAATCAAATAGCCAATGAAATCAACTGCTGTGTTGGTTAGACAAGCCTGAAAATTGACTTCCACAACCTAAATGATTTCCCAGGTAACAGGATTCATGATCCTGGTGTCGGAGATCTTTTTGAACTTTTCCGAGCTGCTTTCGCCTATTTTAGTTTTAGGTTTGTGTCCAAAAAAACTGAAATCAGTAATATTTATTAGTTTAAATTAAAAAATTCTATGTCCGGAACTTTCCCCCGAAAAGCCAGGTTATTTTGGCAATTAATAAAAATTATATACATCAATCCACCATATCTGGGTTAGAAGGTAATTTCACGACCTTGGTGCACGCAGGGAACCTGGTATTGTCATTTGATGTTTACACAAACAAGTGTTCCTAGCCCAAAGTGTGCATTCCCAGGAGAAAGGGTGTTGTTTTGGGCTAAGTCAAATCCCCATAAGAGCTTAGAGTTACAATTTAAATGAGATATCTAAGAGCATGGATAAAAAATCTATATTTATATATAGCCAAAACAAAAAAAATTGTATGTTTCTATTTTGTATGTTCACGAAGAAGATAACGTCATTACTCAACTACTGATAAGAAAGGCCAGGCTGGTTGCTTGTGGACTAGAATGCACGTTGAGTAATCGATAGTTTCCATTCACTTTGTGCATGTGTGTGTGTGTTTCGTTTAGGCCGTTGTGGGTTGGGAGGAAATAATTATCAACTCTTAAGAGAAAGGAATTCCAATGCATGGTCTAGGTTATTAAGCTATGTATGGTACGAATAAGGTTATAGACATGAGATGTAGTTACTTAAAAAAAAAAGGTACAATTATGGTGGAATATGGTTAAAAAAATAAAATAAATATCAATTTTGTTTATAGAAATAATATTGACGAACAATAAAAAATGGAATGTTAATTCAACATAAAAAGTGATAAACTCACAAATGAAAAATATCATAATCTAATACGTACATTGTAACAACTTGAAAAAAAATCAGTGCCACATATTCATACGAGTGACCCAAAAATACAAAGAAGAGTTTCCAATTTTCAACTTTCAACTAGACCTGATTTTAACTAACTAGTTAGCGATCATTTATTGGATAGGAACTTTGGTGTGTCTAAGATGTATTAATCAGTAATGACCGATAGAGACACTACGTGGCATGTTCTAGTCATTTTTCATGTGCATGCCCAATAAGTATGTGTGTGCAAATTTTATAGTGTTTGTACCTCATAAATTTGAAGTAAATGTTTGAAATTTGTCTGGTTAACACCTCCAAAAGACAGAGAGAAAGAAATAACAAGCAAACAAAAATTTAGAAGTGTGTTGATCACCCCACTTGGGTAATATACATAAAAAATGATGTCCAGTATGATAGAACCCAGGGTATTCTCTGCTGCTAGTCTTGTTAGTAATGTTAAGGTACCTTAGTGATTGTTAAGTCATGGGTTATGAAAACAACTATTTTTTTTTTTTTCCAAAAAGTAAAAGAAAGAAAGAAAAAGAAGCAAGAAAATAAAACCCTGAAAAGCGGGAACACTTGGAATCCCTTTTTCTTTTTTAAGATTTGAATTGTTGAGAAGCACGTAAAGAGAGTATCAATCCATGAGAAAGAAACAATAAAAGGGAATATACCTGCACTTGTAATTGCAGTGATTTCAAGTACTCAATAGCTTCATCCAACATTGAAGCTTTGTCTGACTGAAATTCAGATAGGGAGAAACAATCATAAAAAGGTTTTAGCATCTACGTTAGACTCTCTTCATGTTCATAATACATAGGATGTGATACAGCAGGCAAACCTTGTTGCAACGAGGTATGAGTTCTTGCAAAGCCCTCATTTTTTCATTTATCCTATCTCGACGCCTCTGCATGAGATGCGAGTGTAGAATCATCAAGAAATAGCACTACATCAAAATGAAATGTATACTACTGCAGTATGAGTAAAAAGACAAACCCTTTCTGAGAGATTGTGAACTTCTGCAGCACGAGATCTCTTTGTAGATGTTGATCCACGAGCTTGTTTTTTTGCATCAGGAGAATCAAACTCAACATCCTGCGGCAGTAGACAAGCAACAGAACTTCAGATGAGCAACCAACCGCTTGCTTGAAGTGTCAAATTTGACACTTAAAGACCTGCTTCACAGGTGTGGAAATCTGGAAATCCTTTCCAAGGGAGGTCATCTGTCTAATTATGCAGATTGCCCATTGCTAGGGAGATTTGGAACAAGTCTTATGGCTATTCATGCTCTAGTCGGATATGTACACAATGGAACCATACTTGAAGAGAAAAATAGAATAATAAAAAGATGAAAATATTGAAAACTTGAAGAATAAAGAAAATGGATTACAGAACTGTAAATAGGTTTCCTACATATATACGCGAGCGCGTGTATGTGTGGTGCATGTATTTACATTAAGCATCAACATACTAATAACTAATAAATATCAAGGTCAACTGGAGAAGGGGAATGTTGGAGAACATTGAAATCCATAAAACCAGGGCATACAAAATTTTAATCGTTGTTATTGCATATTGATCATAATGTCTGCATTATGAGAACATTCCTATTGTTCGTTGTCTACTAGCCGTCTATCATTCTCACTGCTTGGATAAGCTAGTTCCATAACCATCATATCGAATTTTCTTTTCAATTTTGCAAATAAGCTTGAACCTCACAATATGCTAAAGCACTTTCACGCTGAACCTATCCCCGATCAATCCCCCCTCCCCCCCCCCCCCCCCCCCCCCCCCCTCTCTCTCTCTCTCTCTCTGTATGTATGTATAATTAGTCCTACAATCACATTCTTATGCTTCTGGTACTTGCTTCCTTTGGACCCAACCAGAGTATATACGATTTATGACATTCAGTTCTTAAACCTGCTCTCATCTGCATTGTGTTCCATATCCCTAATTATCACAGTTTCCCCTGTTCTATCTTTCACCTTGTGTTTATTTTTGCTCAGTAAAATTGAACAGTTTCCCCTGCTTTATGTTAGAACTATAGAGTGTTTCAAATGTAAAGATTCAACTAATTGGATGTTAAGTTGCTCCAACCACCATAACTGATTGACAATTGGAGATATGTGCCTCACCCCTTGCCAAAGTCATTGAGTCATCTGGTTTTGGAGGGGGTTGGGGGAAGAACTTTTTATTGATTACATATTTGGAAGCTTAAGTTCAAATGAAACTCTGGGAGAGAGTAATAGAGCAGAGGCTCAGAAAGGAAACAAAGATGTCAAAAAATCAATTTGGTTTCATGCCTGGTAGGTCAACAATGAAAGTTATATATTTATTGAGGCGTCTAATGGAAAGGTATCGAGATCATCAGAAGGACCTATATATAGTGTTTATAGATCTAGAAAAGGCCTGTGATAGGGTCCCTAGAGAAGTATTATGGAGGGTTTTAGAGAAGAAATTAGTCAAAATAGCCTATATACAAGCCCTTAAGGACATGTATCATGGTGTAGAGACAAGGGTCAGAACATACGGAGGGGATACTGAACCATTTACAACTACAATAGGACTGCATCAAAGTTCTGCACTAAGTCCATACTTATTTGCCTTAGTAATGGATGAACTCACTAAAGATATTCAGATAGATGTGCCATGGTGTATGCTATTTGCAGACGACATAATGTTGGTGGATGAAACAAAAGAAGGAGTGAACACTAAGCTTGAGTTGTGGAGAAACAATTTAGAATCTAAGGGATTTAAATTAAGTAGAAAGAAAACAGAATATATGGAATACAAATTTAGTAAAAATGCAGGAGTGGATGATGTTATAATAAAATTAGAAGACCAAATCTTACAAAGAAAAGACCATTTTCGATATTTGGGATCAGTAATTCAAAAAGATGGAGAAATCCACGAGGATGTCGCACATAGAATTAAGGCAAGTTGGCTAAAATGGAGAAATGCATCGGGGGTGTTATGTGATGGTAAAATCCCATTAAAATTGAAAGGAAAATTTTATAAGACAGCTATAAGACCAGTCTTGCTGTATGGCTCAGAATGTTGGGCAGTCAAATACCAGCATAAGCAAAAGACGAGTGTAGTGGAGATGAGGATGTTAAAATGGATGTGCGGACATACAAGAAAGAATAAAATTAGAAATAAAGTTATTCGTAATAAGGTAGGAGTAGTGCCAATCGAAAAGAAGATGAGAGAGACTAGACTAAGATGGTTTGGTCATGTGAGAAGGAGACTAAGAGACGCTCCTGTGAGGAGAGTTGATGAAATGGAATAATTAGTTACAAAAAGAGGTAGAGGTAGACCCAAAAAGACTTTGGGAGAAATATTAAAATTTGATATGAAATATATGGATCTAAATGAGGATATGACAAAAGACAGAAATACATGGAAGTCTAGAATTCATGTAGCCGATCCCACATAGTGAGATAAAGACTGGATATGTTGTTGTTGTTTTATATTTGGAAGCTTAAATAGTTTGAGGTGCAACTAAAACTTCAGCCCCTCTGCTAGTTATCTTCAGGTCTTAGGCTATATACCATTTCCATGTACCCACAAACTGTTGCATGTTATAGAGGAGTCAGTAAATCTAAGGAAAATCCTACAAAATAAAGCCATCAAAGCTATCAGCTAGTTATTCTTTGGGCATGTGTCTGCGTATACAGAACAGAGAGGCTCTTGTTATGCAGCACCTCATCAAGCACCAAGTGCTAGATGATCTACTTCCTATTTACCAAATTTAGTGTCAAATAAGAAAATTTCAAAGTCCATATCTCTGTTCAAGCATGAGTTAACTTGAATTCCAGATCAAGGTAAATTAAATCTCTTGCCTGTAGGCATATTTAATGATGTGTTCAAGGTTGATCACGTGTTGCCAGCCAAGCTTTAAGTAAAATTAGTTATTTGAATTTTAATTTGTCAATTAATCTCTTTTATTATATAAGTTATGTTTAAAAATTACTAATCAATTTTCAATCTTTGTTTACCTGTCACAGCCTCACAGGCACGTCAATTAGCTTCTTCCCCCAACTTTAACAAGCTTCTTTATTGGTTTGGTATAGTTGTAAAATATTTGCTTTCAAAAATCATTTTAGTAAAAAATGTTTTTGCGGGAATAATTTTCATTAAGCTCCTTTTTTATAAGCTTACTTCTCAAAAGTATTTTATATTATAGGCCAAATAACACACGAAAAATATAAAGATATATTTAAAAAAAATAAAAAAGCGTTTTCCTGCCAGCCAACAGACGGTAGAAATATAGGTTTGAGAGGCAATGGACTACCACCGCATATATGCAACGACAGGCGTCGCAGAACTTAGGGAATGAGTCCGAAATATGCGCCGCCTAACAGCACTCCAATATCATTTGGATACGATTTTTACCGTGCCTGTGGTCACACCTTGAAGCCCATGGACCTACTACCCAATCACCCTTCATGACCGTGATGAAGAAACTCGCGACATTCCCACCATACACGTGGCAGATTGGTCCTCGACAGTAATAAGCGAAGATTCCATCTGCCACGTGTAAGGCAAAGAATACATTGATACACGACGCAACAATATGGCCAGATGCCAGCGTGCACCGAAATAAGACAGTAACAAAAGCGGTAAGGGTGCGCACGCAAAACAATGTAACCCGACCTGCGCACGATAGACGAGACGAATACCTGGGAAAAGAGGAAGCAGAAATTACTCACCTCGCTCTGACACTCGATATCGTCGGCTTCTTTTCCCTTCCGCTTCCGATCCTCTGTTACCAGCGGCTTGTGCACCGGCTCCGCGCTCGCGCTCACACTGGCTCCTGAGCCGCCCGGCGATGACGTCACCGTCAGGTCACACGTTCTCGTCTCTATGCCTCCACCTCCGGCTGATGATGTCGCTGCCGCTGCTGCGCCGCTCATGGTGCTGCACCCTATATTTGCGCTAGAAACCTGTGCCATACTTCCAGCGACCTGCGAGACCCTAGATTCCGGCGTCACGCTCGAATCGACGACCGTCGACGATCTCGTCGTCTTTTTAGAGCTCGATGGTCCCGTTTCTGTCCTCCCTTTAGGCTGCGAGAAGTGAACAAAATTGTGGAACCGTCCTGAGGATTCCGCCTCCGGACGCCTAGGCGGTATTGGCGGCACGGAAGTCATCGTCCCCGCGGCGGATGGAGCTGGGATCCGCACATCCGATGGCCGGAGTTCGGGAACTGGGGCGATGCTGGCGGGAGGGGGGGCAGGTCGGCCCGGCGCAGGATAGATAAGATCAGCTCCAGGGGCATACAAGTCGCGGTCAAGGGAAGTGTCGTCGCTGGGGCAGTGTAACCAAGAAGCCATCTCATCCTCTTGCATGAAGAGCTGAGGTGGCGGTTCTTCCGGCCGGGTGATGTCTCTGGCCGCCGACTGCTCCGGCGGCATAACAGCGTCTCCGATGTGAGATCTCCTGAGAGACCTTTGGTTTTGGCTCTGCATAACCACCTGGCCGTTTTGCCAGAGTAGCTCCATGATGTCTTCCTCAGCCCTGTCCACACCAGATACAGAGAGATGATGATTTAAGTGTTCATTCATCGAGGAGAAAACTGAGAGAAAGCATCAGCAGATAAAATAGAACGATCGAGAAGGAAGAAAAGATCCGAGAGATGATCTCACATTGGCGACTTCTTTGATCGAGTTAAAGCCGAAGAAGCCGGGATTAAGTAATCTTCGTCCAATTCAAAATCCGGAACATAGTGATTCATCTCCAATTGATTCCAAGTAACAAAAACAAAATCGTCAGATCGATTTCCCCAGGCTCAAATCTAACAAACACTATCTGAGAAAAGCACAATAAACAACGACAGAAGGTTGAAGGTTCGAAACGGACGGTAGGAACTCAGGCGATTCAACCTGTAAACCTACAGGTTGAATTCAGCAGTTGGAATCCAAATCCAGAAGAGCCTCAGCTCCGCTAGCTGAATCATATATATATAGGCGGCGAACCTGTAATTAAAAGCAGCTTGAGATTCTCGCACTCGCTCTCGTCGCCCTAGCCCAAGCAAAGCAAAGCAAAGCAAAGGATCTTCCTCTTTCGTCCTAACAAATTAACAACACGAGGCTAGTTTTCGGCTCCGATGTCTTATTCGCAAAATCCTCTGCTTCTGCTCTGCAACTCTCTCTGGCCTGCAGCGATGCCTGTGGCAGGAGATGGAAATGGGGGGGGGGAAATTCTCAGAAGATTTGCTTGCGGTGGTCTAGGTATTTGTTTTTGCTGCTATTCTTCTTCTTTTGCCTTCTGCGTTAAAACGTGTTTTGCAGCAGCCAAGGATAAGGCACTCTCTCTCTCTCTCTCTCTCTCTCCGTAGCCGAATATCGCTAAAGGAAGAAGACGAAAAGTGTGTATCTTCTCGTCTGTCTCACGCTCACGTACACCCCCTTTCCCCCACTTGCAGATCCACTTCATTTTAATTTAATTTCTTTTTCTCAATATAATATTATTATTATTTTCACCTTCTTACTTCATTTCAGTATCTATCTTTGGTATTTAACACATACATACAGTGTAGCTATTAGTAAATAATAATTAATTAATCTTCTAAATGACAGCAATTAGTAGTGATGATTAAATTATGTGATTTGAAAGCAAAGGAAAGGAAAGGTTAGGGTTTAGCCTAGGAGCAAGTAGCAGTGGGCTTTGGCATGGCGGATAAAGTTTAATTATTTATTTCCACGGCCAGTCTTAAATAATCATTGCTGGATTTGCTGCCCCCTCCTTTTAAACAAAAAAAAATATATATATATCAAAATGGACTTACTTTTAACTTCTTCTTTTTTTATTTTTATTTTCAAAAATGACAATTAATTAATTAATTAAGCAACAATCAACGCTAAGCTACCCTTCGGCCTTCGGCTTTCGG
Source organism: Diospyros lotus (assembly GCF_014633365.1). NCBI lineage: Eukaryota > Viridiplantae > Streptophyta > Magnoliopsida > Ericales > Ebenaceae > Diospyros > Diospyros lotus. The sequence continues at coordinate 3,094,208 of NC_068340.1, forward strand.
CTTTCCGTTTTGGTAATTGAAGTTACTCGTCACCCTGTCGACGAAAGCAGCAGCCACACCAACTCACTCGCGGCTGGTCTCCCTTCATATGCTTAAGCTAAGTTTTATTGCGCGCTGTAGTGGATAAAAACTCGACGCCTATATATATATATATATATATGTGGTCTGTGACTGCGAGTCCCCCATTGCCTGCCTGACCTGGGTGGTCAGAGCCAGGCTGATGGGAGGAACGAAAAAGGTCAGAGAAATTTAGGGGACCTGATCATCGTCATCATCAGTCATTCATGGTGTGGGTGTGGTCCTATGATCAGAACAACATCACGTGGTGCTCCGATGCTCGCCTAATCATTCCCACCCTGGTCAGAGTTACACCTGATTACACAATCATCGTCTCATGGTTTTTGCAGGCTTCCCATTCTTCCACGGTTCCATTCCAACACCCCCCCCCCCCACCCCACCCCCGGCGCAAAAAAAAAAAAAAAGAAAAAAACAAACAAACCCAACTGTGTTGCTTTGGATAGGCTACTAAAAATGTTACTCAGTAAGTAAATCCATTAGTTTCTTATTTAAAATTTAATTAAGATGATGTATTTATTTTTTACAGGGTATTAGCGAATCGTCAATAAGTGTGCATGGGGAGGCGTGCAGACGTGGCAGCGACCTAGCGTGCCATGTTGACCTGTCAGCCGACAATTTGGGGGGTGGGGCCCACTTATCTTCTCCACTCGCTCCATTTTTAAATGAAAGGCCGGGGTGGCCCGGCGGGTGGCCTCCTTCACCCCCCCGCGCAGTGCACACCACACGCTAATAAATGCCTTCACCGATGACTGTTTTTGTGTGAAATCTGATCTTCGTGCTCGTATTCTTAAATATGCGAAGGAGATAAATCACAAACGTAAAATTATGTTTTATTGTGTAAAAAAAATTTTGAACTCACATTCTATTAAATTAAGAATAACATAACACTATCCCATGAACATAGTATGATTGGTTATCAGGTAACAGATTACACTTAATGATATAAATTTGAGTCATGACAGTCACAGTGTGAAAGTTTTACCCTCTTGTGGGGTGACTTCTTATAGGTACCATGTATTGTGCCTCTTATCTGGTACACTGTCGTGTATCGTGATTAATCTCTCTCACCTGCGTGAGACAATGTGTGGAGACCCGGTGAAAGATTTCATCTTTTACAGCTAAGACTAACAAAACATTTATTCTTGTCAACGGAGCTATGGTGTTACAAACATAAATGCCTACTTATTTTCTACCCATGTACATATATACTAATAAAATTAATTATTTATATATTAAATAATTAACATTTTCCTAACTACAATTCATTAAACAGGGTGACCCAAGAACATAGTCTAATCAATGCCACAGCATTAATCATTATATAAAATATTAATATAAAGTGATATCACAACAACTGTGAAATTTAAGAGTAACGTTATTCATGTTCGCTAATGATGAACAATGATAATTTATGCGCATGTATTTGTTTAGAAAAAATAAAAAAAATTCAATAAATTTTATTTTTTATATATTTTAAATAAATATGTAATATCAATTAAACACTTCTATATACCCTTATATATCACCGTTGTTCATCTCTATAGCACTACTTGAAATTTAAATGTTTAAATAATATTTTTAAATTAATATATAATTATTTTTTATAAATAGACCATAATTAAACAGTAATAAATATATTTTAATTTCAGACAAAATTTATTTATTACAATTTATTTTTAATATACAAACAATTTTATTAGTTGGGTAATAGTTCAAAACACAATTTATTTATTACCCTCTAAAGAAATTATTTAATTAGAATTTAAAAATAAAATATAATAAATATCCATTATCTGAAAATAATATATATTTATCATTACTTAATCATTACTCTTATTAGAATAGTTAGCATTATCTTTTATAATACTCTGTATCTCATTTTTCTCACTTCCAATTAATAATATTTTGAGTTTGGATTATTTTAAAATCATAAAATCGAGTCTGTCTTTGTGTAGTTGTCGATAATTTATGTATTATTCGACGGATCAATTAAATCCCTAAAATTTAGATCGGGACTCACCTGTCCATCCATTCAAGTCAAAGACGTGTCAAATTATGAGTTTTAGGGGAGAGTGAAATAATTGGGGACTAAAACCGTGCGTTGATTGGTTTTCCGCGCTTTATATATATATATATGACGGAGGAATGCATTTAAGGGAAACAGTGAGATTCATGGGATGGGGGGAGGAGACAGACAATGCAACTGTATTAGATATGTTAGCGGGCCCATGACGAAGACACGACACCGTATCAAACATAATAATACCCAGCTGGACATGACCGATCAAATAAATACTGCCGTGCGTGCCGTCATACTGTTTTAATAATAATAATAATAATAGTTAGTTTGATTAGGAAATATATAGTTTTAAGTGATCTTCTAAGGAACATTAAAGAGGTTTTAAGTTGTAACGGCTGTACTTTTATTATTATAAGTAATATATATATATATATATATAAATTAGAAGACGTGATCTGAGTGCCGCAACTAATAAAGTACGACACTTGGAGGAATAAATTAAGGGAATCCTGGAATTAATTAAGAAATGGGATGGGAAAGGGTTAAGTGAAGTAACCAAAACAAGAACAATACAGCGACATTGGACTAATGCAAGGACGGATACAAAAACAACAACGTTAGCATTATGATTAAAGAAGAAGAAACTAACAACCTCGGAATGCCCCAAATTGGAAAGGGATGAGCAGTTAAGCGGGAATGATGCCCTTTTTGGGAAATAAATTAACGGGAAAGGGGGGGGGGGGGGGGGGGGGGGGAGTGAGGAGTTAGGTTTGACCGTCTGTGCATGGGGGCCTGGGGTTATTATTGGATGCTTTTGGTAACATGGTTGAGGGTAATGATGACAACATCAAGTGGTGCCGAGTTGGCGTCGCCTGATTGGTGGGCAGTGGAAGTCCTCCTGTACAGGAATAGCAGGGCTTTAATTTGGGCTGTGCAAATCATTGAGATGAGAATTAATACAGGCTCCAGAGGGAGTAGTGGGTGTGGGCAGGCCAAAAGTGGGTGTCCTTCGCCTCAAATTGTCCCCTTTGTAGGGTAGGGTAGGGTACCCTTCTTAGATCAACTATCCTCGCTGCCCTTTGAATATGGATACTTAAAACGTGCTATATATAAAAATGAAAAGAGTTTGTTTAATAATAAAAAAAAAAAAAAAAAGTCCGGAGGTATCTTCTTATCCCAATTATCCATTTCATATGTATATAAAATAAAATAAAAAATTATTTAGGAATATGTGTAAATGGAAAGGCGTGACACCTACGTTTCTTTCTATTATTATTATTATAAATTTACTAAACAAGCACAATAATTTATAAATCACATATATTAAATAACACAAAATTTTATGTACGAAAACAAACCAACGAGAATATTTTGGTTTCCAGGTGAAGTGACAAAAATAACACTCTTTTTTTAAGGGGATATATGTTCAGATAACGTTTGTTAATTGAGATATAGACTAAAAAAGATGAGATATGAAAAATATCCTGAATAAAAGTGATTTTTATTGTGTTTATTTAATTTTTTTTTAAAAATCACATGACTTTTTATTTTAAACTTTTAAAATAAATTTATCACTTTTGCTCCTTCAAATAAATAATTTATCTTAAACTTTACAAATAAGTTATCTTAATAGAGTCTTATCTTACTCATTTTAACAAACATTACCTTAAAAGAGAGCAAAAGTTCATTTTATCCAAATTAATCAAATCAAACTGATCGAACTTGTCGGTTCAAACTTTTTCTTACATCAGTTCAATTTCTTATTTTCAATTCGATTTTTTAATTGAAAGAATCAAACTAACCGAATCGGTCGAATTTTAAAATGATATTATTTTAATGTTTATAAAACGACGTCATTTTCTTCGATTTTGTGTGTTTTCTATTACTTATTTTGGTTTTCTTCAATTTTTTTTGCGTTTATTTTGTTTAATCAGTTTGGTTCGGTTTATAAGGTTTGCGTTTAATTTTTTCGATTATCAGTTAATTTGATTTTTCAGGTTAATTCGGTTCGATTTTACTCCCCTGCTCAATTTAATCAATTAGTGAATTTTTGTCAATTTGATAACCGACCCGACCATTCGCATACCCCTATATATATCGTAAGATGTTCAGGTTTAGGCATGGGTCTAACCCTACTTGGCCTATTTTCTTAGATCCATCCCGATCCAAAACTAAATCCTTTCTTGGTCAGGTTGTCCAATAAGTTTAGATCTAACTATTCACGTGCCACAATCCTAATTCTTTCCCCTTTTCACATAATAGTGCCTATATAAAAGTATGAATTCAAAGAAGATAACTGAGCGAGTATATTATTACGAGTTAATTACTTGACTCTACCTGAGATATCGTGATTATCTTGATTGTTGGATATCATACTAGAACATTGAGCCCCGCCACTTGCAAGACAAGCACAACTAGAACGCAATCAATTTAAAACAAATTTAATAACGATCTCGAGTCCAACTATCATCACATGCTACCTACCCAAAAACATATTAAATCTTAATTAGGGAGAAAAGGGGTTCTTGTTTAATTAGAGGGGACGTATTTAAATGGGAGAGAATAAAATAGTAGTGAAAGGGAAAGGAGTAGGTTGGATTAATAAACAATATTAATTACTATTAGATTAGATTAGTTAAGATAAAAGAAAGAGAGAAAAAACCTCGTACTGGCTACAAGCGGAAATTAGGGATAGCCAAACAGAGTCCATCTCTGGTTCATGCAAATAAACTAATCAAAGTTTGGCAATAAACAAAGTGATTAAGAAGAAGGAAGGAAGGAACAATCAGTTTGACAATCATAAAGAAGGAACCCTCAAACATATTTCTTTAGGGTTTCCCACATTGTTATTTATTTCTTTAAGAAAAGGGCAGTGCTTTCAACTCCAATCTATCTTTTTAAAAAATAAAAAAATAAAAGCTTTTGGGACCAAAAAAGCACAAAAAATTAAGAAATAGCAAGCTTTTTGCAAAATCCATCATTAGTATCAAAATTAAGTTTGTTGTGTGTGAGAAAGTGGGCCCATGTTAAATAAAGGAGATCCAAAATCTCATCGGAAGTGTTATTTTGCTCTTATGTTTTGGTTTTGATGATAAAAAATAATCTATTTTTATAATGACAGCATAATTTGCTTATTATGTGCATTTTTTAATTGTATATTATAAGTCACCTAAATGTAAATCAATTTCAACTCATCTTTAAATGTAAATTATTTCTTTCTCAAAATATCTTGATGGAATTTGGAAAAACAAAATTTTATGTTTAAAAGATTCTCCTAAATTTGATTCAAAAATTGTTTTATAGTGTTGGAGAAATGGAGCAAAATCTTAAAAAAAAAAAAGTAAAGGAAAAACTATTGACCAATTCTAAGAAACTATCGACTGTTTTTGTTCTTATTGTGGACTGGCTTTCATAGTCTATCGACCGGTCCAAAGATGACTCTCGACCAAGTGCGGTTGATAGTCAATATATAAAAATCGGTCAACCATTTTTCAAATTTTTACTTTAATATATCGATCGATTCTTAGAATTTATCAATCGTTTTTGTCATAGAGTCTCCAAAACTAGTTTTGGAAGCTCATTAAATGCCTCCAACTACCACTAATTGCCATAATTTTCAAATGGCCCATCAAGTACTATAAATTACGTGCTGGTGAATCATTCAAGCAGTTTAGTGAATTTATTGTAAGCATTCAATGGTCTCATCTACTCTCAAGTGCTCAAAATTGTTTAAATTTTTCTCTCTTAAGCCTTTACTCTTCAATTGTATTTATTGATTCAAACCTTGTGTAATTTTTTAGAGAATTTGTAACTTAGAGATTCATCTCTCAAATCCTCTCTTATTATATTCATATTGTATTTTCCTAACAAGTGTGTTATATGACCTATTTTAATAGTAGAAGATTGTAATTTCTAGTCTTGGGGACTAGAGGGCCTCCTTGTGATCAAGTAGGAGAGTTAGTGAAGTTTTTAAAATTCTTAATAAGGAGTTAAGGTAGTGAATTAGGCTATTTGGTTGAACTATTTAAAAATTGATTGTCCTATTTGTTTTTGATTTTTTTTGCATTTATCTTATTTAGCAATTTTATCAATCAATATCTTATGCACTAAATTCTCTTTGAGGCATAAAATTTTCAAAATAAGCCAAAAATTTTCAAAACCCAATTCACCACAAGTGTCATTACTAGACAATTCTATCAAAAAGAAGAGATCTAGGAAACAAATCATAGGTGCATAAAGTCATCGGATGACCGAAAAACTCGAAAGGCATCAACCGAGTGACTAAAATCGAATGACTGAGGCCAAAAGACCGAGTGACCTCACAAGAGAGCCTCTCTTAAATCCTTCAAGAAATTCTCTCAGGAATTCATGCGACACTCGACCACTATTATTTGAGAGACTCTTGCGAGTCTCCAATATTCTTGCCTATAAATCTAGAAGATATCCCAAAATTTCCACCAAGGATTGGGGCTTTCCCTCTACCTATAAATGAGAAGCTCATCCTTTAACAAAGATACTCTCATGTCTTTGCTCAAATTGCAACTCTATTTACTTTCTACATTTTACACACTCATATGAAAAACTACAACTCTACATACTTTTCGCTCACATCACATCCCTAATTGATTTCTTCTTTACAAGTCATTTGTAGACTCTAAGTTAGATCACCTTGATCAAGGCATTCTCTCCCACACGCAAAAAAGAAAAAAAAATTATATTTTGATAATAATAAAATTAAATATTTTAAAAACAAAACATTAAAATACAACTTCTAGGTTACGATAAACAAATAACTACCACCAATAGAAGGTAAAAAAAAAAAAAGAATTTTCAAAAAAAAAATCTATATATAACAGGACTCGAACTTGAGAAAAAAATATATTTCAGAATTTCTGTTTTACCAACATTAGCATAAAAAGAAAATAGTTGGGTGACACTTCTTGGGCAAACACCGAGCCGAATAAAAATTTATCAGCCCATCGTAATTGGGCATGGGCCCATAACAAAAGGCTGGGCCCTAATGACCATCCATCCGTAATTTGGCCCAGTGTAAAAATGAATCACTACGTGGGTTGTACCAGCATTTGGTAGGGAAAGGCTCTAGACCACTTATTAGACTTTAACAGAGTGTTATTATAAATATTAAATTTAAGTGTTTAAATAATATTTTTATAAAAAAATATTATTTATATGTTCAATTGTGATATTTTAACACACCTCATAACTAGTAATATCAAATGGGTTGGGCCAAACTCAAACTCGCAAAGATGAACAGCTCTAGCCCAATAAAAACATCTCGGAACCAATTTTGATATAGTTTTTAAAATTAATTTTTACAAAATTATACTTTTTATTTAATGAATATAAAAATTATATTTCCGCTTCCTAGTTTTTAATAATCTAATTATACTTTTAAAACTAAACTAAATTAAATTTGCAATAAAAATGCTCATAATAATCATATCAATAATATTTATACAACTTAAAAGTAGTTATATTGCTACAAAAATTATTTTTAATCATTTTAACATTTGATTTGAAACCCAACACATTAGGATTCTCTAAATGATTGTACCAACAATGTTTATATACTTTTTATTTATTACGATCGTGTTGTGACTCTTTTTTTTTTATAAAAAATTAAAAAAAAATGCTCATAAAAAATGAGAAAGTTCCGTGGTCTTTTTGCTATGCGAGTTGAACACTTAGGCCAGCGAGTTAGAAGCATTGCTAGAAGCTCGCTTAATTCCGCGATCTGAGATCGGGTCTCGGCGATGTGTAACTTTGTTCTGACGAACTCTGCCTTGGACCTATTGGGGTTCAAGAGATTGGGCCGGCCTACTGAGTTGAATTCAGCCCATAAGAAGTGGTCCAAGAAATACCTATAACAAAACCCAACACATTAAGATTGTCTAAATGATCGTACTAACAATGTTTATATACTTTTTATTTATTACGATTGTGTTATGACTTTTTTTTTTATAATTTATAATTTTTAAAGTAGTAAGCTTACTAATTATATACCAAAAAATTAAAATTACAATATAAAAAATTATAATTTTCTTATTTTAAAAAATAAATTTCAGTTGGACCCAACGAAATGGGCTTGCAATGCGGGCCAGACCGAGCTCTTTTTTGACCTGGGTCATAGACCCAAACCTACTAGGCCCAACCCGATCGCCTACAATGAGCAGAGCTTGGCGAGACATGATCTTTGGTTGATTCAGCAGCTGTATTTGGCGGAATGTGATGGCCGAGCATTAGAGAAATGGAAGGATCAGTCATAATTTATGCGCTCTGCCGTTGTAGTCGCAGCAAGAGCTCAAGCCCTTTGTTATATAAGTTAATTTGCAGTAGTTAATGAACGCTAGCTAGCATATATATATATATTTATATATATATATATAGCCAAAGTATAGAACATTCCAACGTCACATTCCAAGAGTTGAGACTAAACTGATTATATATATATATATATGTATGTATGTATGTGTATGTGTGTGTGTTGATGCAATTGCTAAGTGACACAACACGACGACGACGATGGTGATCATGAGGATCAGGCAGTGGATGAAGAAGAGAAGTGCATGGCCATGATGGAGCTGAGGTTGAGGGGATTCATGAACTTGTTAGAGCCACTCATCATCTGATCAACGATCAAACGGCTAGCCCTTTCGCTCGGGTGGAAGGCATCCCAGAAGGAGTAAGCGCTCCTGTTCTTGCACAGGTTTGACACCACGCTGCATATTCCAATCCCGTTGTACGGCCCCTGCCCGCAGCACGCCGTCTTCGACGTCTCGAAACCTGCACTTAATAATTTCCATCCATGCAATCATATATATATATATACATGTCCGTGTGTGTGATGCTTCATCTTAGTATTAATTAAGGTTGTTGGACGAAACACGCGACTGATTGATCTTCATTGAATCATGTAGTGGAACTCAGAATTTTGATCCGATTAATTACTCAAAGGGTGATAATTTTTATTGTCTCTTTAATTACCATGATATATAATATATAGGATCATTTAGGATTTAGGGTGAAGGGGAATTACCGAAGTCTTGGGGGTTGGCGACGAAGTCCTTGTGCATCTCGAAGAGATTAACGGCGATGAACACGTCGGAGCCAAGCTCGCGGTTGAGTCCCTCGATCATGGAGAAGAGCACAGGGTTGAAGATCTTGGAAGCTTCTTGGGGCTCCTCGGCGCATTTTCCGTCTCTGCTTCTGGTGGCCAACATATCGGGGATACAACCCAACGGTCCAGTTCCGGTCACCATCACCGTCCTTGCGCCCAACTCGTGCAACCTCTGTAATCCGAAATCACGGAAAGATATTTAACTATGGAATTGTCCGGCGGCCGGCCGTTTGGTAGCGGAAAAAGTAAGAGAAAACGCGTAAGCAAACTGGTTTTATGATATCTCAACCACTACCTACGGCTTACTTTCTGCATCTAGTTGGGAATGGTAATTAATGAGAGAAGAAAATGGAAGAAAGAGCCAAATCACCATTAAGATCTTCCGGTACTCGGAGACGAGATGGCGGGAGTAGGTTGGGAGAGTGAATTGTAGCCTCCGGTAGGGGACGACGAAGTAGTTGTTGATGAAGTCGTTGCCGCCCAGCACTATCAGCACCAGCGCGCCGCCCACCAGCCGCTGCGCCTCGCTCGCTCCGATCATCGCCCTCAGTCGGTCCTGGTACTGCCGGAAGTTCTCCATCTGCCGGTCGATTCTTATTATGTTCGCCTGAACCCACCCGGCCCAACAAACAAAACAAATACATAAACATAAATATAAATGAATTAATTGGTAAACACCTAGCTAGTGGTAACAACACTTACAAACTGAAACCCGGTATCGTTGAGGATGCCGATACCGGCGGAGGCGAAGTTTGCGCCGACCAGTAGTTTCTTTCCGGTGAGCTCTGGGCTTAGGTACGGCAACGTCGGCTCCGAGCCAAGCTTCTCACCTGCAATACACATAATTAAATATATATATATATAAAGAGTAACTAAGGAGGAAGGAGAGAAGATGTTATTGTGCATATACTGATGAGGTCGGGGATGTTTAGGCCGTTGGAGAAGCGGCCGGTGGGAAGGTGGGAGGGGTGGTCGATGCCGTAGGGCGGCGAGTCGGCGCGAGCGGTGGTGGCCAGGTAGTTGTTGTTGCCGTTGTCGACGAGTGAGTCGCCGAAGACAAAGAAAGCCCGGCCTACGCCCTCCGCCGGCGGCGGAGCTAGGACTGCGGCCAGGATGAAAAGGGTAAGCAGAGGACTGGTACGTGCAGATGCAGTGGACATGGCTGAGGAATTAATGTATCTGTTGTACCTCTTTTCTGGGGTGAGGGTTTTATATATATATATATATATACATACACAATGTATAACAAAGCTGAGGGGAGAAGTGGTCAGTTGTTGTATTATTGCGTTGACTAAATTGCAGTCGCAAATTCCGAGGTTTCTCATGAGATTACTCCCAAAGTCAACATAGAGAGAGTGGAACTACACATGTTTGACCCCCAAAAAATTCAAGGTATAATCTTAATATCATATGTTATTATGATCATAATAATGTGAGATCATAATTTAATTATAATTTATTATGTATGCATGATTTCAACACGTGACGCCCATTCATTAATGTTGTGATATAAAGAATTTTGTTCATGAGTGGTTGGACACTTGATTTAGTTTTATGTTTGATTCTAATTTATTTTTTTAAAAAGAATTATACGTAATCACCTTAAAATTTAAGATAATCATAAAATTTATATATGATGTTTTATATAATATAGTAAATATTCTCTTTTCGGCATTCTATATCGCATTCTTTCTTTGGCTATTGAATTGTTGTTGCCATCATTGTCGATCATTGTTTTCTCTACCTTTTTATTTTTATTTTTTTAGTACTCTTTATCTTCTCCTACTTCTTGCAACCTAACCATATTTATTTTCACCATTGTCTATGTAACCATTACCATCCACCGCCTTATTCTCATTTAATACGAGGTAATTTTTTTTTTTTTTTTGTCTTCTCTTTCACACAATTTTTGGTGATTGAACTTGAATCTTCTAACCTCGATGCAAGGACATACATTCAGGTATAGTTTTTTGGGATTGTCCAAGTGATTAGATATAAGTGGAGAGTTATTTGGGTTCTCAGATTCGAATTCATTTCCTGCACAATTATTGTAAATCAGACTTAAATTTATTTTTTTTATAAAAAATCATGGAACCAAGCAATAGATGGAGAGAGCATCCCAAAGACATCTAGGTATAATTTAAAATCAAATACAAGAGGTTTGATCCTAGTGGTTGTTGATAAACAGACATCACTCATTTATATTTTTAATTATTTTCTAAAGTCAAAAGACAGCATAGATGAGACATAAAGAAATGAAGATAAAAAGAGAATAAATAGTAAAATAATCATTTTGTTCATTTATTTGATAATATGAAAAGTTGTTAATTTTGTTTATTTATTTAATAATAAAAAGGTTATTATTATTTCTTAAATGTGAAATGTGTTTTTACAATTACATTGAACCTTAGAAGTGATTATTGCAATTTAGCCATTTTCAAATTTAAAACTCGTCAAGATTAAGCTTGAAGCTAGCGAGGGTAACCTGCTTTTTTCTTTTTTTTTTACATAATTGAAGAATATTTTGTCACATTATTGTAAATTTAAATACTATAATTTTACATAAAGTTTTGCAAATGAGTATCATTAGGACACTTCTTAAGATGCATTTAATGAATTTTATTTTCAGTTCAGTACAAGAAATTTTATGCATAACATTTATTTATTATTATTATTATTATTTTTGTTGTCCCAAATATCTGGATTTTGCACGCCTAATCTTGAAGAAGATCGATATTTCTCCTTGATTTGACTTCCAAATAAATCGAATACAATCACAATCTTATATACTCCCAAGTGAATACGTAATCAATCCTTACTAAATGAGACATTTCCACCTCTATAAAAAATTAATCTCCCGTCATTATACATAACATTTATTTAATCGCGCACAGAGATGCGTAGCCTTATTTTAATCATGTTACATATTTGTTGCGAAAAAAAAATCTTGATAATCACTACACTTAAACGTGTCACTATTTTATTATTTGAAATAATTACTTAAAATTAAAATTATTAACAAATTTATCGCATATAAAAAGTGTGATTAAATTATTAACCACAATTAAAGAAAAAAAACTCAATTGTACCACAACATCAGTGCAATAATGCATCGTGTTGCATTGAATATTTTTCTCCCTAAAGTGCAGTGACACATCTCCTAATGAGAAACTGAGTTTAGTTGATAGGCAGCCGCCAGCCGTTGCATATCAATTAATGAAGAGTCTTCATTTGTTTTTTGTTTTTTTTTTCTTTTTCTATGTGACCAACTACCTCTGCCTCATTTAATCCTATTTATTATTCTGAATTTGGTCGACTCTCCCAAATCACAAGTCCATTCCACAGCACTGCACGGACTCTAGGAATTTATTATTATTTGAATATTTTCAACATTTAAATCTAAGTCCAATAAAGATCCCAAAGTAGACATCCAATAAGTTCCATACTCACTTAGGTGCTATTTTTAATAAGTTAACATTTAATTATATCATACATATCAAAATTCAAATATAAGTGGGGCTTAAAATAGGAAGCATGCCATATAATTCTGATTCTGTACGTGCATCTGCATTATAAGACTAAAACAAATATACATTTGTAACAATTATAGGCAGAGAATGAACAAAATACACAAAATAATAGTCAACAAACTTTAAAAAGCAGAATATGGAAGAGAAAACGCCTTAGTTATAACACTCATTACCTGTCAATTCAATTACAGCCTCTTGCACAAGCTCGTCCAGCAGCTTCGCTTCCAATTCCTTCCCCATCCCAACTTTTTCCAATTTCACACGCTCCGCCAAGCCCTTCCCAACCACCTCATTCCTCACTAGCGCCTCCACCACCTGGCCGTCGCCGTCCATATCGGCGTCAACGTCGCCTGGAGCACACCTCCCCTTCCAGGAGAACCACTCCTCCAACCGGGTCCAAACCTGATCCACCAATATGGATGACGGGTCTAGGTGTTGGTTCTGGGCTGGCCAATCACAAGGTGTAGCCATCGAGTTTGTCTCCCACCCATCTCTTGTCATGTCCACCAAAGCTGCATTCACACAATCGAACACGAGCTTTTGGGTCGATCTCCTTTGCCTTCGTGCAGCCTCGCAAGCTATCTCCTTGTCATTTAAATCAATGTATACGTCTCTGAGTGATGGGTCGAGTGGGCTTTCAGGTAAATGCCATGTGACAAAGAACGAGTTCTTTTGGACTTTGCCGTCAAGTCCTACAGATGATAATAATGATTGGACAAAGAAGACCCATTCTTGTTCTTCTTCCTCCGCTCCTTGGGAGACCAATGAAGGTTTCTGTGAATAAGAAGTGCCTGTCTCAACACAGGAATCATCATCCCACGACAGAGTCCGAGCCATTGATTCTATGGGTGGTGATTTGTCAATCAGCTTGAATTTAATAGACTGCGCAGGCAGCTTTTGTCCTGTTTAGTTTAATTAGAAGGAATAAATGAGACAACGCAGTGGCAGTGGAATGAGCGGAAGTGAGAAGTACCGAGAATGATTTTGATATACCATTTCTGTCTTCCTTAACATTACGGGACACTGGTGTTATATTGTCATCTTCTTCAACATGCAGCTCCAAAACCGAGATTGGACTTGGCTGCTCCTGGTTTTCCGATTTTGTCTTTGATAATCCTGCCTGCAAAAATGGAGATGATTCAAAATCAGACGATTGGCTTAATCTTCATTGTGATTGGAGAAATAATAAGTATAGATACGTGGAGTGAGAACTACAGTGTTAACCAACAGTCACAGATGCATGAATGTCATCACTACAATTTACCAAGTATCTGCTAAAACACCTGCCATCATATTTAAAGCAAGGAATCCTGTCACTTGAACAAGAGAATGCCAATCCTTCAAAAACCAACACATCACAGTTACGCATATTCAACCATCTTCTTGTTGAACAGGATCATTTCTTTCAATTTAAATGCCGAAGCAGGGCGGATGGCTTTATAGAAAAGGGTGTACACTGAGCACCCCTGGGGTTTGACAAAATGACAGGGAGCCCCCAGACATATTAGAAGTGGCATAAACCCCTTGAGGTTATTGATCTTGCATCACTTTCCCCCTTACTCTCTGTTAATTTTGTTAAAATCTCTAAAATACCCCTATCCTCTCTTTCCTTTCTTCCTCTATCTGTAGTTAGAAGAGAAAAACACAAACAAAAAGATTGTTTGCTTGCCACCACCATTGACAACCAAAGCAACCAATTGTTTCGATGATGGATTTGAAGCAACTGTCTGCTTCATCCATTAAAGCTGCCAGAGGAGCCCAGATCCTAGAGAGAGAGAGAGAGAGAGAGAGAGAGAGAGATGAAACACAAATAGAGAGGACAAAGAGAAAGAGAGAGACGAACCCCATCGCTGATGGGGCTTTTCTCAACCTCAGCAGGCTTCCCAACCTTAGTGAATTAGGGAGGAGGGAGAGAGTGAGAGAAAGACATATTAGATGTCGCTGACGCTGTGAAGTTTTCTCTCTCCTCTTTCTCTCTTTGATCAACATCAGAGGCAAGCCTTCTCTTCAAATCAAGTGATTTTCAAAGAGCAAGAGAAAGAGAAAGAAAGAGAGGGGTGGCAGAGAAGATGTTGACGCCATAGCCAAAAGGAGGGACCATCACTGGAGAAGATGGAGGGTCGTCAAAGACAGGACCCAATCTGAGAGAGAGAGAGAGACTTAAATAATGAGGGAAAAATGGTCCATTTACACAAGCGAGGAAGGTCTTTGTCATTTCTGATATGTTAGGGGGGTTCTTTATTATTTTGTCAAACCTCAGGTGCTCATTGTAATGTACCCTATAGAAAAAGGAGTCACCAAAACTAAGAATTGGGAGAAAGTTAAGATGTTGATGTAGCCTTCTACAAAATAATAAAATGAAAAGGGAAAATTTCACAAAATAAATCACAAGTTTACTAAAAAAGGAGCAAAGAGAAAAGATTAAACTAAATTAAAAATATTAACCCTGTTATGTGCAAAACAGGATGGACATGTATACCTGAGTGTATATACAGTACTACCAAAAGACACATACAACTACATAGAAGATTAACCTACCTTAGGTGAGCTTATGTCATGCATTAGTGGCAATGATTCTTTGCTCGTGGATCCTTGTAAAATAAACAATGGACCACCTTCAGCCCCACTATTGTTAGAACTTCGGGATGCAACATCAATAATTTTTTCAGGGGCGTGTATGGGCATTTCTGCAGATTTCTGAGATTCATCTCTGTATGCACTAGATTTTTCTTTATGGGATTTTTTGTTCCTGGAGAAAAATAAACTTGTAACTTTCCCTTTCAGTGATGATTTCACGCTCCTTGGCTTTGCTGCCACCTCCTTGGGGCTATCCATTTTACCATCCTCAATATCTGAATGTTGACCATTTAGCCCATCCCCAAACAGAGTAGAAGAGACAGGAACAGATTTTGACCTTAAAAGATTACTAGGAGCATCATCCAAACCTTTGTCCTTATTCAAATCATTAGCAAAACATGATGTTGATCCCCTTCGTTCTTGTTCTTTCCTAATGCCCTTTTCCTTGGATCTCACAAACTTCTTAGCATCAGATAGGGCAAGCATCTCACCTAAAGTACTAGAGCTTCTCCGCAGATTTGTTTGTTCTTGACAATTTCCATGGGATGCCACCAAGGCCCATCTTTCAGAAAGACGTTTCTTCGCTTCTCTTGACACTGATGATTCTGGAGAACAAGATGCATGGCTTAAAGATGAAGAATACGGGGTGCCAGGCCTGTTGATATAATCCCATGAATGCCTGGAAGTTGGTGATATGGCTTCAGAGTCACTGACATTTCCTGCAGTATATTCATTCTCTGATTTATTGAAGGAACTTTTATCACCAGTATGGCCATTTGAAAATACCGAGGAAAGCAAGGTTTTGTCCCTTTGATGCTCACTCAAGTTTTCAAGCATCTGTCTTGTTATTCCTTTGGCCATTCCTCTTGATTGCTGTGATTCACAATCTTCCGCTTGACCACAGAATCCTTTACCATGAAATAGTGTTGGAGATGAAGCAGAGGGAGAAATCATAGCCTTAATGTCATGAGGATCACCAGGGCTAGGTTTTAGTACAACTATTCGAGTTGGCTGAGTGGGACTATCATTAGCCCGCCAATTGGGAGGAGAAAATCCAGGATTACTTTTATCCCATCCAATCACCTGACCAATGCGAAATGCTTTCTTTATCTCTTTCTCATTCCTCTTCCCCATCTCAGACAATTTGTCAATACCCATCAACTTTGAGGGTCTAAGGACAGTGATCTGCTTGGTATCAGCAGGTGGAGGAATGGAGTGCAAATCATAGCAATTCTGAGAAAACAGAGAATTTGATTCTTGCAGAAACTTGAGGACTAAATCATTGTTCGAACTTAAAACTTCCAAAGCATCTTGGAATTGTTTGGATTGGCGAAGTTTATCATCTGTAACTAGGCACTTTGCTTCAATGAACTTCTGACGAACAAGAGCCATCTTTTTCCCGTTTGCACAGTTATTATGCCTTTCTTTTGCTGGAGATATATCTCTAAAATAATGTCTATTCTGTGATTGCTGCAATATTTCATAAACATCTTTACACTCATCCTGAACTGGACACTGATGAATCTCAGAGTGTAATTGCCCACGAAGCCCATATTCTTCTTGCCAATAATCCAAAGTATTGCCCAGATGACTTTGTGAATAGCCTCTTGAATGAGTTCTTTGACCGGCTGGATCAGGCTGGTGCTGGGGGAGAGTATCAAGCCCCATCAACTTGGCAATAACATTTGGAGGATTATGTTTCGAATCCACTTCTTTTTTCATTTCATGCCCTATGAGCATTCTCACGGGTGTTCCATTTGATTTTTTATTTGAACAACTCCTTAGCTCAGTCACCATCTGCATGTGATTCACAGACACTAGATAGATCAGAGTTAATAAATTGTACAATAATTCAAATCTGAGCATCACAGACACATTCTCCTTAGAATTTATTCCGCCATGGACGAGTATTACATTGGTGTGGTAACCCAAAGCTTACCTTTTTATCCTTCATATGATCACCAAATTGACTCACGCTTGCTGCATCTGATTGTCCTGATGAGACTGGAGAACCTGTCAATCAATTACTAGCAAGTCAGTAACTTAGGCTATTGTCATTAATAAATGGCCAAAAATAGTAATCTGGTTTAAACAGACATAGTACTTGAAATGCATTATTGTAGAAAAGGAACTGGAGATATTTTTCCAACTCATCTCATAGTACAGATTATAGTCCTGAAGAAATCTTCTCCAGGAGGAAAAAGATTAGATTTGATTTCCCTATATTTTCTGAATGTGAGGTAAGGTGGACAACTTTCCAGAAAGAAGTTACAATCAAGAAATTTTGCAGTCAAAACAGCAATGGCAGAGAGATCGACAAAGCTGCACTGAAATGTGCAGTAGCTATAAGGTAATTGACAATTACATTGAGCCCAGACTGTAGTCCACCACTCAAATTTCAAGCAGAAGCAAAGTTGACAATCACACAGGAATTCGTATTACTGTTTATCTAGTTTTACCCTCAATCTTCCCAATCTTACTGTAGTTTGATGTTAATTTGATAAAGCCCCAAACAGGAGATATCAACAAAATTAGCAAGTGCCAAGGTAAGTTGTATTAGCTTGTGACCCGAGCAGGGGCATTAAGGCAGCTGGACAACGGTTCAATCCATTGTGGCAAGGCTTGTGGGCTGCAATTGCTGGCTTGCTCGCTCCAAGTTGGGAGCTGGGCCTGAGGCTCGGGCATGGGGCGAAGGCCCGAGCCTCATGGCACCTAGATTGGAGGGCAAAGCGTGAGGCTGGCTTCACAGAGCAGCAACAACCTCTTGCTCTTGACAGCAGATGACAACAGGCAGGCTCACTCCTGGCCCATATTGCCACATAGGTCCTCTCAATTGGACAGCCATCTTTTTGAAATATGTGAAAGATTTACAGAAAAAAAAAAAAAAAACAAACAAAATCAGCAAGTTGAGAAGATAAAACAACTTGAGCCTTAGCAAAGGAAATAACCATCACGATGTGGTTTCTCTGTGAGCAACCTATTTCCTGCAACACCTGTATTTAGATCAAAGAGGTTCACCATTCTCCCCAAGCATCCCAGAAAAGGTTTCTCAAGATCACAAGTTCTGTTGTACTGAGCCCCATTCATTTCAGAACCTGAGATAACATCTTCAAAATGTTAACCCAATTTACAATTGTCTCTTTTCCAAACCACACCAACATTATCAACAAAAGCAACTAAAAGTTAAACAAATGTAAAGCTATCTTTCACTTCCCTCCCCTCCCTCCTCTTCCAGAGGGTGGGGAGGAAATAGACGAGAATGAAACAAAATGTGATGAAAACTACAAAACAAAATGCACAATATAGGGATGAACTACCAGATTCATCCAATTCATCCATATTTTTATGACGATTGTATTAGTAGAGCCCAAGTCCAGGCACACTTATAAATGAACACATTAACAATACAACAATTTAGCAGGAAACAGCCCGTCCAGGCAACCAATAGTTTTTTTAACAGAAAAGGAAACCTAGATTTATCGGACATACAAAGAGTAAAGAGACAAGGCTACTATTAAAAGGTAATAATTCAGTATGTTCACATCTAAACCTCATAAGTCATAATGCGACTGAATAAACTCTAAAGCTCGTAAGTGCTCTTATAAAACTGAATGGAAACACTACCCAAAGCATCAACCAACCTACATTGACGCAAGATAACACGGAAAAACTCAGATGCCACAGACAACAGATTCAAGTTCCAGAACAAATTGATAAAGCTATGTTGAAGTAAAACAGAACTTCAGATTCAAGCATTATCAAGTTAGGCCAGCATTAAAGCAGCCAATTAAGTCCAACATAAAGAGGAAGAATCAGCACAGAAAAATCACTTCAAGAAATGCCGAGAAGAGCACAAAACAAGGAATAAAACGAAGCAGTCGAGAGGTCATCATTGTCTGTCACCTCAGAAAAGCGAGACGGGGGAGATATAACAAAAAGGCGAAACGAAAAAAGTACTGCACAGCTAAAAGGTTCAAACATCGTAGAATCAATACAGCTTACTGGCTCAGCCAAGCGAAAATTTCCACGGACAGAGAGACGAAGAGGAGCTTTCTGGAGAGAGAGACAGAGAGTGAGAGAGAGAGAGATTGAACCTGATGAGGAGTGGAAACAAAGTCGCCGGAAACAGAAACTCCGGAGGGAAATGTGGCCGGTGATTCACGGCAACGAGAGGAGCAGTCACGGTCTTCTCCGCACCGACTCTGCCGGACGTGAATTGCATTTGTTAAGTCTGATACATTTATTACTTTGGATTACGTAGAAGCAATATAACGCGGACAGGGACTGAAGTGAGAAATCCGAACAATCACATGACACAGATATGGTGATTACAATTATAAACTAGAAAGTTTGGTTCCACTTTTTTGCTTTATAGTCCCCGTCAATTCGCCCACTTGCTGTTGCACCCCCAAAATATAACTAAATGTTGGACATATAGTGTCATTCTTAAAATTTAATTAAATTACAGCACATACACCGATATTTTAAAAATTATATTATACCTCCCTCCACTAAATAAACATTAGGAATAATAATGTCAGATGTTAAGTAAATTACACCTAATAATAATTATTTTTATGACGCTAATATGTAAGAAAGCGTTGTTAAACCAAATTCACATGCATCGAAAATGAAATTATCCAACAAGAATAACATGTAAGAAAATAGAATATTATGTTTCACATATATTATGATAATTATTTTTAAGATGTAAACATATAAAAATAATTAAAAAAAGTATAAGTTTAAGTCATGTTAATAACATACAGAATGCATTTTTTAACTAAATTCTTAAGGGTCGCGTCTGTCATGATGCATGATGAGATTTGTGTGACTCTATACGTCGTGTCTGATTAATGCAGTACTCTACTCATCACGCCATGTAATAGAATTTCTATAGATATTTATATGTTTTTTGTGATTGTTACGAAATTTTACTCACCACTTATCGTAAAGTTTTGTTTAGCCCGTTAGATGGAGCTGTATGTATAAACTAATAAGAATTAGCCGGGCCGAAAATTGGAACACTCATGATAAAAAAAAATGAATAATTGAAAATAATAATTAACGGAGCAGATTTGGGGGAGTAGTTTGCGGAAGATTATGCTTAGAGCGGGGGAAAGGGTACTTTAGACTCGAAGTTTCGTCCGTGGCTGTGGCCTGTGGACACTAAGCAACGCGGTCGCGGTATCTAACTACTGGTCGGTGGGATGCTAACTCCATCCGCGGGTGATCTACTGTCAGGGTTTGTTTGGGTAGAACAATGGTGTTTTGGTAGCTTTTTCTCTTCCCACGTGAGGCATTAACTATTTTTGTGATTGTTAATTTCTCCATTTTTTTAAACTTTGTCTAAAATTACAAACATTACATATATTTATAGGAAAAATATTATACCTACAAAACAAAATTTATAAACTTACGTGATATTATAAAATCTATAATAATTTTATTTAAATTCAATAAATTAATAATAATTATAATAGTGATTAAAATAATTATTAATTTTAAATAAAAATATTATGAATCGTGTAATTTTACACTTGTGCCAACAATACTAGACGAAGCAAAAGCAAAAATGTTGGCTTGAGTAATACAAACATTGCTGAGAATTCACTGTCCCAAAAATCTAAGGGTGTGTTTGATTGCATATTTTTTTTTTTTTTTTATAAAACATGGCCAATTTCCACCCAAAATTTAACTTTTGAGATATTTGATTAGCCAATTTTTAAAATAATTTATTTTCCCACTTTGAGTCACATGATGCCCATTTGACACTTTTGCTGGAAAACATTTTCTGATGAGGGGCTATAATTGATTTTTCAGAGAAATGAAAAATCAATCCAACTAAAATCTTGAGTGAGAGAAATGGCGATCGAATGAGATGTAACGAGCAAGAGGCAGAGGAAGCTTGGCCAATGAGGCGGTAGCAACAGGGGAAGCCTAACAGCGATGGCGAAGAAGGAAACTTAGCAACGATGGCGATGGAGAAAACTCGATAGCGATAACGAATGGGGAAGCGGAACGATGGCGATGAAGGAAGCATAGCGATGGCAATGGGGAAAGCTTGATTAGTAATGATGATGACGACGGGAGAAGTTCGGCTAGTGACGACCCTTCCCTTTCATCTTCTTCCTCATCACCGTCCCATTTACAACCATAATTTCATATATATACGTATATATATATATCTATATATATATGAAAATCAAAAACTAAAATTAAAAAAAAATAATAATTTTTAGTTAGAAATTTAAGCCAATCAAACATCTTCAATTGACATTTTTCTTGAAATTTAATTCTAAATCTAGAAAATATTTTATTTCTACCCAAATTCTGTGCTAACAATCAAACGCACCTTAAGAGCTCCTATGCAAGGTTCATCCAAGCCTAAAATCAAGCTAAAAGGTGTAGTCAATCGATGACAGTTGAATATTTTTGTAGTGCTCTTTATTGGTCTCGAGATAAACATAATATTATACATATATATTGGTGTCCTGAAAATATAGTAATTATTTAGACAATATAGAAATTAAATTCTTATGTCAACTCAAAATTATTGATTTTTTGAGTTAATAAGTCAAATTAAATTAAATTAATTAATTAATAAAATTTAATTAATTTGATAATTAAACCGATAATTCGTACACAATGGCAGTTGGAGAACAAGGCAAAGGAGCAACCATAAAATGGGAATGGGCAAGGGGACCCACCACCAACCACCATGTCGCTACATAGTACTTTTAATAGCCATTGGCAGGCAGGTGGCGGGGCGGATCTGATTTGACCCGCTCATCAATTTTGCCCACCTACCTCGTGCCTGCATGTGGTGCAGTTCCAGGGAGAAACCTAACCCCTTAATATTAATCAACTCAAAATTAATTTAATTTTATCTTTTTATCCATCCTTTTTATAATAAAACTTCAAAATCTCTACTTTTTAAAATAAAACCAGAAAAATAGTTTCTGATTTGATATAAAACATTTTTTTTACTATTACTCACACAAATGCAAAACATGTTATTCCCTCTTTTCATAAACTATGATGTGCGAAAATATTTTGAAAATATTATTTTAATATTTTTAAAATATTTTGTATTAAAATATCGAGAAATACCAAAAAATCGTTTCTAAATAGTTTCTACAATTTTAGAAATATTTTGAAACTATTTTGTAATATTAAAAAAATATTAAAAATACATTTTTGATTTAAAAAAGTATATTTCAATCCAAGAAGAGAGATTAAAAATGGACAAGTAATGTTTGATTATTTTTTTTAAAAATTTATTATTTATTTTTAATTAATAAGTCATGATTTATAAATAGTAAAACTTATGTTTATATTTATTTAAATGTATTATAGAATTTATATTTATTTTTTATATTAAAAATTATATTTATAAAAAAACACTATATTTTTTTATTTATACATTTCTTCATATTTCTATTCATATTTTTTTAAAAAATATATTATTTCTCTATATCTATTTTATATTATATTTATTTATTTCTCATTAATATTCATACTTTAATAAATTAAATTAAATCACAGCTGAATGTTAAAATAGCAATCCACATGGACAGACGAAGAGGGTACTAATCATGTGAGTTGAATGAAGGGAGGGCCATTTAAAGAAGAAGAATAGTGGGTACTATTTGGTACACTTTTTGTTGATTAATGATGGCCTAATCAATAGTTACCAAAATGATGACAAAATTGAGTGGGCAATAATTGACACATTTAATCATTATTACTTTCACTACTTGTTCTTCGTGTCTGGATATTATTCTATTCTTTTACCCAAAGTAGAGAATAGAGTTGCTGTCTAGAGAAAGCTGCTAAGATTAGATTGGCCACCAAAACAGATGTTGGCTGTTGCCACTAATTAAGTTGATATTTTATGTGAAATGATCAACCTGTCCCCTGATTTTAAGTTAATTCTTAATTTTGACACTTTCCCTTAATATTTATGCTAAATGTAGTATATATTTAAATTAATATAATATAATACATTAATATGTGTCACCTTAAGTATTATAATCGAGTTTACAAGTAACATTTCTTATCTATATCATGGATAAGAAATTAGCTGCCAAAATCCATATTTTTATCCATGTAATTTTATTTTTCTTTTTGGGTGTAATCACACAAACTTTTTATTATTTTGATTATATTACTGAACTTAATTTTTGAACCAATTTAATTCCTGTACTTTGATCTTTTTATCATGTAACAATTTAAATTTTTTGTTATTTCGATTACATTCCTGAACTTATATTTTCGAGTTAATTTAACAATTGTATTTTTATACGTTAAAAAAAAAATAAAATAAGATGACAAAATACACATCATACTCTATTTACGTTAAATTACATGGATTAAATTGGATTGAAAATACAAGTCCATAGCTATAATAGAAACAATAAAAAATTTGAGTTATTATGCCAAAAAAAATCAAAATATAAGAGTCAAATGACTCAAAAATATAAATTCAATAATATAATCGAAACAACAAAAAATTCAAACAGTCAAATGAAAGTATAAGAACAAAAATATAAATTCTACCTTATCTTGCACTGAAACGACTCGGAGGAGCTATTTTTTCGTTTCTGAAATGTTTCTCGTTCTCATTTCGGACCCTATTTATATCTATTTTTTTAAAAAGAATGTCCGTTTCCGCATTTTTATTTCATATCAGATTTCCGTTTCCAACATATACAACATAGGTTCTACCAAACTATTGAGCAATTGGCTCCCGAAACTTCCAAAAAAAAAAAAAGAAAAAAAGAAATCAATGTCAAGTTAAGTGATTAATTAGCGGGCAAAGCGGCCCCCCGGCCGGGGTGGGAGAGAATTTCTTCACATGAAATGACCGACAAAGAAATCTTGAGAAAGAATGTGATAAGAGATTGATTGCTACATTATTCAACCACCAAATCCCTCATTAGAACCAACCTACCAAAAGTCAATGTCTACTCTAATAAGTTAACGACTGTACAAGTAATCTCACTAAATATGTAAGTAATATAAGTCAGTGTCGAACTGTCCCACCTTGTGTGGGTCGTGTGGTGTTGGGGCTTGAGACAAAAGGGGTTCCACACAAGATTTGCCCTATAGGCCGTGCTAGGCTAGCTGGCAGGCCAAGTGGACCAAGGGCCGCCCATGGAAACGGCTGAGACCCTGATGGGCAGGGCAACCCCACAATAAGGGAGGAACCAGGGCTGGCAGCTGGCAGGCCCGACAAGTTTTACATGTCTAATCGACCCAATCTTTAGTACAATTCTGCTCTGCCAGTACGTGGTTAAGAATTCTTCAAAACAAGGAATCGTCCACACAGACATAAACTCACTCCTTTGCCTCTCCAAAATCTGTCACACCATACACACCTGCATCTCTAATCTCTATATGTACGCAAATTGCGAGAATTTCAAGGAGGTTGATGGCATTAAATGCGATCTCCCTGATCATCATGAACTGGTGACCTACTGTAAGAGCAACATGAGCCTTTCAAGGGCAAAAGTACCATGAACCCAGTTCCTGGGTTGCAATTGCATTGCAGGTTTAGGAAAGCATCTTATATGACAATAAGGCACTCTATAATGAAATATGACTGGTTTGAGTGTGTGTGTTTTTGTGCACTTGTTGCTAAAACTTGGTTTATCAGAGAGGCTGCAACCATAGACATACAAGTTAAAGACTAAACACTGTGATGAAGCTAAACAGTATATAATGTTGTTTCCAGTAAGAAGATTCAATGTAACCAAGAAAAGTTTCATCTAAGTGCAATACACAAAATCAAACAGCAATAAAGAAAAATTGAAGTTCAATATTGCCAAGAAATTGAAACAAATAAAAGGAGAGCTTGTTCATTCAATCAGAGGATTGATGGTTTACCTACACCTAATTGTGTGATTGTACTCCATGTTAGCTCCACACGAAAAGCTTCGGCTGTCAGATTGGAGGAGAAAATAAGAAACTAAATAAGGTCGTGTATAGTGCATTGCCAATTCATTTTCAAGAATCCATTATACAATTTTGTTCTGGAATGCATGACTATTAGTTCTGGAACTTGAAAAGGAGTTGGTATAAATAAAGCAGATTTTCATTGTTGATAATTCATAGAGATGGAGATAAGCATATCTTGTCATCAAGACAAGGGTAACAAGGAAAGCCAATGTTTCAAAGGATAAGGTGGTCAAGGTTGTTTCTCTGTTTTCCTGGTGTTAGCTTCTGAAAGCAGATGTTCAAGCTCGCCTTTCCGATGTAGTTTAACAGTATCTACAAGCAAGAAAAAAGGAAAGAAGACAAGGAGAGTGAAAATCTTATAATTTATAAATTCATTAGCGGCTGGATACTCTAGAAGTGACTATGAACTACCGACTACTGATGCAAATAGAAGCAAATATATGGGGATCACTTCAAATCTTATAATTTGTAAATTCATTAGCAGCTGGATACTCTAGAAGTGACTATGAACTACCGACTACTGATGCAAATAGAAGCAAATATATGGGGATCACTTCAACTATTTACCATATGATTAAGATCCACAACCCCAATAACATTTGGATGAACACAGATATATTAAATAATAAAAGAAAAGCTGAACTGAGTACCTGTACAACCACCAATATGATTTCCCCCTGGTCCAGAAAAAGACAAATACTTCAGCAATCATTTTCTTGAATATCCAAGCAAAAGGAACCTCCTTCTAAAAACATAATTGACCTTGGAAAATTTAATGTGTAGCGGATATTTCTTAGGACAAAGGCTGAGACATGCTCTCCGAAAATGGGAAAGAGAAAGCAGAGAGAAAAGATAAGCAACTAAAGAAACCATTAACTGCAACCCACTGGAGCAGATGACTAACACAAACATCTCCTAGAAATTACACTAATTTTATGGAAAATATTTAGGGAAACAGAAAAAATAATGATTCTAATGCAAATCAACTATGTAAAGTAATGATTAGAGACACATGCCAGCCTATAGACCAACAGAGTAGAAATTCACATAAACTGTAGCAGTGTAAGCAATAGTTTTCTGAATGATATTTTGTACATAGAATAGGCCATCAAGGAGAACCACTAAAACCATTTTGCATCACAGTTTTATACATCAGTACCTCATCACCAGATGTTCTATGAGCCCTACAAAAGTTGAGAAAATGAAGAAAACCTTATTGGTAAAATAATCTGTTCTCTCTTCCCATCTCTTTAGATCGTGATGAAACTTTTAAGTGTAGAAAGATAATTTGGCTCAAGTGAAGAAGTAATCAAAAGAGGAAGCTTTAATATACAGCATGACCATATTAAACCATATTAAGTTCTGTGAATGGTAGCATCATTTATCAGGCAGGCTCAAAAATTTGCTGTGGGTCATGCAGCAGTAAATCTAAATCAACTTCATTTCTTTTTTTTTTTTTTTTTATAAATAAAAGCATATAAGAGAACTGCAAAGAGACAAACCCAATACACATTGAGATCAAAACCCATCTATAACAAGACATCATCAACAAAAAAGTAAAAAAGACTTAGCAAGTAAGAAGGAATGCTCCCTAAATAGGAACCCTGTACAGAAAGAGATAAAAAAATCTACATACAATTAGAGGCCATGTACGTGTGTGTGTGTGTGTGTGTGTGTGTGTGTGTGTGTTTGTGTGTGAAGGCAAACCAGTCCCAGGAAGTAAGGAGGAATACTCTCCAAGTAACAATTAAATTTGGAAGGAAAAATATAGTATATTGCCTAATAGGAACAATTTTAATAGAAGATGAATTAGCATAACATATGATAATAAATAATCAGACCTAATAAATGTCTAGTATTGTACATTTATTTCTCAGAGGACTACCATTTCTCTACCATCTTACCCATTAGGAACTGCAACTTGACATCTTGATTTGGAAAAGCATTCAAGAAACAAAGATGAACTAATTCAGTATCCCTAAAAAAAAAGAACATCCTAGATATGCTGCTAAATATTCAGCATTGCAAAAGAACTTACCAATAAAAACATTTGGGACAGTGTGCTGTCCAGTTAGCCTTTGTAGCACCTTCTGCAATTGTGGCCCTTGAGGACCTGAAAATGAGAAGAAACTGTCGAGCATAAGCAAAAAGTATGGATTAAATTGATGTATTGCATTACAGTAGCAAAATCAATGCCTTTAATTCATCTCCATCAAATCACAAAGAGCTTACATGCCCAAAGTTTTTGATAGATTCATAGATACAAGAGCCTAGTTACATTGAAGGATGTGTTAAACAAAAGAATGAACATATTTTCACTGGTTGAAACAGCTATATTTCCAAAATAAATTGTATATGGAGAATTGATCAATAAACTGACAGATCAATAAGCTAACCAAATGGTCAAGGCATAAATTGCTGATAGCTTGTTTCAGATAAGGTACCTAAGAACTAATGAAACCAAAAAACAAAAACTGGTTACCATTTTAGCAAGAAGGATTTTGATTTTTCACAAAATCATCACTACCCGTGCTTGCGGTAGGTAACTTCTATTGCTCACAGCTCAAGTCATTGTTCAAAGATACTCAATTTTACTCAAACTTGTCACTCTTATCATCTTTTTAAATTGAATAAAAAATCCCTACATATAGGCTGGAAATCCTGAAGGGCATCCCCCATGCATGAGCCTTCCTGCTTTCAAAGGATCAGGGGAGGGTCGTATTTGTGCAGAACTGTCCTTTTTCTTTTCTACAAAGAGGCTGTTTCCACAAACTCAAACCCATGATTTTTCAATCACAAAGGCACAAACTTATCATTGCTACCAAAGCTTGCTCTCATAGGCCGAAAATCCTAAAACAACTAAAACTCTTTTAAAATAATCCTACCAAAATCTTAATCTCATAAACAAGATAATAAAAAGTACAAAATTTAAAAACCCTTATCTTAACTGCATCACTCTACAAGTAGGCCAACATACTTAAAGGCATCATAAATACTTCATGGACAGTGCATTTACATTTTTGGCTAGATTCATATATATAAATAGACACATGCTTAAGTCATCAATAAGCTTACAAGCACGGCATTTCTGAGGTTCACTTGATACAGACAAGTGTAACCACATAAATGGCAATTTGGCCTACTCGTAAGGCAGGGGATTATAAAATTTCCCAGCATTATCTAAGAATGGATTGAGGACTTGAGGCCTAGAGTATCTCAGCCAACAAAAGTGTCCCCGTGAATATAATAATGACAAAGTAAACGTGTGCCTATATGCCAATATGTACAATTATGGGATCAGCTTGTGCACTAATAATGTCTTCTTCTTGCACCCCTATTATTGAAAAAACTGCAAAGCAATAACATCATATCTACAATCGAGTGTGCAAAACTTTAGGAGGCTGTATCTTGTCTATATGTTCACATTTTCTTAGAGTAACTCAAAGAAAATCATTTCAATGTACAAGATCATTCAACCTCTCATTAACTTAATTGGTATGCCTGATGGACACAAGAAGATTGTGATTTAGTAGAATTTTGGTAAATTTAGGGGAAAACAGTACAAGGGGATAGAAAAAAAAATTACACCAGGCGTAAGCTGATCTTGATAAATCTCCGTATTGCACATTCCAACACTAAGGCCATCACAATAGAGTTCTATTGAACCATAATGCCTACAACAAGATGCAGCCTACACTCTGGGGTTGATCTTCCCATAGCCATAACAAATCAAATTAGCAATTACTCAATTTTAGAGCAATCGTAGATTTCAAGTCACATGACCAAATTCGTTCAGATTAAAAACGTCTATGAGTATGTACACGGAAATATCAATTACGGTGCCGTAGAACGCATTGGAAAACAAAATGAAACATAGAGAATGATGCTAATATACACGTTTAAAGAGGACGGGGAAAACGCACCAAGTTGGTCCAATTCAATAACAAGTGGCTGCACGCCGAGCCTTTTGAACAACGACTTCACCTCCTCAGAATACCTTCAGAACAAACGCATACAATTGGCCAAAGAATTCCCCAGAAACGGCTACAACTATCGGCAAACCCAATAAAGATCGCGGGAGAAGGAAGATTGAGGAGGTGGGGTACTCACGAACACCACGTTTTGGAGTAGACGACAACTAGGTGCTCGTTGACGGTCTTCTTCACGCTCTCCTCCAATCGGGATCCGAAAGAAGCGGCCATGGATCGAACTTTGACGGGTCCCGTTTTTCTTGGGATTCTGTTGGTTGCGGAACCGAATCTGCCGTGGCTTTGGACGGAGAGAATGGAATGGCTGGGGAGAATGGGAGAAATCCAGTGAGCGCCAGAAGTAGGGCAACTGTAGGGGGAAAGAGAGCTGAAACAAAGCAGCGAAGTGGCTGCCATTGACGAGTTGAAGCTCACCTCTTCTTTGTCTCTCGACTCTACGGTTTATTATCGCATGGCCCCAGGCCCCTTTTCTCACTTAGTTTGGTTCTCTACTCCGCTTGCCTCCTCCTCCAAATACATCCATCATCATCATCGTTACAATAATACTAAAAATCAATCATCATGATTGATGACATAATCAATCATGTGATACTTCTTTATTAAAAAAGACTAAAAAAATTATGTGCCATTATCTTTGCATGAATTTACATGGTTATAGAAAAATACCTTAAAAATTTGGCAAAAGCATTTGCAACTGTTAAATCCGCAAGACTACAGTCTTAACTTGAAAACCCACAAAGAAACAGTCTTCTAAATGGTCATTTAATTCGCTGATGAACACAGCTGAACCACGACAATCATATTTGTAAGTTCTCTGTTAAGAGAGCATGGCTGGCTGGCTAAGTAATGCAGCGATGATCCCATTACAGTTCATAAATAATTTGGGTATCTGTCGAGGGTGATTTGTGTAATTTGGCGGCTATGAAGTAAGTACGTTTGATTGGTCATCTTTTTGGTGAAAAATTCAGCTTTTGAGATATTTAATTGATTAAATTTTTCACAAAAAATATTTTCTTATTTATGATCGCGTGAAATTATTTTTTCACTTTTGTTGGAATTGATTTTCTCATCGACGAGTAGTGACTGACGGCGACTTGCAACGATGGCCATCAATGAGTAGAACATAGGCAACAATGATGGCGTGGACATTGACAACCATGACAGCGACGACAGTGATGGCAATGGTTGAATAGCGACGACAACAATAGCCATTGACGACAATTATGGCTAAACGGCGACGATGACTATGACTAGGTGGCAACTACAACCATCATTGAACTTATTAAACTAGATGTATGTATATTTATGTGTGTATATTTGATTTATTCTTTAAATATGTATATATTTAATTATTTTATATAATTAATTATTAATTTATGTATTTAATTATTAATTATCTACGTGTGTATGTGATTATTTTCATAAAACATAATGACAATCAAATATCAAAAGTTGAAAAAATATAATAATTTTTAAGTAAAAAAATGAAGTCAATCAAATACCTTCAATTAATATTTTTTTTAAAAATTTAATTTTAAATAATTTAATAATCTAAAAAATATTTTCCTTCGATACAACCTATGCTTGTAATCAAACACACACAATATTCAAAACGAGGAATGGTAGTAGTGAACAGAGCCGTCCCAAAATCTGTGGTCACAGCAAGCACACCTGTATTTGTTTGTGCGGATAAGAGAGAGATGAACTATTATTGTTAGGCTTTAACCAAACAATATGGGAGAAGTGAAGCTGCTGGGAGCCTGGCGTAGTCCGTACGTCCACAGAATCAAATGGGCTTTGAATCTGAAGGGTGTGGAGTATGAGTACGCAGAAGAGGATCTGTCCAACAAGAGCGACATGCTGTTGCAGTCCAACCCGGTTCACAAGAAGGTGCCGGTGCTCGTTCATGGCGGAAAACCCATTGCGGAGTCCATTGTCATTCTGGAGTACATCGAAGAGACGTGGCCACAGAATCCACTTCTCCCTCACGACCCCTACCAGAGGGCCATGGCTCGTTTCTGGACCAAGTTTGGAGAGGACAAGGTCAGTTCATGTCGATGTTCCCCAATCAAGGGGTTGGTTTATTTCGATTCTACTAATGATTCAGTGGGTTTTGATTCTAATCTAGCCAAAGATGTAAATAGAAGATCAAGACCCGTTTGTTGGAACGTTTCCTTTCCCCATATAATAATTAGATAAAGACGAGATCAAGTTTGTATGCACAAGGGGTTGGTTCATTTCATTCTAATCTAGTCTGCTACCAAGCCAACCTCGTACAATTGGATAAAGACTTGATATCTTTCCTGTTGTTGTAATGGTTCGATGGTTAATTCCGTTTTCACTCACAAGGTCAACATACCCCAAATAACCCTGCGAAACCCAAAAGTTTATCACTCAAACCGTTGGCTTGGTAGCAGACTAGCAGGAGATGATAATCACTTGCTCTTTCACTAGAGTTCAAATGTGTCAAGTCGCTAACTCATCCTACACAAAAGGAACATTTCCCCGCCCCGTCCCTAACCAAGTGTTTATGGTGCCACAGATCCTAACGTTTTTCAAGTTGTTTGCAACTGCCGGAGGAGGAGAAGAACAAGAGAAGGCAATAGAGGAAGCTAAAGAAGTGTTGAAGATCCTGGAAGAGCAGGGCCTTGGGCAGAAGAAATTTTTTGGTGGCGATGAAACAGTCGGGCTGGCTGACATCACCTTGGGATGGATACCCAGCGGCCTTGCTGCCATTGAAGAAGCAGTTGGTGTAGAACTGCTGCAAGCCAATAGCTTCCCTCGCCTGCATACTTGGGTCCAGAACTTTAGGGAAGTTGCTGCCATCAAGCACGACCTCCCTGATCACGATGGACTGGTGAACTACTGTAAGAGCAAAATAAGCCTCCTGAAGGCATCCACAGCACCATGAGCCCAATTCCTAGGTTGCAAACTTATATTGAATTGCAGGCTTTAGTTCATCTTACGCGACAATAAGACACTCTATAATGAAATATGACTAGTTTGGGTGTGTGAAGGGTTTTTGTGCACTTCTTGTAAAAGCATGGTTTATCACAGAGTGGCTGCAACCTTAGGCATGCAAGTTTAAGACTAAACACTGTGAGAAAGCAAAACAGTTTATAATGTTGTTTCCTGGAGAAAGATCCAATTTCACCAAGAAAAGTTGTGTCTAAGTGCAACATAACAAATCAAACAGCGATAAAGAGATGAAGTTCAATGTTGCCAAGAAAATAAAACAAATAAAAGCACAGCTAGTTCATTCAATCGGAGGATTGATGGTTTAGCTACACCCAATTGTCTGATTGTAAGCCACGTTAGCTCCACTGGGCCTGCTTCTGCTGTCAGATTGGAGGAGAAAAAGAGCAGCTAAACAAGGTCATGTGCAGTGGGTTGACAATTGATTTCCAATAATCCAATATACAATTTTCTTTCGGAATGCATATGTATCAGTTCTCAAAATAGGAAAGGAGTTAGTATCAATAAAAAGAATTTTCAGTGTTGATACTTGACAGACACAGAGATATAGCATATCTTTGTTATGAAGACAAGGATTACAAGGAAACCTAATGTTTTAAATAAGAAGGTCAAGGTTGCTAGCTCTCTGTTTTCCTGGCGTTAGCTTCTGAAACCAAATGTTCAAGCTCGTCTTCCCAATGTCGTTTAACAGTATCTGTGAGCTAAAAAAAAGAAAAGGGAAAGAAGAAACAGAAATAGTGAAAATCTTAATGTATAAATTTAATTTATTAGGGACAGAAAGTGAATTTATGAACTACCAAATACTGCAGCAAATGGAAAGGAACATTTGGATGTCACTTCAACCATTTGCCATATGATAAAGATCTAGAATCTCGCAAGGGCGGTAATTCCAAGATCTAGAATCTCGCCCCAAAGGCATAGGTTGAGTGGCAGGCAAATGATATACTAGGATTAGTACCAATAGGTCACGAGTTCGATACTCGGTCTAGGCAAGGGCCAAAGGCTCGTCTGCGATTTACCTCTTCTACTGAAATCGAGAGCAAGAGCGAAGGGGGACCGCGTAAGGGCAATAATCCCAAGATCTAGAATCTCAATAAGATTGTTATGGTAGCTAGCTAGTGACATAAATAAATGTGTAATTAGGCTATTAGTAATTAAATTTTAGTATAAGCATAGCTGGTAGAATGTTCCAGCATGTTATAGCCAAGTTGTAAGCGCACATGGCTTCGGGCCAACCGTTTTTGGCACCCAAGTTGCCGGATCAGTATAAATAATTGATCCAGGCACTAAAGCCAATCGTGTTGAATGAAATTGGAAATGAGTTTCTCTCTCAATTCTCCCTTTAAATTTCCCTTTCTGTTCTGATCTCTCTTTTCCTCCCAAATATCTCCCAATTCTCATTCTCGATTCCTCGAGAATTCTATTGTTAGACTTGTAATCTGACAAATTGGTTTCAGAGCAAGGATCCTGCCCCTCTTGCAAAATTGATCGAGCAATGGCTGACAGTACCAGGATGTGACAGATGGAGACACAACTGCAGCAAGTTTTGGCGTTTGTGGCCGAGATGCAAGGCAGAATGGATTTGATGGAAGAGAAGGTCGAATTATTGGTGGATAGGAAGTTAGACGCATTGATAGAAAGGCTTAGGGGCGATACGCGTATGCAACCAAGGGAAGAAATGCAAGAAGTAAGGGATTAGGGAAATCTATTGCGCGATCAATTGCAACAGTTTATGAGAATGTTTGCAGGTCAACCGCAAGTGAGGATCTCCCCCAACTTTCCACCAAGGGAACGATCGGAACCAATTCTACCGAGAATTGGTGGTAGTCACCGTAATGTAGAATTGTCGATGTCAGAAAGAGAACCGGCCACGATGGAAGAATTAGCGCTGGAGAGAAGGCAGAAGGTGCCAATCAACTCGCATCAAACTGGATTTTCAGTACCTAAATTGGAACTACCGGTGTTCAAAGGGGTGAAACCACAGTGGTGGTTAAGGCGATGCGAGAAATTATTCGAGACCCATCGTGTGGCGGATAATCAGAGGGTGGCCTTAGCTGTGGCATATCTCCATGATGTAGGGGATATATGGTTCCAAGGATGGTCCAGGGTGAGAAAGGGAGAGGTTTGGAGAGCGAGGAAGATGGGACGTAGTACAAAAATTCAACTGTCTAAGACAAAAAGGGACGATGCTATCAGGCAAAATTCAAGGAGCTTAAGTTTAGGATGCTAAACAAGAATCCTTACCTGAATGAGGAGTATTTCGTATTTAGCTTCATAAGAGGACTAAATGATGAGTTGTGTTAGGATTAGGAGCTCTAAGAAACTGATTCAAGACTTATATTTGCCAATCTCTCTACACTCCTCACCTGAAAATCAAGATAACAACAGAATATATTTAACAGCAATTGAAAACAGAAAGGAAAAGAAAGATAAGAACAATCAAACCATCCAAGAAGCACAGATTTATTCTGGTTCGGACTACTTTAAAGCAATCCTACATCCAACCTTCTCTCCGAGAATAAATCCACTAGAAACCAGTTGAAACAAGATACAAGAACTTCCTTACTCTCCCTCACACAAGTTCGTTGCACTCTCAAGAGAATACAAGGACTAATTTTATCTCTAAGCCTTTCACTCTCTCTCTCGCTATCTTGACAGCATCACTTGCATCTAGAGAACAATCAGAATGATTTAGTATGATTTATCCGACTGCTAGCACTCGCCTCCTATTTATAGACTATAGGGAGGCGGCAATTACAAGGGTTTAAAACTTAGCCTCTACAAAAGACCAACATACCCCTCATAATAAAAATAACTAAGTTATCTAATCTAACTTAGAATAAAAAATACAATCAGAAAAATATCTTCATTCTAACAGGTTCTTCTCTTCAACTTCTAGAGCTAATCTTCCATGCAAAAAACCCAACAAATCTCCACCATTTTTGCATGATTATCTTCTAGAATCTGGCTCCACCAAACTGAAATCTTCTCGGACCTGCAAAACAACTAATCATTCACAAGAAAAAATATGTAAGAGCCTGAAACAATGATGTAATTTTGACATTGGAACTGCTTTTGTAAACATGTCTGCAGCATTATCTTCTCCTGCTACCTTTACTAAATCTATTTCCTTCCTATCAAGGATTTCTCTAATAAAGTGATACCTAATATCAATGTATTTAGTTCTTTCATGATGAGCTTGATTTTTAGCCAAATGAGTAGCGCTTTGGCTATCACAATTTAAGATTGCCTTAACCTTTCTACCTAGGAATTCACTCACCAAACCTCTTAACCATAAGCTTTCTTTCATAGCTTCTGTAACCGCTATATACTCAGCCTCAGTGGTTGAGAGGGCTACTACCAATTGCAAATTTGTTTTCCAGCTTATGGTAGCATTCCATAGCTTAAATACATAACCGGTAGATGACCTCCTCCTGTCTAAGTCTGCTGCGTAATCAGCATCAGTGAATCCTAGTATATTAGGCTCATCTTCAACACAAGCTCCACCATAAACTAAAGTCATGTTTATTGATCCTTTGAGGTATCTAAAAATCCATTTTACCGCAGCCCAATGATCCTTACCCAGATTAGCCATAAACCTGCTAGCAACACTCATAGCATGAGCTAAGTCCGGCCTAGTACACACCATACAATACATGAGACTACCTACCGCACTAGAGTAAGATATCTTGCTCATTTCTCTTATGCTCTCCTTATCAGTAGGTGATTGGTTGTGGGATAGCTTAAAATGTTGTGCAAAAGGAACCTTTACCTCCTTTGCATCATGCATTTGAAATCTCTTAATCAATTTCTCTAGGTATGCCTTTTGAGATAACTTGATTAACCTCTTTTGCCTATTTCTTTCTATTTCAATCCCTAAAATCTTTCTAGCCTCTCCTAGCTCCTTCATCTCAAAGGCTGAATTCAATTTCAGCTTTAATCTATGAATCTCCACATCTGATTTGCTAGCAATCAGCATGTCATCCACATATAGAAGGAGGTAGATAGAAATTTTAGATGAAATATGCTTAAGATATACACAACAATCAAAGGCACTTCTCTTAAAACCTTGGTTGATCATAAATGTATCAAATTTTCGATACCATTGTCTAGGGGATTGCTTAAGTCCATATAAGGACTTCTTTAACAAGCATACTTGCTCCTTCTTACCCCTTACTTCAAATCCTTTAGGCTGATCCATTAGGATGTCCTCTTCTAACTCATCATGGAGGAATGCGGTGGTCACATCCATTTGCTCTAGATTTAAATTTAAATGGGCAGTCATAGCAAGTAAGATTCTAATCGAGATATGTCTCACTACTGGTGAGAAAACCTCATTAAAATCCACCCCAGCCACTTGGGTGAATCCTCTTGCTACTAACCTAGCCTTATACCTAGGTTTTTGCCCCTTACCTGCCCCCTCTTTAATCTTATAGAGCCACTTACAGCCTACTACCCTTTTACCTAAGGGTCTATCAACCAAAACCCAAGTATTATTCTTATTTAGAGAATCCATTTCAGATCTCATTGCATCCAACCATAGCTTGGAATCTTTTGATCTCATAGCCTCTTCATATGTAAGAAGTTCATCACCAGCTGACTCTGTTGCTCTTAACAGTGCATATGAGACTAAATCAGAATATCCATACCTAATAGGAGGTCTAACCTCCCTCCTTTGTCCATCCCTTGCCACATTATACCTACCTACACTAGGGGAACTATCTGATCCTGAGTGTCCAGCACTGTCAGAAGGCTGGAACCTCTCAGAACTAGAGGGATCATCACTGCTACTCTGCGGAAAGCTCTCTAAGGTAGGAGAATAAGGATCAGCATCATGCTGGTCCATATGCATAGGATATTCAGCACTGTCAGTGTGCTGATCTGCTGCCAGATCCATGGGATTTTGCATGGCAGCATCCTGGACTCGCTGATCTATCTCACCAGCTTTTCCTTTTACTATCCTATCCTTTTGAATATCTACCTTATCCTCCTTTAAGAAGGAATCCTCACTGAAAGTCACATCCCTACTGACCAAAGTCCTTGGCAGTCCTTCTAAGGCCCATAGCTTATATCCCTTTACTCCATTAGGATATCCTATAAACAGACACCTCTTGGCTCTAGGCTCCAATTTTCCTTGCTTAACATGAGTATAAGCAATGCAGCCAAATACCCTTAGATGTGCTAAGTTTGGCTTATGACCATGCCACATTTCATAGGGTGTTTTAAACCCTATTGTAGCTGAAGGAGACCTATTTATTACATAGGCAGCTGTTGTAACAGCCTCTCCCCAAAAAGATTTGGACAACCTAGCATGGATTAACATGCATCTTACCCTTTCTAAAAGGGTCCTATTCATTCTTTCAGCTAGGCCATTTTGTTTGGGGTTTCCGGGAACTGTTAGATGCCTAAGGATGCCACTTTCTTTACACATTTGGGCAAATTCTTTGTTACAATACTCAAGACCATTATCAGTTCTAATAATCTTGATTTTCATACCTTTTTAATTCTCTATTAAGGTTTTCCAGGATTTAAAAGTTTCAAAAGTTCCATCTTTTGATTTTATTGTAAATACCCAACCCATCCTAGAGAAGTCATCTATGATTGACAAAAAATACCTTGCCCCACCATGTGTTAAGGATTGACTAGGGCCCCATAAATCAGAATGAATATATTCTAAAGGGGCTTTCGATATGTGATTTGCTTTCTCAGGGAATTTAGCTTTAGAAGACTTACCAAAAATACATGTTTCACATTGATCCAAATCTGTTAATTTTTCAACTCCTAGGATGCCTTGTTTGGACAATTCTCTAAGTCCCTGCTCACTGATGTGAGCCATCCTATAATGCCACAATTTTACTTGATCATAGGTTTTATTTTCACCTACTGCTACCTCACCACTTAAAGTGGTTGCTTCCAGCACATATATACCATTGTGAAGGGCTGCTTTCATGCAGATAAGGGATCCCATTGATACCCTTAAGACTCTACTATGCCCTTTATAGGAATGACCACTTCTATCCAACTCTCCTAGGGATATCAAATTCCTTTTTAATTCTGGAACATATCTAACAGATTTTAATATTTTTACCAATCCATCATGCATTCTTAATTTTATGTCTCCTATCCCTTCTATAATACACTCATGGTTATCCCCTAACCTCACCTTTCCACCGCCAATATCTTGATAGTTTAAAAACCATTCTCTATGGGATGTCATGTGAAAGGAACAACCTGAGTCTAACACCCACAAATCCTTATCTTCTAGGCAGGATGCAATTAATGCATCTGCACTATCATAGTCATACTCGCATATAGAGGATGTAATATCAGTATTTGATTTCTCCTTAGAGTCTTTCTTTCTCTTAGGGCAGAATTTCTTAATATGCCCCTCTTCATGGCAATGATAACACTTAAACTATTTCTTGCCATTTTTAGACTTGCTTCTTGATTTCCCCTTTGATTTAAACTCTCTCTTTTCAGTCCTACTTCTAGTAGTAAGAACATCTCCAACAGATTTTCCTTCTACTTTCTGTTGTAACTCCTTAGTTTAATGCTCCAAAAACATCTTCTAGAGATAACTTTTCCCTACCATGTTTTAATATATCAACAAAAGTTTCATATGTTTTTGACAAAGAATGCAATAATACAAGGGTTTTATCTTCCTCATTATAGTTAATATCTATGTTCTCTAGATCAAGACATATTTTATTAAACTCATCTATGTGATTATTCAGTTTTTCCCCTTCTTGCATTTTGAATGTGAAAAACTTGCCTTTAGATACAGCTTATTTGACAGGGTTTTTGTCATATACAAACTCTCTAATTTAGACCATAAAGCCTCAGCGGTTTCCATCCTTGAAACTTCCCTAAGAACTTTATCTCCTAAACTTAGAATTAGAGTATTATAGGCCCTCATGTTGATTTCTTTCCTACGCTCACTGTAATCTTTCTTCTGTTCTTCAGAGGCATTCTTGAGCAGTTTCTGATCTGCCTCTAAAGCCTCTTCTAATCCCAAATTTCCCAACAACGCCCTCATTTTAATTTTCCATAAACCGAAATCATTTGATCCATCAAATTTCTCTATGTCATACCTAGCGGAAGAAGGTGCGGAAGCCATAACAGGGATTAAAACTAGAGATTTCTAGGGTTCTTGGCAATTCTTGAAAAGATTCTTGGCTCTGATACCAATCTTTTAGGATTAAGAGCTCTTAAAAACTGATTCAAGACTTAGATTTGCCAATCTCTCTACACTCCTCACCTGAAAATCAAGATAACAACAGAATATATTTAACAGCAATTGAAAACAAAAAGGAAAAGAAAGACAAGAACAATCAAACCATCCAAGAAGCACAGATTTATCCTGGTTTGGACTGCTTTAAAGCAATCTTACATCCAGCCTTCTCTCCAAGAATAAATCCACTAGAAACCAGTTGAAACAAGATACAAGAACTTCCTTACTCTCCCTCACACAAGTTTGCTGCACTCTCAAGAGAATACAAGGACTAATTTTATCTCTAAGCCTTTCACTCTCTCTCTCTCGCTATCTTGACAGCATCACTTGCATCTAGAGAACAATCAGAATGATTTAGTATGATATATCCGACTGCTAGCACTCGCCTCCTATTTATAAACTATAGGGAGGCGGCAATTACAAGGGTTTAAAACTTAGCCTCTACAAAAGACCAACATACCCCTCATAATAAAAATAACTAAGTTATCTAATCTAACTTAGAATAAAAAATACAATCAGAAAAATATCTTCATTCTAACAAGTTCTTCTCTTCAACTTCTAGAGCTAATCTTCCATGCAAAAAACCCAACAAGTTGAGATTGGTAGTACAAGTTCTCCGACCTAAGATTGTACAAGAAGCAGCAGAGGGGGCTACCTCGCAGGAGATGACGTTTGAGGCATTACTGAAGAAACAAAAGAGTCAAAGTAAAGGGGTACCAATCGAAGCTATACCATACGGGAGCTGACCTATGGGAAGAGAATTCGTCAAATTTGGTGCCAACAATAGGTATCCAACTTTAACCCTAACTTCTCAAAATATGCAAAACAGGGACAGATTGATAGAACATAGGAGAGTCATTGGACTATGTTTTAAGTGTGGGGAGAAATACACGTCGGGGCACCAATGTAGGAAGCAACTACTATTATTGGAAGGAGGAAATGAGGCAGAAGAGGAAGAAATGGAAGCTGTAGGAGAAGAGGAGGAGGAAGACGATGGAGCCATATCGTTGCATGCTATCAAAGGGGTATCCAATAGTAAGATTATTAAGGTCGAAAGGAAGACACAGGACAACTATCTCATGGTCTTGATAGATAGTGGGAGCACCATAGTTTCATTAATGAGATGACTGCCAGGAAGATGAAATACCCAACGGCTAATACCCTACCACTGTCAGTGACTGTAGCCAACGGGGACAAAGTAATTAGTAAATCAGCTTGCTTAGGATTTTGCTGGGAGACGTAAGAGGAGGAATTCCGAGCTGATCTAAGATTGCTCAAATTGGAGGGATGTCATATTGTGTTGGGAGTAGATTGGATGTGTGAGGTAAGTCCTATCAGTTTCGATTTCAACAATATGGAAGTTACACTCGAAAAGGAGCAAAGAATGGTGGTGCTACAAGGAAATGTGGAAGTGGGGACTTGCAAACTGATGAAGGGAAAGAAGCTGCAGTAATTATTCAAGAAGAAAATGGCACAAGTGGCTTAATTATTTTCAATTCAAGCCACTGAACAGCAGGAAGAAGAATCAGGCAAGGGATACCCCAATCACACATGGTAGGTAGATGAATTGACCCTCCTTGATTCTTTACTGATTGAATACAAGGATCTCTTTATAAAACCTAAGACCTTGCCTCCCAAAAGACCACTAGACCATACCATACCCCTGTTACCTAATGTTGGACTAGTAAATATTAGGTCATACTGGTATCCACCCAAACTTAAATTTGAAATCAAAAAAATGGTCAAGGATATGCTAAACCAATCTATTATCCACCCCAGCCACAGTCTCTTTGCTTCCCTTGTTCTATTGGTTAAAAAGAAAGATGGCACTTTTGTGTTGATTATAGATAGCTCAATGCCATCACCGTTAAGGACAAATTTTCAATCCCCATTATTAAAGACTTGCTAGATGAACTTAAGCATGCAATCGTATTTACCAAGTTGAACCTTTGTTCAGGGTACCATCAAATTAGGATATACCCTAACGACATTCCAAAGACTGCATTCAGGACCCACCATGGCTATTTTGAATTTAAAGTTATGTTGTTTGGCCTCACCAATGCCCCTGCTACATTCCAAGCCCTTATGAACCAAATTTTTGAACCTTACCTTAGAAATTCGTGTTGGTTTTCTTTGACGATATCTTAATCTATAGCCCCTCCTTCAATCAACACCTAACCCACCTTAGGGCTACATTTGAGATCCTACGATTCAATCAATTATGCATCAAGCGATCAAAGTGTGCATTTGCACAAACACAAGTGGAGTACCTCGGTCACATCATATCAAAGGCTGGAGTAGGGACTGATTCAAAGAAGATAGAGGCAATTGTATCATGGCCTAAACCTGCAAACATCAAGGCCTTAAGGGGATTCCTAGGGCTTACCGAGTACTACCAAAAATTTGTGAAAAATTATGGAACAATTAGCAAGCCTTTAACTAAGTTGTTGAAGAAGGAAGGCTTTAAATGGAACCCCAATGCAGAGCAGGCTTTTGAGCAGTTAAAGAGAGCACTGAGCAATGTGCCCACACTTTCTTAGTCAAAAGGGAAAGATTGCATTTTAGTGGTAGTAGACCGATTCACTAAATTTGGTCACTTCATAGGGTTGTCACACCCATTTACAACATAAGAAGTGACGAGGGCTTACTTGGAGAATGTAGTAAAACTACATGACATTCCACAGTCCCTTGTATCGGACCGAGACAAGGTATTCACCAGTCTCTTTTGGAAAAAACTCATGAGGATATTAGGCACCAAGCTCCTAATGTCTACTGGCTACCACCTTGAAACGGATGGGCAAACAGAATGAGTTAATTAGTGCTTGGAAAGATACTTAAGATGTTTGAGTTTCTTACAACCTAGAGGATGGAACAAGTGGCTAGTCGTAGGACAATGGTGGTACAACTCGAGCTACCATAGTTCTATAAAGATGACACCTTTCGAGGCTCTTAATGGCTATAAACCAAACTTACTACCAGCCTTGGGGGGACACACAACAGTGGAAGCTTACTTACAACAAAGGCAAGGTGTGATGAGGATAGTTAAAACAGAATTGGCCAAAGCCAAGAACAGAATGAAACAACTGGTGGACCGAAAAAGGAGTGAACAGATTTTTTCAGTGGGTGAAGAAGTGTATTTGAAGCTTAAACAACATCACCTCAAGACATTGACCAAACAACCTATATCCAAACTGAACCCCAAGTACTATGGACCCTTCCTCATTTTGGAGAAAATTGGTGTTGTGGCTTATTGACTACAATTGCCTGAAGATGCTAAGTTACACCCTGTTTTCCACGTTTCCCTCCTCGAGAAGGCTATGGAAACACAGAGGTCGACCCCTACCTTGCCTCCTATGGTGGGAGAAGTACAAGAAAATGCTGAACCCATAGCTATTGTAGATAGAAGGGTGATCCACCGAAATGGAGTCCCTCTTGTTCAAGTACTGGTCCAATGGTCCTCTCTTCACTCGGATAATAATACATAAGAATACTTGCCATAATTCCTCCATCAATTTCCTAATGCAGCAAGCCTACTACACATTTCTTGTGGACAAGAAATGTTTTAAGGGGCGGGGATTGTTATGGTAGCTAGCTGGTGACATAAATAAATGTGTAA
This sequence comes from Diospyros lotus, assembly GCF_014633365.1. Lineage (NCBI taxonomy): Eukaryota > Viridiplantae > Streptophyta > Magnoliopsida > Ericales > Ebenaceae > Diospyros > Diospyros lotus. Next base: position 3,137,326 of record NC_068340.1, read on the forward strand.
TTAGGCTATTAGAAATTGAATTTCAGTGTAAGCATAGTTAGTAGAATGGTCCAGCATGCTATAGCCAAGTTGTAAGCGCACATGGCTCTAGACCAAACGTTTTTGGCGCCCAAGTTGCCGGATTAGTATAAATAACCGATCCAGGCGCTAAAGCCAATCGTGTTGAATGAAATTAAAAATGAGTTTCCCTCCAATTCTCTCTCTAAATTTCTTTTTCTATTCTGATCTCTCTTTCCCTCCCAAATATCTCCCAATGCTCATTCTCGATTCCTCGAGAATTCTATTGTCAGACTTGTAATCTGACAAAGATTTGGATGGCTAAATAACACTATTAGTCCTTTAACTTTATGCTTTGTGACAAGTTAGTCCTTATAGCAACCATTAAACTTCTAATCTTGTTACAAGTTAATCCTCCATTAAAAATTTCATCAAAAAATTATAAAGTGACAAATACATAAAATTAAAAAAAATAAAAATACAAAGCTAGTGATTGCTAGCAGCAACCATCAGTAACAGTTGCTACGAACACAACAACGGAAGAACCCATCTTGGTTCTTTCTCTTTTTCTTGGGTTTTCTTCTAATTTCTTTACCTTTAATTTCTTGAAAAATTCTTGTCAAAATCAAAGAGATTCCTCTATTCGCTTATCAAAATTTTACTGCAAATTTCATATATATGTGAAATTATGTGAATGCATATATTTTTACAGAATTTTCAACATGTTAAGTGATAGCTATCAAAAACCACGGCTTCTTTCTTTTATTTTTTATTTTTCTTTATTTTATATATCTACAATGTAATAATTTTTTTACAGCCTGACAGAATTTTTAGAGAGGGACTAAATTGGAACAAGATTAAAAGTTTAATAGTTGAGTATTTTGTTACAAAGCAAAAAATTGAGAGCTCAACCATGTTATTTACCCAGATTTGGATGCATTAAAGGGTCACAAATATATTAAACAATAAAAAAGAAAAATAAGGGGGGGCTTAACAAAGTACCTGTACAACTGCCAATATGATTTGCCCCGGTCAAAGATAAAGCATAAAAACTTCAGCAATCATTTTCTTGAATATCCAAATAAAAGGAAACTCCTGAAAAGCATAATCAATCTTCGACCTTTGTGAAACGGTGTGGCAGATATTTATTAGGTTAATGAAATGTTCTCCCTGAAAATGAGAAGGAAAAAGCAGAGAGAAAAGATAAGCGAAGAAACCATTAACTGCCACCCACGGAACAGATGCCTACCAACAAACATCTCCTAAAATTACACCATTTTTATGGAAAATATTTAAGAGAAACAGAAAAACTGCATATGAACAAAGTTAAGTGATGATTACAAAGGCACATGCCAGACCCTCAACCAACAGAGTAGAAAGTCACAAACTTCAGCAGTGTAAGCAATAGTTTCTGAATGATATTTTCTATGTAGAATAGGCCATGAAGGAGAGCATCTAAAGCCACTTTGCATTACAGTTTTATATATCAATACGATACCTCATCACAAGATGTTCTGTGAGCCCTACAAAAGTAGAGAAAATGAATAAAACCCTGTCGGTAAAATGATATTTTCTCTCTTCCCATCTCTTGAGATCATGACAAAACTTTTAAGCAAAGGAAATAGCTTAGCTCAAGAGGGAGATTTAATATATAGCACGATCCATATTAGACAATATTAACTTCTGTGAAAGGTAGCATCATTTATCAGGAAGGCTTGTAAATTTACCGTGTGTAGTGCAGCAGTAAGTAAACATCATTTATTTTTCTTTTTTTTATAAGTAAAAATATATAAGAGAACTGAGAAAAGCCAAACGCTGTACACAATGAGATAAAAACCCAGCTATAAAAAGAGATCATCATGAACAAAAAAGTAGAATAGACTTGGTAAGTGAGACGGCATGCTCCCTAAGAAGGAATCCATAAAGAAACAGACCAAAAAATCTACTTACAACAAGAGATAGGAACAATTGTACTAAAAGGTGAAGTTGCATAATCTATAATCGAACTCTATAAATGTCTATCATGTCACTCACCTTCAACACTTGCATGCACGCTGCTCTGACACATTACTGTACATTTATTTGTCAGAGGACTACCATTTCTCTACTACCTTACCCATTATGAACTGCAGCTTGACATCTTGATTCAGAAAAGGATTCAAGAAACCAAGATGAACTAAACTCTATTATTTATAGGCTAAACTTCTAAAGGAACTATAAAATTTCAAAATAATCCCATCACAAAATTTATTTAAATTCAAACACCCCCTAATTTCATAAACGAGATAAATTAAATTTTGAAGTGAAAAATTCAAAAACTCTCATCTTTACTGCATCACTCCACGAGTAGGCCATCATAAACAAATCATAAAAAGTGTACTTACATTTTCTGTATGCCAGTGAACCTCCAAAAATCTGGGCCGGGACAAACAGCTTAAAACCATGTAATAGTATTTTGGACTGCCTTAATACCATAACATATCAAGCAATAATCTCACTATGTAAAATTCATGTGGTTTCATCCAATAAGTTTTAGGCTACCACTCAGGTACTTAAGCAACCTCTCTCCTTCATCTGGGATTGGGGCCAGTTGTTTGGAAAGCCCTATTCTGAACAATAAAAGATCAACAAGCCCGTCATAAGAAGCCTTTCATCCTTCTCTATCCTCCTCTTTCCGTCCCTGCTCCTGGTTGCTACCCGCATCCCTCAATTTCAAATCACAGTTGAACAAGCCACGGCGTCCTAGAACAACAAGATCAAGAAGCTTCCTCCTCGTGTTGTACACAGGATTGGGCTTGATCAAGCACCCTTTCTCATAAGCTTCTCTCAGGAATACAGTGTGCCTCTTCCCCTTCGTGGACAAGTAAAAGATCCCAGGATGATCCAAGAACAAATCCCTTATGTTCAAATCAATCCCAAACCAACTCCTGAAATGGCTGATCTTCTCCACCTCCACCATCTTCTCCACTGTCAAACTCAAGAATTCATGAACTATTCCCACGGCGCGTTTCTCCAACCCCATTCTTCCACTCTTCGACGAATTCTTCTTCCCCGCCTCCTCGTACGGACCAATGTACGGAAATCTCTGCCATTCCTTCACTTTTGCCCTAAAATTCTTGCTCAGCCTCATTCCCGGAGGATACCCATGCTTGAAACTAAACCTAATTTCAGACCCATCGACCTCGGAATCTTCTCTACAACACTCCATGACTCTCCAATTCTCGACCGCAGTTAACAAATTACTGCTAGGAATTTCACCAACGAGTTTCAGTATATGAGTATTGGTTTCGTTTCCTTCGCGGAGCTCAAAGAGATTAGGGTTTTGGGAAATTACCGAATCCTCGAAGTTGTCGGGAAGCCCGAGCTCTCTCCAGACCTTGAAGATCGCTCGGAGAGGGATCGATTTGGATGCCGACATGGAAAGAATCCGCACGAGCCGGTCAATGGTCGCCCGCGACGAGGCGGCGATGGCGGCGGCTTCCTCCTGGGAAATATCGGCGGCGGCAGGCGTTAATCTGCAGAAGGGCTGGGACTTCGACGGGTGGTAGAAGACGTCGAAGATGTGGGGGTAGCGGCGGAGAAACGCGGGGGCACCCCGGTTGAGGTGGAGCTTCTGGGAGAGGCGGCGGAGGAAGTCGAGAGACACGGAGGGTGGGTTGGCGGGGCTAGCGAGGATGAGGTCTTGAACGGCAACCACTTTGAGGAGGTTCTTGTACTTGTCCATGAGCTTCTCGAAAGTGGGGTCTCTGGCTCTGGAGGCTACGTACTGAGACGAGGTTGTTTTGGAACGGAAGGCGGCGGCGGCGGCGGCGGCGGCTATTGGAGGAGCTTTCGTGGGCAATTTGGCGGCGACTTTCTTGACGAAGTGGGTCGCCATTGATGCACATTCAGGTAGGGTGAACTCTTAACGGTCAGTTTCCCTCCAGGCTCCAGCTATGACCTTTTTTAGAAAATAACACTTAATACCTTAATACTTTAATAAATATTTTACCTCCTCTGATCACGTTTTAAATAATTCAATATAATTACTTTATGCATGCCATAATTGAATTTTGCAAAAGTTTTATAATCACCTCTTTGTTTTTAAATTTTCTAATTTTGAGTTTTAAATTTATTTTTAATTTTTTATTTTGATAGTCTGTATTTAAAAAATTAAAAATATATTCTTTTTATCATTTTAAAAAATTATTTCTTAAAATAAAAAATTAAAAAACATGTTTTTTAAATTTTAAAAATAAATTTTTAATAATACTTTATTTAATAAATTTGATTATTTAGTAAATTAGAAATATTTAATGTTAATATATTATTAAAAATATATATCTTTAAAGTTAATAAATTTTATAATATTTTTTTCATTACAATAATAAAATATGAATAAATAAATATATTTTGAATTTAAAATTTGTTATTTTGAGTTTTCTTTATAATTTTTTTTTATTTTTAAAAATACATTTTTAAAAACAACAAAAAGAATGTATTTTTATTATTTTAGAAAATCAAAAATTAAAAATAACTTAAAAATAATAAAAAGAACGCAGTCTTATGTTTCCTGTTTAATTTTTAAAATTATAGCAAATAATTTTTTTTTTTTTTGGTTTGTAAGATAATTAGAGAAAATGTTGAGACGCTGTACGAAAATAGAAATAAAAAAAATAAAAAAGTGATATTTTTTATAAAAAAATAAGAAACAAAAATAAAAGAAAAATGTGTAAATAAAAAAATAAAGAGTTATTTTGTAAATATAAATTTTAATATAAAAAATTATATTTAATTTAAAAATAAACATAAATTCTATAATACATTCAAACAAATATAAATATAAATTTTATAAATATTACATACATTTATTGTTAATAAGTACATAACTAAATATTACATACATTCATATATATTTAACACTTAATACTATTCATTTCTAATAGAGATGATACGTAGTAATATGACAATCCACCTAAAAGTGTTTAGTTAACATTATACATCTATTTAAATAATATAAAAATAAAATTTATTGAGCACATTTTTATCTTTTTCAACCAAACACTTCCACATAAATTGCCACATCATTGTTGATCATCTTTATTGAGATTGAATAACATTACTCATAAATATTACATACATTTACATAATAAGTATTTCATACATAACTATAAGTATTACATTCGAAAAAGAATTTATGATATTTTTAATTTATTACGAAACGATACTGAAATGTTTTTGACATTGTAGAAACGACCCTAAAAGGTTTTTTTTTTTATTTATATTTTTGGAGTTTCAAAGATGAAAAATATTTTGAAAACGTCGAAACGATACCTCCAAACCATTTTTGTGCATTACAATCGAGGCCTATCAAAGAAATTATTTTGGAAATATAAGGGGTCATTTACCTGTGAAAAGTTTAAATAATTTTTACATCACACATTCATCTCACGCTCTTTATTTTTTTTATTTAATTTTTAAAGTTAGGCAAAATGAATTGAATTATTTAATCGTGTCATTGATAAACTCTTATCTAATATAAATATCAGTACGGGATGATTCTTTTTTTAATTACAGGTCTCGTTCAATAATTATTACCACAATAAATTCTCGCTCAATGACATCATCAAATATATTTGTATTTAGTAAGAGTACCTTAATTTTCAGGCACAAATAAGGCTTGCAGCCATTGAAATCATTATTTTTGAATTTTAAAATTTGCAAAACTATTTAGATTAGATAAATTGCAGTTTGAATTGGTAGACTTGAAAAATTAAGAATATTGGGCCTAGCTCCTGCGGGCTCAAACAAAAACCAGGCCCAGCCCACTCGAGACATTAGCCTACGGGCTTGTAGACCCGCATTGTTTGCCGGTGGACTTGGGCCGGGCTGGTCTCTAAGTGATGGGCCATGACATCGTATGGACTTAAAAAATGATTAGAGTTTGAAAACGTTTATGGGATAATTACAGAAAAAGTACAAACATTTTTTTGTGTTCTCAATTTTAGAATGACTTTTTATTTTTATCAATTTTGATATTTAACTTTGCACTTAGTTTGAATTCTAGATTATATTACATTTTTATTGTTAACTATTAAGGTGACAAATATTCATCTGTATATTGTTGCCATATTAGCTCTTTTTTTTCTTTCTTCTCCTTATTAGAAACGACAATCACGGTTGCCTCTAAATAATAGAATTGTCTAGCAATGGCATCACACACCCACGAGAGGAAGTGAATTGGGTGATTAAAAAAATTAGTTCAACTTAATTTTTTTTTGGCTAAGGATAAGGATTTAGTGTAAAAGACGGTGATTGATAAAAATGCTTGATAACATAAATGCAATGAAAATATATGCAAATGAGCGATAATCAATTTTTAAATGGTTCAGTCAAATGGTATAATCCACTACTTAAACTTCTCACTAAAAATTTTAAAAACTCCACTAAATCCCTCTACTTATCACAAGTAGCCCATCTAGTTCTCAAGACTAAGAATTATAATCTCATACTATCAAAATAGACCCTCTTAACACTATTATTAAAAAAATACAAGAAAATTACAATATGAGAAGATATGACAGATGAATCTCTCAATTATAAGATCTCTCAAAAATTAATACAAGATTTGAAACAATGAATACAATTGAAGAACAAAGAGAGAGAAAAAAAATTAAAACAATTGACCACTTGTGAGTAACTGGGACACTTAAAGCTTGCAATTAACTCTAACTCTCTTTAATGCTCCACCAAATCTAGAAATTTACAGAGCTTTACAAGCCATTTGAAAAATATGGTTGTTTGTGGGTTGTTGGGGGCATTAAATGAACTGTTGAACTAGCCGTTAAAAAAATTTACTAGAAAAATAGTTGTCAGATTCATAGAATTGGCCGACAAGTTAATGAATAAATTTGAAAATCGGTCAACATGAAGAGCAAAAATGGTCGACATTCTAAAAAATGGTCGACTAATTTTTATGTTGTAGCTGTCGATCGCACTTGGTCGAGAGTTAACATTTGATTGGTCTACAGGCTACGAGGGTCGATTGACAGCATGGAAGAAAACGATCGACAGTTTGTCCTGTACTTTTAAAAATTTTACTTTATTTTTTCAACACTGTAAAACCCATTTTAATAAAACAAATTCAATTGAATCTTATGATATAGAAACTTGATTTTGCAAGTGCCACCAAGATATATTTGTCATTGGATTAAAAATATTTGAAATTGATTTTCATTTTGAAGGTTAAACAACTTATAAAATAATTTAGGGCAGAAAAACGAAAATAATACAAAATAATTCTCTCTCATTATAAGAGAATATTATTTTTTATCATCAAAATCAAAACATAAAAGCAAAACAACACTAAACCCTAAACATATTAGGTCGACCACGGTTGTCTTTTCTTTTTCTTCTTTTTTTTTTTCTTCTCACAACTTTTGTTTTTTTTTTTTTTTTTACACTTGTTGGTAAAACAACTGGCATACCCAAATGGGGTGATTTGGCCATGGTTGCCTCTTCATCTTCTTCTTCCATCTCTTTCTCACTCTTGTTGGAAAAACAATAATCATGAGCCAAACCATCACTGGATTAGCACTTTTCGGTTGCCATGGCTAAACCAATGGTAGTTTTAGTCATGGTTGTCATTTTAGGGAAGAAAAAGATGAAGAATTATGAAAAAAGAAAAAAATATTGGAAGAAGACAATGAAATGACAACCGTGGTCGAACCCACCAATTTAGTCGTGGTTGTCATTTTTTCAAGCAAGTGTGAAAAAGAGGGGAAGAATAAAATAGAAGCCGCAAGAAAAGAAAGAAAAAAAAAGGCACAACCATTGGTTCGGCTATGTCTATTGTTTTCGATAAAGAGTATGGGGCCGATGTGTCAACCATGTGGATGAATATTTGGTATATCAACAATTAATGATAAAAATGCAATGGTGTTAAGAGTAGTTTAGAATTAAAACAAAGTATAAAAACTGAATACTAATAATTATTTTTGCAACATGATAAAGAGTGAATACATGAATATCAAAAACTCTTGTATTTATGTTAATCTCAGATAAGTGAAGTTAATCATTTGTATAATTTAAATATAACATCCCTACAATTAACCAAAGTGTTCCTCATTTCATTGCGCCATCAGTTCAAAAGCCTCCACTTTACTCATGTGAACAGTAAACAAACATTATTGTCAGTGTACAACTAACAACCTTGGATCAATATTCATTATATTACATCAATTTTGCAACTTTGTACGTACGAGCACAATAAATATGAACTCTTGTACAATTTTGCAACTTTGTATCAGTACAGTAAATATGAACTCTTGGACAATTTTGGAACTTTGTACCAGCACAATAGATGTAAACTCTTGTACAATTTTGCAGCTTTATAGGAGCTAGCACAGTAAATATGAACCCTTGGATAATTTTGGTAAATATGAACTCTTGGACAATTTTGGAACTTTGTACGAGCACAATAGATATGAACTCTTGTACAATTTTGCAACAACTTTGTACGAGCTAAGTAAATATGATCAACTCTTGGTTGTACACATGTTGGAAAGGACCAAGTGGTGAACTTTGAGAAAGTCTGCAACACAAACAATTTCTAGTCCTTGTCATCTGTTGTGTATCATAAATAACTTAAAAAGATTTTGCACCACAAATCATAAACTAATTGGATTTATATATGGCTAATGGGCTTAATAGCTGAAGATCAAGGGTGGATTCATGAATTTAGAATGCATGGGTTGGAAATTAAGAAAGTCAATGTGGTGAAGGCGTGAATTGTAAAGTGTGAAGAAAGTCAGGAACGATGCCTATGAACATTAAGAAAGAGAGAGAGAGAGAGAGAGGAGGGAATGAGAAGGATCTAATGAGTTTGGATATTGGATTAATTCAAAAAAATTTAATTTGAGCCAGATTATGGGCAACATATTTGAATTGAAAAATACGAGCCGATTAAAAGGAATATGAATTGACAATTCAAAAACTAAAAAAAAAATAATTTACATGGATTTGAGCTAAGGCTAGCAGGAGCTGAAGCTCAATCCAGCCCTCCCCCAAATTCATTTCTAGTGAAAACAGGTTAAAGAAAAAGCTCCTCATAGTCACAATCGTAACTTTCTTGGGTAATTTATCAAACATATAGTGAACACACAAAAATAACATGATCTAAGCATCAACTAGAGTAGCACCCATCACAAGTAAACTTTCAACTCATTCAACGAAGAAGTCCTAGAAAATACATAACAATTAATAGAGATCGAGTTTGCTTAGATTTTTCTCGTCGCTGTCACTTTTTCTCATCTCCTGTTCCCGTATTTGTAGAAGTTTGAAGATTTGTAGGTTTCGTGGGTTTAGTTATTTTGCTAAGATTTTTCTCATCTCTTGTTCTCGTATTTGTAGATATGTAGAAGGTTAAGGGTTTGTAGGTTTTGTGGGTTTAGTTATTCTGTTGTCGTCTAGCCCTAGAATGGGTAAGGCGAAGGGTTTTCCTCGAACTGGGAAGGCAAAGAGTTTTCCTAAATCTACAAACTACACATGTTCCCTCGCCATCCTTTCTTCTCGTTGCTTGTTCTGCTACCATCACTTGTTCCCAAATTAGCCAAAATGATAGATTTTTCTAGCAATAGCGCCACAACCCAAAAGCGGGGTGAATTAGTTATTTTAAAAATGGTGGTTTTGAAAGAGAAATATAAAAAACAAAGAAACACAACCAAAGTAAAATGCAAAAGAGACACAAGCAATTTATAGTGATTTGATTAAATATGGACTAATCCACTCCCTTAACTCCTCACTAAAGATTTTTAAATATCTACTAAATCCTTCTACTTGATCACAAGTAGACTCTCTAGTTTCTAAGACTAGGAATTACAACATCCTACTATCCAAATAGACCCTCCTAGCAACCTTGCTATGCAATTACAAGAATTTTATAATAAGAGAGAATTTGAGAAATAAATCGTCTCAGTTACAAGATTTCTTAAAAATTAAATACAAGACTTGAAATCAAATGATACAAATTAAATACAAAGCCTTTGAGAAAAAAAGTATAGAACACTTGAACACTTGAATGATTCGAACACTTGCTTGTAATCAATTCTCTAAGAGTCATAAATGATCTATCAGTCTTCAATTTATAGAGCATGACGAGCTATTTGAAAATTTTAGCCGTTGGTAGGTAGTTAGAGGCATTTAATGAACTATCGAACTAGCTGTTAGAGAAGTCTGAAAGAAAAACGGTCGACAGATTCTAATAAAAAGTCGACAGGTTAGTTCAAAAATTTAAAAACGGTCGACATGAAAGGCAAAAATTGATGTTTTACATTTGATATAATTTTGATGATGAAAAACAATTGTATTTTGATGATGAAATAAAGTTATGAAATTTCAATGTTAAAGAATTTTATGATTCAAAATATTCTTTTTCGTGTTATCATTTATCGTTTCAGTTTTTATAAAAAGGATAGTCGACTATGTGTTTCATTCTGTTGACTATGCAGTATAAAAAGAATTTTTATAAAAAGAATTTTTAGGCAGTAGTTGTCGACCGCATTTGGCTGAAGACAAACATTCGACCGGTCAACAGCAAGGACCAAAACGGTTGACATTTCCTTTAGAATTGGTCGACAATTTATCCTTTACTTCTAAAAATTTTGTTTCATATCTCCGGCACTTTAAAATGAATTTTAATTGAATCTCATGACATCAAAACTTGATTTTTCAAGTGCCCTCAAGATATGTTTGACATTGACTTAAAAGAGTTCGAAAATGATTTGGAAGTCTTTAACAATTGATAAAATGATTTAGTGCACAAGGATATAGTATTTTTCATCGTTAAAATTAAAATTAAGAGTAAAATAACAAAATAAAAAAAAAAAGGAAAGAAGAAGTCCGGACTAATTTTAACTTTTCTCATTCTATATGTTGATCAGTAAAAAATTGCATGAAATTTAGTTTTCCAAGAATTATTTTCATTTATATAAAATTAAAAATAAAAAAAAAATCATATGATGCCAAGAGTGAAGACGGACAAGACAACAAGGACTTAGACTAATTAATGTTTGAGACAGGGTGAGTAAAATATGTGCCACCATATCTCACTACCATCCCCATAAATATCAACCAACCCATCAAGTAAATAAATCAAATTATACAAGTACTAGAAAAAAACAAGATTAATTAATGTTTGCAGTCATCCACAAACATTATATCTAATTAATCATTAAAGCCTCCATTCTAGGTGAGTATTTATATCATTCCAGATGATGGCATTTATATCGTAAGTAAAAAATATAAATGATTTAATTTTTTTTTTTACTACTTTGCCAAACAACAACCAACCACTTTTTTTGATTTGATTTAATTAATTTTTTTTTATTATAAAAAATTCGAGAGGTCTCCAATCATAGACAACTTTAGGTATATAGATAAATTCGCAACAAGCTGAAACTCGAACCTTGACCCTTAAGATAGATGTGAGATGAAATCAAAACTATAATCTCATAATATCCCAAACTCTCGAATGCTTACAAATGAGCTATCATAAGGGTTAATTTTCTTCTTATCTACCTATATATTGCACGTATCATATCTCTTTATTATATATGCTGATAACAAAATTAGAAAATTGTCATTCTTTAAGAGTCTTTTTTGGTTTTTTTTTCTGTAAAAAACAGGTTACTCTTTAAAAACAAAACAAGCTCGCAGTGTATCTTCAACCTTTTCCTTCTCACCGGTCTTATTTTTTTAGGGACATTTAGAGTTGTTTATAGCTTCTCTTTGGTTTGCTCCATATAATGCAAGTAATAGGTTATTATGGGATATATACGATATTTGTTTTAATGTTTTTTTGTTCAATTATGTTATTGTTCGAATACAACATTGAATTTATTAATTGAAAATATCGTCGTCAATCTGTTTGAACTTTGTAAAAAAGAGAATGATCAGAGGATGCATGACAGTTCTAGCACAAACACTCTAATATTTAAATTAGACACTAAAAACTTGAATGCAATATTAGAATAAGTATCAGAGACATATCTCTTTTGGAATGAGTGGTCATCTATAATTAATAGATGAGTATGGAGCTTTGTGATAAATATTCTTGTTATTCCAAAATCTATTACAATTAAAATTTTTAGGGATAGTGTGTTTATTTTGATATTTCAAAGTCCACTAGGATTAAGATATTTTTTTTAGATAATTTTTATTTTTATTTTTTTTTGCAAAACTCTGGAATTTTTTTTTGGATATCAAAGTTATTTTGTTTGCATTTTATTCAAAATCTCCCTTGATAAAGAGAAAATTTATAAGATACAGTATTCCCATGGTTTTGGCCATGAGAATATAGTTAAGATTGGTTTGAAAGACTCTCGCAAGATTATGGGGTAAGTAAGTTTTACTGAGCCCCACAGTGAGTGCCAAATGTTTGTTTCGGCCCAAAAGAATGGTCAGACCTGGGCTTGCAGTGGCAGGGAATGGACTCCGGTGAATGGGACGACGAATGGTGGCTGACACCTGCAAACACTCCGATGCACAAGTAAATAAGAAATTAAAATAACAAAGTATCAATAGGCTCGAAAAGAACACGCACCTTGACCTGTTATCAGGTTGGTTTATATAAAATAGAGAAAGGGGGAGTCTCCATGTATGTATACTTGCCTTGTGTGCCGTATGGTGATGAAACTGTGATATTCGGCGTCAACGAGGTTCCCTGACAAAGGCGTGATGCCAACGAGATCAACAATAAATGCGGATGGAATCCATAATAGGTGTGGGGTACCACCGTGCCAATACGTAATAGTGATGATAGTTGCTATAGATTGAAGTTGGGCTAAGCAGTCTTTGGACTTTTGGAACTAGGCTATGCTTGATTTGGCCAGTACAATCCATTAGTATTTCGTTAACCTGATAATTGATCGTAATTATAGAATTATATATTAAATAGAAGTTAAATGATATTTTAACTATAAATTAAAATTTAATAATTTTTTTATGTTTTAGTATAAAATTCATTGATCAATTATACTATTTCGTTTCTTAAAAAAATAATTTCACTAATTTAATTTCTATTTTAATTCAAAACTCGTCACCCTCAAACGTTCTGCTCTTCACGTTGGCTTTAAGGTACAGCGGCCATCACCATCACAAGTTGATAGGCATAGTCTGCGAGCATGCACTTGCACGGTCAGACGTTAAATGCGAGAATCTTGTCCACCTAGCTGGCCTTTGCTTTGTGCGTCTTGCAGCCTCGAGGAATCTCATTCTAGAATGGTTCAACCTAACACAATATAATATCATAATAATGGGTCCTGCATGTCAGCGGGTGCCCGGGAAGCCCATTACCATTCAGAATTAATAATCTACTTTTGCCTCTTGGGTGTTGAAGCTAAGTTAGAGATGCTTTATACAGGGCAGTTCCTGGCAGGCTTTCAAATGTTATATTTTATATAGGGTTAATATCCTCGTATATACTCAACTTTTCTTTAGTTTTTTATTTAATGTATTGTTTTAATTTATGTTTAATTTTTGAAGATTAGTTATAATTATATTTTAATTTATTTTGCCATAAACCCTTACTGAGATGAACTGACGCATTGATGGCCAAATTGTTGACTTATCAATGGAGTGCCACTATAATTCATGGTTATAATAATGGTTACTGACCAAATTTAAAGATCGATTATGTTCTCAACAAGTTAGAACGCTCTGAATAAGAATTAAGTTTTGTCACTTTTTCTCGCTAAGAACTCAAGTTCCAAAACAAAAATAAGCAATGAAGAGCCCTTGAATCTCGATCGAGCTACACATTTAACAAGGTCTTGGGAATGGAAACCCAATAAAAATTAATTTTCAGAAAATTACTCTAAGTCCCATTTCTAACATTAAAATCTCGTTTGTCACACACATTTAATTAATACAAAACTAGAAAAATAAAATACTCATAATATTTGTAGTACAACAAAAGTCTTTTTATGACTGGTTAAACACGTTCACCGAAAAATTGTCCACTAGCTACCACCGCTTTTCTTTTACTAGGGCTTGAGTTATCTATGTGATTAGTGAATAGGGGTGAGTCTTAAAACCCAATAATAATAAATTGTAACTCATGACAAATATAGAAAAATATAAAGTGAAACAAACATGCAGACCCATCCACCTAATCCATCAAAGACTCTTGATGGCCCTATATGAATTTCTATAGAGCCTAACACGAGTTCTGTTTCGTCCCCAAAATTTATAATCTCATGCTTAGGTACTCTCCTGTCATTATATACTAGTCATAAGAATGTAATTTGCACAAATAACATATTAACCCTTACCACATTAATGTCTACGCCATTTCTTGAAAAATTCCTTTAAGCCATTAGAATCACTAACGTTGCGCTTCAAAATTTCTCTAGCAAAATTAAACACAATAGGTAAAAAAAACTATTTAAATAAGTATCACTAAATCTAAATTTATCTAATACTAGACATATCTCATTTACTTTGCTCATTAACTTTAAGTGCTTTCTTCCTTTTAATTTCTTCTTAAATTCACGCTCGTTTTCTCTTTGCTAATTTCTCCTCAGCTTGTTCTTCACCATTTATAGCAAATTTTACACACATTTGAGGCATATTTAAAATATCCTATGTCTCACGTTTTTCTCTTGAAATCCTGACCTTACCTTTAATTTATGAACTTTCTTTAATTTTTTACACTTGATTTAATGTGGGAATGCTGCAGAAGTGGAGCATCAACTTCATGAATTAAGGTGATATGTCTATAGCAAAGGAATAAATAATGCATCGGATGACAACTTTTAAGGAGATGTGTTTGTAAAAAAAAAATAATAATAATACATTAAGTGGCAGCATACCTTTCTCATTTGATATATGTGCAATGAATAATTATACACTAATCCCAACTCCCTTTAAAAATATAAATTTCAACCTTCTACTCCTACTCCCAAGAATTGAACCCTGAACCTGCAATTCGCTTGTGCACAAATAACCACTAAGATACAAGGTCTATTTATTTATATTTTTGTAACAATTTATTTTATACTAAAGAAACTCCCAAATTCCAATCTTATGCTTAGATTTCAAAAATCTCAAAAACTTTGGATCACTTTCCTAAAAATTTAATGTACTCCATTAAATTCCACAATACTATAAATTTTTAATAAATCATAAATAAATCATCTCAAAAATAAAAATTAATTTATTATTCATTCCCAAAATACCGAGGTGTTACAGGTGTCGAATTGATTGTGGGTTTAAAACATCGTTCCATTGATGAGTTAGCAATTTGACACGCCAGCGTGCTAACTCACCTCACTATGTCAGGGCACATACCATAACAAATTTGGATACAATTGCAATCAATCTCAAAGTATTTCACATAAATTAAAGTAATTCTCAAAATATGATTAAACTAAAAATTGATAAAAAGTTTAAAATAAATCAACCTATTAACCCTTTTGTATAATATGAAGAGTATTTTATATAATATAAATGTTGTTGCTTGACTACAACAGTGAATTTATAATATCGAAGACCGTCTCAAGATAATATACAAGTGGCCTCTTGGATGATGGGTGACCCTCTCATGACGAGTGACCTACTAAAAAAGAAAATCGGATAGAGGTACAGATGAGTGTCCTCTACATAGATCTTCTAATGCTTAAGTCAGTCTTTTGAGAATATTGAGTGCTCAAACGTAATGAAAGAGTCTAGGTGTGAGAGTGAGCAAGGATACTCACCCAGACCTTTAACTGATTTTTTTCTTAGCAGATCACTCATCATGAAAGAGTCTCCCACCATTAGGGCTAGTTCAAGTGTTAATGGGGCGTTAGTGGGGTCCTAGGCGAAAATTAATTTAGTGGTCTTATAAAAAATAATAAAAAAATATTAAAAATTTATTTTTTTATTTGAAATACAAAATCACTAATTAAATTTTTGTATTTTAGTTTAAAAATAAATTTTTTTCAATTGACAATATAGCTAAATTACTTAATCATTTTTGTGACACAATTGAAGGTGAATAAGATTTTATTAATTTCAATTTTGGAAATTTTTTTCTTGCTAAATATATAGTAACATGAATAGTTAATAATATTTTATAAGTTATCCATGTATTTGGAAACGAATTTATCTTTTTTATAAAATTTGGTATCGCAAGTAGTGTTTTAATTTTTATAGTTATAATTTCTTTTAAAACTTTTAATTCTAAAAATAAATCTAAATCATCAATATCAATAACATATCATGTTTTAGAAATTTTTCAAGATTTAAATAATTTTTTTTTTCAAATTATCATCATCAAACAATTTTAACTTTTCTACATTATAAAGGAAATTAAAATTATCTTTATAAATTTTAAATTACTCAAATCTATTTTGAAGAGAGGAAATAGCATGATCAACTAAATATGAAAATAATTAATTTTAAAAGATTCTTCAATAGATAATTTAATCTCCTCCTTTTCATTCTCATCAGATTGTTTCTTTCTTCTTATTGTATGTTTTTATGAAAATTTGATTTTATATTCATTTACTATGTAATTTCTTTAGCATAAATCATAGAAAATTTAAACTATTTTTTTTTTAAAATAAGAGATCTATTGCAATAACAATGACCCTATCTTTACATTACAAATATTTATTAACCATATTAATAGTAAAGAACATATCGTATCAAATAGTCATGCCTAATAAAAACAGAACTCGATAATATGAATTAGCTTTTGAACATAAATAGAACTTAATAATATCTACTTTTTATTTTTTTATCCAAAACTCGCAGCGACTAAATATCCTTCTAGTATATGCATTATACTGAGGTCAATTCACCACTACGTGCACCAAATAAATATAAAAAGGAGATAATATTGGTAGCAAAAGAGACCCTTATATTCTCTTAACACGAGTAGTACAACTTTAAGATTATAGTATCTAATTTATCAACCCTGAAAATTTCAAAGAACATTTGGAGATTACCAGTTGATTCATCATTTACAGCCACACCGGAGCAGGTATCAGTAGAATAAGAGAAACCCACTCCAACTGGTGTCTCTAAATACAGCATATTAATTAATTTGCTTCTGAAAACAACAAATTAATTAATAGGAAAATGGGCTGAAAAATTAAATGTGTGTGACAAACTCCCATTTATAGTTCTAATACGAGTTTGTTTCTGAAATTTACAGCAAAACACACACAAAACAACCCAAGTTGGGAAATAGGAAAATGGGCTGCCAATTTTGGGACTTAAGAGCATCTCCAATGGAGAGTGGCATGTAGAGTGCCATTTCCATAACCACCAAAATAACACTTTAGATTAAAAATTAACCACTCTAATGGGGTGGGATATGGGGTTGTAAAATGACAACAACCCTCTTGAGATGCCATTTTATAAATAAATAATTTAACACTCCAAAATAACACTCCTCGTTAGAGATGCTCTAAACCGGCCGGGCCTGCTGCCCGCCATCCAAGAGATCACTCGCATATTATTATATAACACAGTCTATGACACAAAGCATTACATTTCTAGGAATTTTTTGAAACTAATCCTAGAGACGTGATAATTGTGTTGACCTTCTCTAACGTGGCGCGGGGTAAGCTATATATGAATAGCTAGCTACAGGTCTGAACCCTGCTGCATGATGCTTGCTGCCTGCAAGTAATCAATGAATTGAATTAAGCAATTCTGAACGATCTAGTACTGGAGCATTCAGGCTCTGTGTCTGCAGGTGCTGCAGTTGTGTGCTCGTCAGGAGAAGGCTTTCTGGGCCAAAGTATTTGTTGGGATCCGCGTGCATTAATTACTTAAAAGGTGAAAAAGGGAAAAAGATGGAACTCGCGGGCTTCGAAAGGTTCTTCTTAATTTAGCCTTCTTGAAACTCTTCTCATTTCTGAAGGTAATGTTCTTTCCTTGTTGAGCTTCCTCGTTCGCTATCTAGTCTCAGCAATCATTATGATGAGCTGCGGGAATGGAATGGTGCTGAATTCTAGTTATGGTTAGCAATGAAATTCTTCACCTTGTTTTGCCATATAGATAGTATACAATTTTTAAAATTATTTTATGATTTGTAGATGGAACACAAATAATAAATTTATTAATTACAA
This sequence comes from Diospyros lotus, assembly GCF_014633365.1. Taxonomy (NCBI): domain Eukaryota; kingdom Viridiplantae; phylum Streptophyta; class Magnoliopsida; order Ericales; family Ebenaceae; genus Diospyros; species Diospyros lotus. Next base: position 3,155,424 of record NC_068340.1, read on the forward strand.
ATGTTGTCATTAAATAGTTTAGATCTTATAAGAAATAGAATGATAAGAAGGCACGTGATAATTTTCACACAAATAATATGATGTTTAAGTCAAATATTAAAAATTTAAATATACTATTAAAATTAGTATCAAAGATCTATTTTTTTTTGAAATGGGAGTTGGAGCTTTCCAACGCGTATTAGAATTAGAATTTTTACGAATAATGTTTATTTTGATATTTCTAGTATCTACTAGAATTAGGATTTTTGTGAATATTTTTTAAGAATTTTTGGATATCGGAGTTATATATCATGTTTGTGCTTTATTCAAAACTCCTCCTTCCCCACCAATTAAGGAAAAATTTATATGACTGAATTGCAGGTTTTTATAGTCTCTGAACCTTATTAATTACAATCTTCAGGAGACTATTAAAGTATCTCAAAACAACTTTCGAAAGATTTGATGGTCTTCCAATTCTTTGGTCTCTAAGACAACATGTCTCACAGAGTCATGCGTTTTCAACCTCCTAGAGATCGGTATTTCCCATCTTCATTTTTTAGCTAAAAAATTGTTTTGGGCTTTTAAGCTTCTTTAGTATTTTAATGGATTTTTGTCTATGACATATCATTATGTACGATACGTTTTGGTTTTCTCTCAACAATTACTATAATTTTTAAATTAATTATTTTATTTATAAAATTCAACATTTTTCTCAAAGAACTAATAAAATTGCCACTTACATAGCATAATTGGCAACTACCTCCTAAAATCACGTGTCCTCATTGTAATAAGTCCTTAAGTCTATATGTCATTTCATAGATTTTGATATCCATATTATTTAGATTGGTTCGTCCATAGCAAATGTGGCCAATAAATGGAAGAACTAGATTGCTTTTTGGAGTCTCTATAATGCCAATTCAAACATTATATATTTCAATAGTTCCTAACCTTTTGCTATCTTTTTAGGTGGCATTTGTTAAAATGAGTAAAATAAAATTATATTAAGATAAAATTTAAATACTTTCTGAATCAAAATATGAAATAGTTAAGATAAAATTGAAAAACATTCTAAAATTTTTATCAAATTGTTTGTTAAATTTTTCAGAATACACTGAAAAACATATGCGTTATTTTTTTTTTATTTATAAAGTCCAAAATATGCTTATCTAAAGAGGAATGGAGAAATATCAGATAAGAAATCACATGACTTCTTTTTTAAAAGTCGTTAAATAAATTTAACAAGTACATTAAAAATAACAAAAGTATAGAATATATACTTTTTATATATGTCTTATCTTTTATAGTGTATATTTTAATTAACAAACACTATGTTAATTAATTATAATGTACTTGGTGTTGATCATCTTGCTACTATCATGGTAGCCTAAGCCTTGCCATAGAGTGATGAAACAATCTTCTTAGGTTATTTTTATATATCTTTGTCCACCATTAAACTAACTAGTACTTATAGTGTCTCATTTTCTCTTGCTTTTCTAATTATAGTTCTGGTTTGAGAACTAGCTATTGGTCTTGTTACAGTTCCTAAAGTCCTTTTGGATCGAGATGTTGGTAGATCACCAATATCGAATCGATAGCGAATGAAAACCAAGTCAAGAAGAAAACTAATTATTCATCACTTGCCTGTCACAACAAATTACAACTGCGCGCGCCCTAATATACTCTACTTCTTCACCTGTGACGGTCTGGGAGTACGGTCAGTTCACTGGGAGGATCGCCCGAAATCGATCGGGTTTTAAATTCCCAGAAACCACACGGTAAAGGGTGATGCTCCTTTGCAATTAAAAGAAAGTACTTAACTAATAATTATATATATGTTCTTCCCAAATAATTAACTAGCATTATACCTAACCACAGCGTTACTTCTGGCTATGGTTCAGAGCAATTCACCAGAAGGCTATTCCAGTAATTCTTCTCCTCTTCAAAGTCACCACCACTACCGCAGCAGCTGGTTCCCACCACATTCTGCGAGTTTGTCTCCACAGATTCAAATGAGCACTCGTAAATCTCATAGGAATTATTGCGCAGTACATTCGCAAGCTTTTCTTCGAGATTTGGATGCAGCAATATGTTTGCATTACCACTGTAACCGTAATTAGATGGCTTCAACAACTCTGCAACGTAATCAGGATCATGCGCAGGAAGCGCCATGTCTTCAAACTGCATTGCACTGTGTATCATCTCCTTGAGCTTCGGATAACCGCTTGACAGTCCCAACACATCATCTTCTACTTTCATGATCATGCCGTTGTCCAAGCATTTAAATGACTCTGTAGCCGAATCATTACTGTGAAATGGGTTCATGGAAATGCCCTCTAAATTGACATTTTCCGGCAGCGGTGCCGGCCAGCAGGCGCCTTGCCAAGCAGTTAGTACGTCAAGGCGTAATGCTGTTGGCGGAGCTGCAGCTTGATTAAGGAGGTGAGCTAGCTTGGAATCTCGACCGAATCGGGCTTCGGCTTGGAGGCGGGCGCTCTCCCACTGAGCAACGTGGCTGAGGTTGGCGGCGTCCTTGGGCTGGCCCATGGGCTTGTGAGTCATCGGATCAATGCCCATCTTTGCTAATCGTTTCTTTAGGTGTGTGTTCCAGTAGTTCTTGATCTCATTGTCGGTTCTCTTTGGCAAGTGAGCTGCTATGGCTGACCACCTATATATATATATATATAATTAATATAATATGTATAGAAAGCTTAGGCGGTCTTAATTATTATCATCACCTGTTGCCAAGAAAAGCATGGAGTTGGATGATGGTCTGTTCTTCCTGGAAAGTGAACTTGCCCCTCTTGATATCGGGTCTCAGGTAATTCGTCCACCTCAGCCTACAGCTCTTTCCGCATCTTTGGAGCCCTGCCCGGATACAACTCTCACTATGAAAAACCAACAATATGTATAGTTCTGTACGTAGAAGGACTGTACAATTACAATACATGTACATATATATATATGTAAGTTATTATATGATTATTTTGATACGTCAAAATAGATGAATACCAAGAGAGAGAATTAAAAACAAATCACACACAATTAAGAAGGTAGGTAATTAAAAATGATTGATGCTTAATATTAATTACCAGCTTTGGCAGGCAAGGCACGCCAGCTTCCATGGCCATGAGCTTGAATGTAGGAGAAAAGCTTGTGGTCTTCAGCAGCAGTCCAGGGGCCTTTCTTCAACCCCAGCTGCTGCTGCTTCTCCCAGCTGCCACCCATCAGTCAAAAACCAAGTCTTGTGAATATGTATAGGTGTGCAGAGAGAAACTCTTGTTACGAGGCAGCCTGCTCGAGTGGAGTGGACTGGAGCCGAGAGCCAACAGTTAATTTATAAGGACTGCATGCATGTTCAAATGTATCTGTTAACGTACGTACGTATATAAAATAATTAAAAAAGACATTAGTAATTAAATAAGTATGTACCTTAAACAAGAGCAGTGCTAACTATATATTGTGTCGACAAATATATATATCTTAAGGATCACGATGAGGGACAACTTTTACTTCTTCTTTCCATCCATCAATTAGCCCAGACAGCCGAGTTGGCAAATTAAGTCTCCTTACTCTCTCTGAGTGATAAGTTTAATAAAACACGAAATAAAATGCATTAATATTAAACCAAGTCTATGTATTAATAAACCCATGCATAAAAACACAAAATAGAGCTAACCTGGCCCGACACTGTAAAGTCACCGTCCGTGACAACTTAAGGATATATAATTACATCGATCGTTTGTGTGTTAAATGGTTAGCTAATTCTGTGTTTCCTAGAAACATCAATATGAAGAAAGTTAAGGGTCCACTGTACATAAAGGGGGCCAAAGCACAAGAAACAATGGGAAAGAAAATATGTGGTCTTGGAATATTGCATTTATTTCATGTGTGAATAGGAGAAACCAAGTCTTGTTATGTCCATATATATACATAATTAATGATAGAGCCAGTGATAAATTATTGCTATGACCAGAAATTTACATTGTGGTGTAAGCCACACCTAAAAACTAGCCTGAATTTATGGTTTCATAGAGGCTGAAATTGATCTTCGAAGGCTGCGAATCTAAGCACAGTACTTTCATTTCATGCAAACTCAGAGCAAAGAGATGTAACATTGACAAGAGAGTTACCAGCGGACAGCAAGCTTTAATGTACCCTTAAATTTATGTGCTTCTGGGAATAATTAAAAACGACAAGTCTTACAGAGAAGACAATAATATATAGTTCTGTTTATCAGAAATTATAATTATTTTTTTTATTACTTTTTCATCTAATACCTCATTAAATTCCTTAATCATTGTCTAATAAATAAGGCAAGAAATGATCAAAGTTTGAGAAATCTAATAGATTCTCCAAAACCCACTAGAAGTGTTAGTATTTGATTAATTAAATTTAATATCTAAAGTTTAACTTTAACATTTATTAAATTCCCCATGCAGCATCCTGCGAGGGATAGCCCTGAAATCTGAAATAGTAGTTTGGGCACCATAAATGATCGACCAACCCTAATCAATTCTATCATGTCCCTTTTAGCAATTAATATTTAGTTTTGAGTAATGTTAGGAATTTTGTTTCATAACATAACAATATCATTAATTATGTGTCGTATTTTTATTGGACAAAGTACTAAAGAGATGAGACGATGACACATGGCCTCCTTAAATTCCTCTAATGAGGAAATACCACATAACTGATAATACTATTATCAGTCATGACTCATAATATTATTTTTTAATTTTTGACGTGTAAAATTTTAAATTTTAATTTCTTAACTACTAAAATTATTGTTTTAAATTTTTAACCTAACAAAAAGTTAGAGCATGCATGAACGTGCATGTTTCTACAAATGACACGCTATATGGATGACCAGTTGACAGTATTTGAATAGACTGATTGGTTTGCTGTGCTCTTTCAACAATTAAAAAACATGGTGTTTGTCCCCTAATATACAAAAATGTCAAGATTTAGTATCTCAACTATTAAAAGTTGTTGCTTTAATAATAAAAATATCGAATCTTAATATTTTATACATTAAAGACTAAACGCTACCATATATATATCAAACCTTATTATTATTATTATTATTATTGTAAATGCATATCCAGTAGTTTACAATGCCTCTAGATTATTTGGGAGAGTTAAAAACAGACGATTTTGCACCTAATTTTATCTTTGTTTTGTCTTGTAAATGGTTCATAAAGAATCTAAACATATCTTGAGATCATAGTATATATACAAGACTATTTTTGTTCATGTTACATGATATTTAATTTTTGCAGGTAGAGTCTTGCATAAAAATTGTCAGATGATTGGCACGGAATTTATGTCCATATCACTATAATATTTTTTTTTATACCGTGAAAAATTCAAAAAATTCTTAATCACAGATAACTTTTAACGTGTATCTTCTTATCTATTATAAAACTCACAGTTCATGTTGATTTGGTTTAGATATACAGACAAATTTGTTACGAATCGAACTCCAAAATCTACCTCCTAAGTACATAGATAATTGTACAAGTTCATATAAAAATATAATCAAACCCGTAACTTTACAATATCATAAGTTTTTAAATGCATGTGATGAATCATTTGTGTTACCGTAGAGTTTATATGACTCGTAATATTATGGTAAAACTAACAAAACTTGTATATTTATCAAATTTTTATGCAGAGGATGCCATGAGAAGGATGACACTAATCATAAAATGAAATACTTTTGTTGGTCAAATCAAATAAAATTGATTAATATTGGTCAAATCAAATGAGAAATACTTTTATTGTTAAATATGTTTAGCCTTTAGAAAAGTGTAAAATAAAATTACCAAAAATGATACTAATAAAATTGTTTAATGTAGTTAATATTATTGGATAAGTGTGATATTTATAATTTTAAATATTGATTGAGATAATTTTGTCTAAAAATAATAATCTCGACTAAACACGCAATAATATAATTTATTATATTTTAAATTAATTATTAATTATATACTATAAGGTGGGTTCAGCTTCAATACAGAACATTCCCTCTCAATCATTGGTAGAAAATTCTTAGAAAGAGGAGAAATATTAAAATATTCTTTTATTGGTTCTTATATTATCATCTTATATTGTTAAGATGTGACAAAACATTTTTGGCTATGAAGTAATAGTACACAATTCGACCACGCCACGTGCAGTCGGCTGCTTTTGATCCTTAAACCAAGGCCCCATGCTTGGAATTATTCTCAACACCTGCCAGCCAACTCAACCCAGGAGATTTATCCAAATGCCTTGGAAAACGACAGTCACTTCACCCACAGTTTTTATACTCAAACTACATAATTATATCAAATGGCATATGCTTTTTGTAATTAGAAACTATATATTTTACGTTATGAATATTTATACCAAAGTTCATACAGAATGATGCACAATGGCATCATAACTCCTCGTGGTTTTATGCATAAAAGCACATGAAATGATACATATTTTTTCATAATCTCGAAAGGAATGAGGAATATGTAAGGAGGAGTATGTAAGGACCCATAAATGGTGAGGTGGGTTGAGGACTTTATCTGTATTTTTTTTTAATTTATTCATTGCCCATGCTTATCTGTTTTCTGGGTCTCTTTTAGGCATGTGACAGGTGTCCACCTTCTAAGTGGCCCGCTTGGAATATACATTTGGTTTGAGGTCAAGTATGAAAAGGAACCTACTCTCGGCACGCTATTGACTACATTTTTCTAAAGAAAACGTGTCCTTTTCTTTCTTTTTCTTAAACACTTCTAATGCTGATCCTTTCCCTTTCTTTTTCCAATAGTAATGTTAAGAATTTTTTTGTCTTTCCATGCCATGCCCCAAGGTCTACATTTGGAGCTTCTCTTGCTTAGCACATAAGTTATTAATTGAAAGAAAAAAGAGAGAATTTGAGAAGTGGGTCTAAAAGGGTTTGGGGGTTGAGTGATAAATTTGGCAACCAAAGTCGCAAAGTTTGAACCCCTGAGAAGGATATCCCCATTCCATCTGAATATTTCTCTAAGGACGGAAGCAAAGCATTTTGGTCAGCTCTGCAAGTATGGCCTCTTGCAATAACCATACAAGGTATGAGCAAAAGTCCAAGGAAGCAAAGCCAGCAATGAGTGTTTTGTGATGTGATCCCTACAAAATGACAAGAAACCCTCACAAATAAAATGGCTACCCCTCCCCTAATGACCATTTCAAACACCCTCTCCCCTTCCCTTCTCTTCAAAAAGGAATACATTGTCTTCTCTTTTATAGCATTAGTAGAACCCATATTGCCAAGCTCTCTTGCATGGCTGCCATCTTTTCTCATAATACATATAGAGAGCCATCTTCTCCTAGTTGATTTACTTTCTCATATTACATATATTCAAAGCAAAAATATAGGGATTGATGTATATGCAGAAAATGGTAGGAAGAAACAGTTCGGAGCTCCCTCCTGGTTTCAGGTTTCACCCCACAGATGAGGAGCTAATCATGTATTACCTCAGGCACCAGGCCACTTCAAGGCCTTGCCCAGTATCAATCATCCCAGAAGTTGATATCTATAAGTTTGATCCCTGGCAGTTGCCTGGTTAGTTCCGAAACTAAGTATATCAAAGGTTTTTTTATTTTTTTTGTTCACATAAAGCTAGCTTGATTACTTGTCATGAGCTAACAATGTGTATTCGTGTGATTGGTCGCAGAGAAGGCAGATTTTGGAGAAACTGAATGGTACTTCTTTAGCCCCAGAGAGAGGAAATACCCAAATGGGGCAAGGCCCAATAGAGCAGCTGTTTCTGGGTATTGGAAGGCCACAGGGACAGACAAGTCTATTTACAGCGGAACTAAGTTTGTGGGTGTCAAGAAAGCTCTTGTGTTTTATGAGGGAAAGCCCCCAAAGGGTATCAAGACAGATTGGATTATGCATGAATATAGACTAAGTGATTCATCAACTCATATTCCCAGGAAAAATGGATCTATGAGGGTAAGACTTCTTTTTCTATACATGTTACAATATATATATATATATATATATAGTGCCATTGATTTGGTGATTAATGGGGGTTGGCTTTGTGTGTTTCAGTTGGATGATTGGGTGCTATGTAGAATCTACAAGAAGAAAAGCCTAGTAAGAACAGTGGAGAAGACAGCTGAAGAAGATTCAAGCGCCCAGATGGTGGCTTCAAATGGTGCTAGTGACTCACAAGCGTCAAGAATTCCAACGACTTGTTCACTTTCCCAATTATGGGAGTTGGATGGCCTGGCCTCACTTCCCCAACTATTAAGTGACAATATTTCATACAACTCAAACCTTCAAACTAACTACCAGGACCCAGTTTGGAATGCAGGAAATGGGTTTCAGTGAATCAGCCATTTTTTGTGAGTCCTATGTTCCAATATCACTGACACTAGATGTGGCTTGTTAGGCTTGATTAGAATTTAGGTGCATTTAACTTCTAGGCGATTGTAACACTTTCATTCAATGAAACAAACATGTATTGTTGTGGGTATGAATAAATCTTATAAATTTGAAGAATTAATGCTGTGATTTTCATTTGGTTTTGGCTGATCAAAATTCTGCCAAGTGTTTGATCCAGCTCTGAATTCGTGCAAGTTATTGGATCTATGGGCTGTTAAAATTTTCTTTTGTTTTTGGTAAGTGGGCTGCTAAAATTTTCAGAGGATGATATACAAAGCTCTCTATGGAATGAACAAGCTGTGGCTGCTTCCTAGTTGTCCTTCAACAAAGTCAAAATATAAGAGTTAATTACACGTGGCATCCCAGAGCTTCTACTAAATTATACTGACCTCCCCTAGGTCAAAAAATTGTTAATAAATCTGTAGAATTTTATAAAACTTCAGGGTACTTCTAACGTAAATTAACTTCAATGGGTAATCTGGCATAACTTTTAAATAGTAAGGATAGTTAGTGTAATTTTCTAAAAATTGAGGGTACTTCCTATATTTATACCAAACTTTCAAGGTGCTAACTGCTATTTACCCAAAAATATAACTAGAATAATGTGAAGTGATTTTTTTGGGTAATTATAAACTGCGTATAACATACATTTGTGTTTAATAAATGAAGACAAAAGAGACATTTTAATTGCATTCTAGCTATAAATTTTTAATTTTTGGACAACATTACCCTTTAGGAATTAGGTCAGATCATCCCAAATGTATGAACCGACTTCTAATCAAAAGCACATAAAGAATGTTGGCAAGGTATGCTAGCTCATTACCCACCCACATTTCAGCCACTTCTTCAGCACCAATTCTCTTTAAAAGAAGCAAAGCCCTTCAATCCCTTCCAACTACTGCTACATTTCACTTTATCTTCTTTCTTTTCTCCCTTCAAATGGAAACAGAGATCAACCTCCCCTCATTTCCTTTACTAGCAGATGGACATACCATGGCCATTCTAACGCTAGCCTGCATGCTGGCATCATGGATTTTGATCCACAGATGGAACCAGAGAAACACAAAAGGCCCAAGAACATGGCCGCTCGTTGGTGCAGCGATCGAGCAGTTCATGAACTATGACCGGATGCATGACTGGCTTGTCAACTACCTCTCTGAATCGAAAACAGTAGTTGTCCCAATGCCATTCACCACCTATACCTACATTGCTGATCCTGCTAATGTAGAACATGTCCTCAAAACCAACTTCCCTAACTACCCAAAGGTAAAAAGATCGTCTTTCTTACATTTTCAATGATAACAGGTTGAGTATCGGGCAAGTTTGTCTCAACATGATCTTAATCCGAACGAGATAATGGACCATATGTGTGTTGTGTTTGAAGGGAGAAGTGTACCATTCTTATATGGAGGTGCTGCTTGGAGATGGCATTTTCAATGCTGACGGCGAGCTCTGGAGGAAACAGAGAAAGACCGCAAGCTTTGAGTTCGCATCCAAGAACCTGAGGGATTTCAGCACTGTAGTCTTCAGAGACTATAGCCTCAAGCTATCAGCTATTCTGAATCAAGCATCTCTCAACGAGCAAGAATTGGATATGCAGGTACTTAATCTCCCTGGCAAAATTCAACAACAAATCAATCAGTTCAAAGTAAGCAATAACTAGAAGGCTCTTAAAGTTTCTGTTTTTGATAGGAATTGTTCATGAGGATGACTTTGGACTCCATATGTAAGGTGGGATTTGGGGTGGAAATAGGAACTCTGGCTGCCCACCTGCCAGAAAATTCCTTTGCCCGAGCATTTGACTCTGCAAACATTATTGTTACTCTTCGATTTATTGATCCACTATGGAAAATAAAGAAATTTCTTAATGTCGGGTCAGAAGCAGTTCTCGACCAGAGCATCAAAGTTATCGATGATTTTACATACTCCGTTATTCGAAGAAGGAAGACAGAGATGAAAGCAACAGGGGGGACCTCTACAAATGAGAAGGTAATGTTCATTTTCTTTTAATGAATTCAAAAGGAGAAACAAAAATTATTGAAGTAAATTATACTTGACGACATGATCAGATGAAGCATGACATATTATCAAGATTTATTGAGCTTGGCAAAGATCCAGAAAACAACATTACTGACAAAAGCCTTAGAGATGTTGTCCTGAACTTTGTCATTGCTGGCCGAGACACAACAGCCACAACTCTTTCTTGGGCTATGTACATGATAATGACCAACAGCCATGTAGCAGACAAACTCTACTCAGAACTCAAAAGTTTCGAAGAAGACCGGGCAAAGGAAGAAAAGGTCTCACTGTTTAATTTTGACACAGAGGATCCTGAATCATTCAACAAAAGAACAGCACAATTTGCTCAACTCTTGACATACGATTCTTTGGGGAGGTTGGCTTACTTGCATGCAGTGATCACAGAGACTCTCCGACTGTACCCCGCTGTACCTCAGGTATGAAATTCTCACTCACTATACAGCACACAAAACCAAGAAGTGGATAACTCAATCTGCCAGTAGAAGAAATTTTCAATAATGTGGTTAGGATTATCCATGTTTGGCTATTCTTTTGCATGATAAGTGATTTCAGGTCAACATAAATTTAGTACACATTCGAGCAAGTTGAAATTGGACAACTTGAACACAAACAATTACCACAAACATAAGAAAAAAGAGAACTGAAAGGGAGCAAAACTTGGGCAATTGTAGGACCCCAAGGGCATCATGGAGGATGATGTTTTGCCAGATGGAACCAAAGTAAAGGCAGGTGGGATGGTGACTTATGTTCCATATTCAATGGGCAGAATGGAGTACAACTGGGGCCCTGATGCGGCTTCGTTTAAGCCCGAGAGATGGCTTAAAGAGGGATTCTTCCAGAATGCATCACCATTCAAGTTCACTGCATTCCAGGCATGTTTAAAAGAACAAATGAATATATACACACACACACGCACACATCCATGAAGTTTAAACTTTAAAGTTCTCCACCACGGTTATCATTTTGGTTGAAGCCAACTTTCTTTGAATTTCTTGCTTTTTTCTCCTTTTTCTGTTTGAAATCCAGGCTGGGCCAAGGATATGCCTCGGGAAGGACTCAGCTTATCTCCAAATGAAGATAGCTCTGGCTATTTTGTGTAGGTTCTTCAAATTCAGTTTAGTGCCAGGGCATCCAGTGAAGTACAGGATGATGACAATACTATCAATGGCACATGGACTAAAGGTTACTGTGAGCAGGCGTTTATGTGACTTCTAAAGACATTATGATCTAGTTGATGTTGAAATGGTACAAATTTCTACATGATACAACATTAGGGGATTGTTCTCTTCAACCTGATAGCATGTGGCTGCAAACAATGACTTTATAATCAAATCCTAAAGTACTTCTATTAATTTGAAAGATTTATGTGGATGAATACTGATGACAAGAAGTTCGTCTGCCATGCTGAGTAACAAATTTTAAGCTCCTTTGAGCTTCATGGATTTATGATGGTACAAAACATTTAATGCAGAAATGTTTATGTGAAGTGCTGATCATTGTGATTCAAAAGGAAGGGAGTAAAGATACAAATACTGGACAAGATAACTGTGATAAAATGAGAGTAGGGTCTTGACGTCAATGACTGTAAAGGGAAAATTACTGACTGAAAGGAATGATGACACAAGTAAGAAAAATGAAAAAGAGGAAGAAATCTGAATGCATAAAATCATGACAAAGTGCTCAGTGGCATGAGAACTAGAGCACATACCTTGTTATTTCTACTTAAGACCTGCAGTAAACTACCACTGGGCAAAACAACACTATGCCTTCTGCAAAGTAAGAGCCAGATGACAACACGATTCATAATAATAGTGATTGTGGTAGTAAGAGCTGCTCTCGGGAATTTTAATTAAAACAGCTCAGCGAATTGGCTAATACTAGGACTGGTGATAGATAACATTCAAGAATGTTGGCAAATAACAAGCAGTTTATGCATTACTTGAAAAATTCCAAATTGAATCAGACCAGAAGCCACCCAGTGGTGGGGCTCTCAAAAGAGTAATTTATCCTGCAAAGCTTGAGATGTTTGCAATATTTCAAGTCAACTATAACATAGTTTTCAAAAATCCACTGCAACTCTATGGAATTTTGAGCTCCTAAATCACAATCTGCACACAAGTTTGAAGGCTTGTAATTACAACTCGTAGGCCTTATTCCTATAGTAACATGACACAAGCACCAGCACATAGTAACATGACACAAGCACCAGCACGAACTTAAGAGATTAGTTTCTTCTTCTTCTCTTGCCATTCGCAAATTTCAGCTTCTATCTTTGCTTCAACTGCAGCATGGAACCCTGGGTATGGTTCATAACCAAAAAGTACCTGTAGAACCTGCATCAACCAAGAGTGGTTAATATTCATTATTAGTTTCCAAACATGAAATCCTCCAAAGCACATCCAAAATCATACAGTAGCTACCTCCAATAGAACAAAGAAGGGAGCCATCAGAAAGGCTTGAGAGAGATTGTCCAGAAGAGCTGGTGCACGTTTCTGCATTATATTTTCCTATTAGAGATTTTCAAACATGGTTGGAAGAAACTAGTTAGTTGAATCAGTTACCTCAAATACCCCATGTCCAATAAATTGTCCTGTCCAACATACCAGCTGAGCTACCAGAACAACCTGGAATGGTTGGAACAAAATGGTATGATATGAAGCTTTGTGTGTCCTAAGTCACTTGTCAAGTAGGAAATACGAACAAAAGGTGAGAGCAGTAGACAGGTTTTAATAAAAACTTCCTCCTTAATTTCAAATAGCAAGTAGTATGCAAAAAAATAACATATCAAGCTTTAATCCCACTATGTGTGATCAGCTACATGAATTCTAGTTCACCAATTATTTTTATCTATAGCCTTATCTTCTGTAAGGCCCTTATATATATCATACCTAAGAGTCTCTCACCAAGTTTTCTTGATCTTCCTATACATCTTCTAAGCAGGTGACAGTAGTTCTCATAATACAAGCCAATGAAATTATGCCATCCAAGTCCATACCTATTCTCCATGTTGGCTTTTTTCTTGTCAATTTCACATTGATGAATATCCTTGCGAAGGCAACCCCACAGTTCAATGTTGCTCTTACAAGTGTTTAGTTCACGGGAGATTAAATCAGGGAATCCCCTGCATTACTATTAAGTTTATCCCAAAACATAATGCAAATGTAAAGTAGATGAAGTTGCTAGAGGACAGGAAATGAGTGACTTTGTTGTACGCAGAAACAAAATCTGAGGATAGATGAGCAATAGTACCTTCAATCCAGGATTATAACAGTTGAATTTTCCCAGATCATGAATACTACCAATAAAAAACCAAACTGTGGAACAAGGCAAGTAACATGTGAATCCAGCCCAACCAGAAGAAAATTGGTTCAAGAATGAGTGGCAGCAAGGAGGACTACAAGGTAGAGTGGGGTGACAATAAAATATGGCTTATGTAGATGAAGGGAAAGAAAGACAGCCAAAGCAGCAAAGAAATGAAATACCAAAAACAGAAGCAACGGAAAATTCAGCAAAAGTGCCTAAATATTGGTATCTCTCCCTCCCGGTAGCTGGAAACATTCATTTCACAAATACTTGTGTACACAAAATGTTAGGGGTATCAGATAAAAAGTCAACAACAAAAGCCATAAAGGAAAGGAAAATAAAAGGGAACTGAGGGACCAAAGCCATAAAGCCACAGCTCTAAACACCACCAATTCAAAATTAAGAAGCAGGACAAGCATTCAATTCGAGCCCAAACAAAAAACCCTAATTAATTCGATATAATATAAATGAAATAGCATCATAGTACTTACCTTCCAAGCCAGTGAAAAACCCAGTTGACTTGCAAGGTAACCGCTGAAAACCCAACAAACGAAACAGAGGAAGGCAGCCAAACACCCAGCTTTCACATCCAAACAGACATAAAACACGGCGTAGATCAAGGTAACCAAGAACCCAATATTCAGAGGCAGAACAATATTGTTCCCGATCAGAGAAATCTCGATGCTGGGGAGATTGAATGGAGAAGGCACGAAGTAGAGAATGACCAGAGCCGTGAAGAAAATTGGCCAAACAAAAAAGGTGTGGATGGCTATGTTGATTGGATTGCTATGATAAGCCCCGTAAAAGGCGAAGTGCCTCTCCAGATCAAACAACCCAGTTTTCCCCATCGAGAGAGATCCTCTGGGATATCTAGCAATCTGAGACAGAGCTGGTGGGATTCAGTAGATGAATCACACGAACGAAGAACTTTCTTAAAAGAAACGAATGGGTTTGTTTAATTACATGTCATTAAAGGGACAGCTATGATTAAGCACACCTACCTTATCATTTGTCAAATTATCATTTTCCACTCACAACTTTATCTTTATCATTGAGGAACTATCTAAAGTTTAGATTTTTATTAAATAAAAATTCTGTAAACACAAGACAGATTACCTGGTCACATATATTTTCACAAATATCATTAGATTTCTCAGTAACTGTCATCATTTTGTATCCCTGTTTTCTATCTCTTATATATATATATATATATATATATCAACCAAGAAAGGTAATTAAAAGTTAAATAATTATGTTGGTAGGTATTGACGTGTTTCAAGTTCAAAGGGCCATATATATGACTAATGAGTTCTATGAATCAAGTTTAAGGAATAAATAAAATAAAATAAAATATTATTACGAAAACTTTATAATAATATTTTGGATTAATTATGAAAATAATTATTTTTTTTTTAAAATTTGATAGATTTTATTTATATATTATTTTATGTTTTTAAATAAAGAATTAAATGAATATAAGAGACTCTATTTTACAAAATGAGCCTTCATAAGCTCTCCTCCCAACTGGCCCATGAGAGTAGTAGGCTTCATGGGACCATTCTTGTACTCTTTTGCCCATCCTACATACAAGCAAACATCGTTCAAGCATTATGGATAACTTTGGCATATCACAAAACATTTTTTTTTTTTTTTTTTTCAATTTGAGCCTCACATTTGTTGCTGAATTGTCACAGTAAAGCACAACTCATTTTCTCGTGCCTTAAGTTGCAACGTGCAAACCATCCCACGTGGATCAACATTAACTACTTTGGCGCACAACTTTGAAAATGCCTTAAAAAAAATTTATTTAGTAATACACTAAGTTAATATTTATTAATCAAAATATAGAATGAAAAAAAATAAAATATGAAAAAAATTAGATAAAAATAATTTTTATTGTTTTTGTTAAATTTATCTAGCAACTCTTAAAAAAAATCACATAATTTATTATTTAAATTTTTTTAAATATATTTATCTCTCATTTTCTAGATAAATTTATCTTAAATGTTATAGATAAAAAAAAAATTACGCATATGACTCACAATGCATTCTAAACAATTTAATAAAAATTTTACAATACTTCACAATCTTATTTTGATCATTTCATATCTTGATCCGAAAAGCATTTCAATCTTATATTTATATAACTTTATCTTACTCATTTTAACAAATGTTGCCTAAAAAAGTTATATTAAATATTCTCTTAATCATATTACTAAAAAAATTATGGGTAAATTCTACAAATCGCTTTTGAGATTTGATTAAATTTCCTCAATCACGCATTTGTTTTTAAAAATAATATACACCTATCTCTCTTGAGTTTGGATCACTTATCCTCCACCATTAACAAATTTTAATTATTTTTTTATAAATTTCTAAAATATGCATTTTCTTTCAATAAGAAAAAAAAAAAAAGTACAGATGGTCGATGACCATCGCCTAACCCCTCTAGTTGAAAGAATCCATATTAAAATTTGAGTCATTTGAACTCAAAAATCGAGACACATATGAGTTTGAAACACATAAATCATCAAATTTTTGAATTTGTCTTTGAACCCATATTGAATTCTAGATTTAAAGATGGACCTCAATTTTTGACAATCTACAACCAAGGTTTGCTTGTGTTTATTTTCAAATCAAAATCATAAACATAAAAAATAAACTAAGCTTGCTAAAAACATAACCCTAATTTCTAGATCAAAGATTGAGTAGATATATATTATATATATATATATAAATTTATCGACACAAAGAACGATGACACCAACTAGCCTCGTAGAGGTAGAAGAATAGCTTGGAGAGGATAAAAGAAAAAAGGGAAAGGAGAAGAGAGAACCCAACTATCCAAGGGTACATTTTAAAGAGGGTTAAAATAGTCAAGATTAGTTAATGGCAAGGGAATAGAATGCTATTTTTGAAAATAGAAGGGTGATCAATGCAAGTTAGACAAACCCTAAGGGGGATTTGTAAAATTTAGTCAAAAATCATATACAAGATTATACAATAAAATCTGGAGAAATTGTGCACGATACCCTTGAAGTTGAACATGATTGCAAGAACTACCCCAACTAAACCACCCATAATCTTTTTCTATACTATTTAGCTCCAACGCATTTCTTAGCATTCTGGAATTTTTAATTTTGCAAAATAAAAGAAGAAAAACTCTTTGCTCGTACCATTATTCAAGTAAGTGTTAGTTGAATTAATTCATTTTGCAAATTTGATATATTATATACATTGTTTTATAATTTTTTTGGGCTAAAGGGTTAAATTAGTATAATAAAGAGACCTTTTTATAAAAAATAATATTTTATGAACTCTTTTGCCTTGACCACGAAAGTAGACCTCAGAGGCCATTCTTATACTCTTTTGCCCGAGGTCGATTTACGACATAAGCCACTAAGACCTATGCCTAAGACCCAAAAAAAAAAAGGTCCCAAAAAAAAGGGCACACCAGAAAAAGGATGAGAGACACCAAAAAAGATACCGAATGAAGGAGATGTTGCAAAGTGAGAGGGATACTAGAGGAAGAAGATTGTTAATGGAAGAAGATTGTGAATGCCGATGAAAGCTAAGAGACCAAAAGACGCAATCACCAACAAGAGGAAGGAAACTAAGAGCAAAAGACCATAGACACATGGTTTCCAGTTAGACGACGATGACGTTGCTCAGTGTTGGCGCAATACGATGGAAAAGAGAGAGAGAGGGAGAGCTACGATCGACTGCGTCGTTGCCAGAGAGAACACTACGATCGACTACGTCGTTGCCACCTATTGCCTAAGACCCCACCAACTCTTAAGCTAACCCTACTTTTGCCTATGCTACAAACAAACCTTGTTGGAGCATTATGAATAATTCTTGATGTATCATGTTAGTTAAGCGCGTCACTTAATTCAATTTGTTTTTGTCACTTTGAACCTAACTCTTGTGATGACTGTTCCTGCACAGCCCCCATTGCTCGTGCCCTCGATTTTGGTAGATGAGGTAAATTATAGGTAGAGACTTTACTTCACTGTGTAGGATAAGGAACTGAATCCATGATTTACTGGTACAAGTCATAGCTTATCGCAGTCTAACCACTTGATCTATGCCCTGAAGGTACTCTAAGCCTAACTCTTGAGATGAATGCCCTTGCACAGTTCCCCGTGTTCATGCCCTTGATTACGTGAGAAAAGATAAATCATAGACGTGAAGCTTTGCCTCATTATGTAGAGAAATATTTGAATTCGCGCGCCAACCGAATTAACACTGACGTAACACTCATTCTTGGCAACTCACCTATGCCCTGGGAACCTCTTAGGCTAACTCTTATTGGTTACCAACTTGTAGGTAAATATGCAAAATGACACAAATACTATCGATTGTGCCACATGAATCAACTTGCTTGGCCCATAATTTTGAAAAGATGCTAAAATTTTATTTTTAACGATATAACAAAAAGGTTATATTAAATGTTCCTTAATTATTTCACTAAAAAATCATATATGAGATTATAAATAAAATCATAAAAAAATTACAAGCAACACTCTTGAGATTTAAAATAATTATAAAAATTACTCTTGATATTTGAATAAATACAACAAGCATTCCCGAGGTGTAACGCTATGTTATAATTTTTCCTGTTATTAGTTATCCTCAATTAAATATTCATAAATGACTAAAATACCCTTATATGTGAAATGTCTCTCTCTTGCAATTAAACTAACAACATTGCCACCAATAGTCACCATTGTCATTTTTACTATTTTTTGACATACTATGCTTTTGCTCCTCCTCTTCTCTTGTGACCCTATCACTTTTACTCTTGTCATTATTCATGCAACGTCAACCTGATATGCCATTATCTAGTGTGAGGTAACTTTTTTTTTCATCTCTTCTCTTTTTTTTATTTTCGACGATCAAACCTTGTTAACGTTCAATCTAGATTTGATCGAAACCAAATATCTAAGGGTCGGGAGAAAAGGAAGAAATACAAAAAAAAAAAAAAAATGAATGAAGGATAAAATAATCATTTTAACTATTCATCATTTAACGATAGGATAAATTATTGTTATTTTTAAAACATGAGAGGTGACTTTTGCAATTACATCAAAAACCTCAGCGGTAGTTATTACAATTTTTCCTAATTTTTTTGCATCAAATAATATCTCAAATATTGACAAATAAAAACTAATAAAGTAAACTTATAATTTGCAAAATATAATGTTAAAAATTAGAAACTATATGCTATAATAATGTATATGTTAAATTATGTCTTAACATATTTATTAATATTGATATAAATTTAAAAAAATATTATTTTGCATATGGCCTCTCACTTTGGGTGACAATTGAATTGCACTCTATTAATAAAATTTTGGCCTCTTCAAATACATTAAATATGTAAATGTTAATATTCAATTAATTTCATCTCTCTCTTGCCTAGCAAAATAATAATAATAATAATCTTAGCTCATATTTTGATTGATTTGTTAGTTATGTATTAATTCAGTAGCAAGCCAGAACCTCTCAAGTTTTTAGATTTCAAATTTAAATTCTTACATCTATATAATTTATTCCAACATAATGTTTGTTTCCTTTAATTTATAAGTGACATTGTTGTTATCTAGATATAACAATTAATTTATAATTATCAGAGGGTATTCATCTCGAGCATCTAGTCTCTAGGATACCTGCGAAAGAAGAAACGGTTAGGAGTGCAAGGTGTCTCTTGTGCAAGCCATCTGATAATTAAGTTAGTTTTTGTAGAAAAGTGTGAAAAAAGAAGAAGATTTTAGTTTGAATAAAGTTTTAATTTTACCAAGATCGGAGGAATTACCTCTTATTTATAGAGGTCAAAGTTAACAAATAATAAAACATCAACATTTTTTCGAATTTCTAGGAAAAGGCATCAGAAGTGGGCTAGAAACATTCTTAAACCCAAAAAAAGCTTCTGTAAAGGTTTCTTGAGGGTACCTAGAAGAGGCTTTCGAGAGAATTTTTCGAGGACAATTTTGCTAGGAAAGTCTCCCGAGCTTATCATGGACGAGCACCCACTTTAATGGACACAACATATACTAAGTCATTCATAACTATTTCCTTAATTTAAAATGTATTTTGTACCTGTAAAAATGAAATTTTGATACCATGGTCATATCCACCATATCATCCTAAGATAGCATTTGATAAGATGAACAAGATAATATTGTATTAAGATAAGGTTGAAATGATTTTTGAAACAAGATATGAAATTGTTAAGATAATATTGAGAAGTATTCCAAAATTTTTATCAAACTATTTATTAAATTTTTAGGAATACATTAAGAGACATATAAATCATTTTTTCTTATTCATAAAGTTTAAGATAAATTTATCTAAAATGAAAAGAGATAAATTTATTTAAAAAATTTCATATAAGAAGTCATGTGACTTTTTTTTCAAGAATAATTACTAGATAAATTTAATAAACATAATTAAAATTATTTTTATATAAAATATTTTTCATATTCCACTTCTTTCAACTCATATATTGATTAACAAATATTACCTATATAAAAAATATATAATTCAAAAATAATTATTAATTTCCTAATTTTCACCAACTTACTATAGATTTATTTGTATAGGCCAATGCCAACCTATTTCAATATTTTTCGAACGAAAATTTTATATTATTTGTGTTGGACAACATAACGTTTGCCTGATGTGGACAAAATAAGAGGAGAGGGAAGGGGGGGCATGGGCCTCACCCCTTTCCCAAACACCCCTTCCCCCTTACATGCCCACGCTGAGTACAGCACAAATATGATTTTTTGAATTATCAGTCTTTATTGAGTTATGGCTTTTTAATCTTTTTTATTTAAAATAATATTTGCAGCATGTTAACTAAATTTGGATGCTTTTTAAGTAATTAAATGTGGTTTGTTTTTGACTAACTATTAACCTTATGAATTTAATCTTAAATAATTAAAACATAAAAAATTCTCCACCATATTTCCAAAAAGAATAGAACTCAAAAATAGATAATTCCTAAATTAACAAATAGAGTAAATTACAATAACTATTCTTGATGTGTATCTTAATTGGAGAGACTACATTATAAAAATTAGAAGTAACTATTTCTCTTGTTTAAAATTGAAATAAAATAACTAAAATACTGATATTTCTCTCTCTTCTTGTTTGTCTATTTCTTTCTATTCTCTCCTAATTTTAGAAAAAAAAAATAAAAGTAGAAAACAAAAAGACTAAAGGTTGTTGGCTATGGAGCCCCAAATTTGGGGGTTTAAGTCTATTGTAGAACCCCAACAATCCCCTAGATCTAGGGTTTTGAGAGAAAGAAAGAGAGATCACTACTTGAGTATGTCGAAAAAGATAGATTTTTTGATGACTCATGTAAGAGAGCAAGTAGACAATTGAGATTGTAAAGGATGTTATTTGGTCATGTTGGGATCTAACTTTTGTGATTGTGGAAAAAGATAAAGGGTTGTCAATATTGTTGGATAGAAAGACTTACCCTAATGTGTTGATTCAACTATGATCAAAGGAAAAGAAGGAACGACCTGACGTTAATGCAATGGTTGGTTACCATTGTTGAACATTCAACTTCATTAGAAGGAAGGTGAGGTGCAAAGTCCTACAAACAGAGAAAATAGAGAAGTTTTTCCATTGTCTTCAATTAAGAGAAATCATCGACTACTACATACCATTGCCATTGATGTGAAGATAGAGAACATTGACATTACTATTATTGTTGATAGCCATTGTTGAAAAAAGAGACAAAAAGAAAGATGAAGACACCATAGCCATTGAGATGAAGAGAAATGGGAGGTTTAGTTGGTCGGCGACCAAGAATAAGAGAAAAAGAAAGGAAGAAAAAAGGAACCAAAAGAGCAAATGAAAGGGCATTATTAAAATTTAAGGGTAATTTGGTTATTTTTGAATATATAATTGGGGTTAAGTAATGACATGGGAGAAATTATAACATGGTACTAAAGGTTACCGGTAGTTGTATTTTATCAAATGTCGAGGATTCTATTTGCAATTACTCTAAACTTCAAGGGTATCGTATGCCTTTTTGTCTAATAGATAAGAACAAAATGTTGAATTATAATAATCGAAAATTGATGTAATAGATATTTTTCCAAAAATTCCATGTACTTTCTCTTTCTAGGATGTTTGAGGAGTAGATTACTTTGTTGTTATCAGATCCTAAGCATTTTTGTCAATGTTATTCATATTGATTTCTCTTTTTATAGCATAATCGATTTCTTGTCTTTCGCCACGATGTTCGTACAATTCAACATCCTCTTGTAAACCCTCATTTGATTTGATTTGCTTTCAAGTGGTTTTCATCTTCTCGGCCCCTTTTCTCCTAAGTCTTTCTAACCCCAAAATTCTCTTTTGTCACAAACTCTAACCTAATTTTATCTCTCCCACTCAAATCCTACCCCTCTATCGGCCTATTTTACAAATCCTTGTTTCAACTTTCGTGATGACCCTCAAAATTGATTTGTTAAACTCTTGAAATTGTGCCTCCCCCTGTTGTTTTTGTTGAGATCATTTCGAGTATTTATTTAAGGCTTCATCCATGGGATCTGGGAAGGAATCAAAGGAGCTTTGTTCATCACATAGTTCTTGAGCTTATGGATATGAAGGTCTAAGGTAAGCCCTATCAAAGCCCTTTCTATGGGTTGATTTTATTTTTTAAATAAAGTTTTGGTGTGAAATGTTCTTTTATTATCTGATGTAGTTGTTGAAGATTGGTCTTGAATCTAGGGTTTTCGGAGAGTGGATTACTTATTGTAGTCGAATCTTGATCATCTTTGTCTCCATCATTCTAATTGATTTCTCTCTTAATAGCATAATCGATTTCTCCCCTTCCACCATGATGTTCGCTTAATTTCATGCTCTCTTGTAAACCACCACTCAATTCAGTTTGCTTCCAAATAGTTTGCATCTTTCCTTTCTCCAAGTCTTTCTAGTCTCATAATTCCCTTTTGTCACGAACCCTAACCTAATTTTAACTCGATCGATCCCTGGGAGCAATGTAGTACTGTATCGCTGCGCTACATTAGAGGTCATAGGCATAGGTTTTCGACCCAGATTAACCTAATCTAGCTGGATTGCCCAATTTAGTCGATTCTAAGAGGAAATTAAGGTTTTTGCTAAAGGCTTAAGTATCGGGCTTTTTTGATTCCTATGTTAAAAAAAAAAATAAATTAAACTCTCCCACTCAAACCCCACACCTCGATTTGTTGAGCACTTGAAGTGGTGCCCCTCCACCTTGTTCTTGTTGAAATCATTATGGGTATTCCTCTAAGGCTTCCATGGGATCCAGGAAAGAGCCAAAAACTCTTCTTAAGGTAAGCCCCATCAAGCCCTCTTCATAGGTTGATATAAACCATGGCTTCCTGTCTATAAAGCTTTAGTCTGAACTGTTCTTTAATTATCTAATGCAGTTGTTGAAGATTAGTTCTGAATCTAGTTGTTTTTTATGTTGTTGCTTTGCTTCAGCTTCGGCTTCTAATTGTTGGGATAATATCGATGTTGCACGAGAGCAAGGGTTGATGCTTCCTTAGCTCACATGATGAGGATCCTTCAACGATCCCCAATTTTGGAGGTCTCCTTATTGCCTTCTGTTGGTTCCTGTGAGCCCTTTTGCCTGTCTCCCCCATTTTCATCATTGTTTCCTCTCATTCTAGAGTTAAGAGGCTATATGAAGATCTGGCACAGTTATGCAAGAAAGGAAAAAAAAAAAAAAAACACCAAAAGGTGTAACAATGTTCTGTATATATGTCCATGATTCATCTTAGACCAAAAAAAATCCATATTCCTTTTCACTTTTAATGACACCTTAACCTATGAATTGTTTGACAGTGCACAAGAGAGAAGATTTTGTCCTTCAACTACGAGAGCTACAGGGCAGAGATAGGAAGGACAATATGAGCTGGGGCCTCTTGCTCAATCAGACTTTCTTTATGGCCCACTTGCTAAGGACAATGTGATCTTTTTCAGCACCAAAATCATAAAAAAATCTTTATTGGAATCATACCCAACAAAATACATGTACCCATAGAGAAGGGTAAGTCTCTTTTAGTGTAGATATTGATACCCCTATTGTATATATAATTTTGTGTGATATTTAGATATTGCCTAATTTACTTTGGAATGTGTTCATTTTTTTTGTCACAAAGGTAATATTAATGGTCAAATATATCTGCTAAACAGGTCCATTCAATTTGTAAGTTATTTGAACTTATTAAAAAGGAAGGCATTCAAATCAAAATTTGGAAGGTACTCTTCAGATTTGACCTTGTCTCACATAGATGGAAGTCAAATCTGAAGCCTACCTTGCAAATTATGACTTGAATGACTTCATTTTTAATATGTTCAAATACCTTAAAAATTGAATGAACCTGTTTAGCTGATATATTTGACCATAAATTTTCAATAAACATTGCCTTACATGTGACAAGAATAATGAACATAGTCTAACAACCAATTAATGACTCACCTTCTCTTAGTTTGTATTAATTTTTGGGCTGTAATTCTCATGAAGATTTGAGGATTTTGGTTTTCGTTTTTGTGCTCTCTTGATAGTGTGTTTAGTTTGCTCAAGTTGTAATTTGTTGACCCGAGTCTAATGTAATTTTCTCTCTACATGGTATTTATCGCTCGTTTGTGACTTATTTATAAGCTCATCTAATTTGAGGGCTATTCCAAGATAATGCCGGTGTTTTCTAATTGAGTTTTTATTTGTTATATTATTTAAACTATAAATATATGTTAAGCTACATTAATCTTATATATTTTACAGAAAATGAGTTTTAAATGGAGAAATCTAGAGATTATGAAAAAGTTCATTTGACGCTCATTTGAAGTCAATTTAATATACATGAGTAAAGTTTGAGCTTAAACTTGAATTTCACAAAATTTAAACAAGCTACTCAAATCTCAAGCTTGAACTCGACTAAAGTTTGAGTCACAACTTAAAAAAATTATAAGTAAATATGTCTGAACTTCTAAGTGATCAGTTCAACTCAAAGCTACTCAAATCTCAAGCTTGAACTTGATTAAAGTTTGAGTCGCAACTTAAAAAGATTATAAATAAGTTTGAACTTCCAAGTGATCAGTTCAACTCGACTTGTTTCCAACACTAGAAACAAATCAACAATTACAAATGGTAATCCCATTATATCTAATTGGCTAGAATTCATGAATATAAAACTTCACTTCTGAATTTTTATTTATAGCTGGCTAATACGTAAAACTTATCAAAACAAACAATAAACACACACACACATATATATATATATAATATAATAATCGGTATAACAATAAATTCGAGAACCACCATCAAAATGTATAACACGCTGGACTAGATAGTATGATACAAGAAATGACATGAATTCCTATCACATTTGCCGCAATGTACAGAAGGATCAGCATGCATCATGCATGCTCCCACGGTGCTACCTACCTGCATTAGAAGGGTAGAGGAGGCTGTTTTTACATGTGGAGTCCTATTTTTATTTTTCAAAAAAAATTATTTTCAATCACCCGACCATTTAGTAAAAAAAAAAAAAAGGAGAAACTGCTGACTAAATAAAATTTTATTTTTATTTTGATTGAAGCTGCACCCAGTAACTGATAATTCAACAGGATATACATATAATCATTTTTCTTTGCTTTAAAAGTAACAAAATGGATAAGCAAAATGATGAAATGTGATTCTATAGAGAATGGAGAGGAGGAACAGAAGGGACTTACTGTTGTGGCAGTAGCTGCCCGTGACCATTGTCCTGAGAGGCAAATCCACATGTATAGCAATGACAATATAAATATATATATATATATATAATTCATCAATAGATCTGACATGTGAATATGAAATACGCATGTAGCCAAGGACAACTTGCCGGTGGGTTCTTCCTCACTGTATGTGCATATATCATTTGAATATTTCTGGATAGGGAAAGATATAGAAATCTGAAGCATAGAACTCATCAGGAAGATTATGACAGGAAAATGCTTGCGTTGTTTTATATATCTCATATATAATATAAATGAGACATTTATAGAACACATTAGGAGAATTAGTTGCCGGCAAGTCATCCTTGGCTGCACATATACTTCATATCCCACATGCAAGAACTTGGATGAAAACCATTCTGCAATCTGCAATATCATGCACACACACACACATATATGTATATATAGAAGGGTTCTCTTCAAGAAGTTGCTATAAAGACTTCGCCTTTTGTTTTGAGAGAAAATGAAAAGGAAAGGAAAGGAAAGAAAAGAAAATGAGGGCAGGATGGGATTGCATATAGCTTGTGTTGGTGGATAAGGAGGAGAGGTTTTGAAGCATCTGGGACTCGGAGGGATAAAGGAGGGGATGGAAGAGTGGTGGTTTTGAGGGAGGGGATAGAATACAACACTTGCTATATATAATATATTAATGAGAAATCAGTGTGTGTGTGTGTGTGTGTGTGTGTGACACAGTGGGGTCACCATATCCTGCGCCAGCTTTTTTTGTGCTCTTCCAAACAATAGCCCTCTTATCACTTTCCAGTTCAAACCCAACGAAGAAAAAGAAAAAAAGAAAAGAAAAGAAAACTTTTGGATAAGGCCACAGCCATTGCAACATCATCTCTCTCTCTCAAACATATATTGTTTGCAGCATGAATGAATCAAAAAAGATTATATGTTGAATCAGTAAGGCCTCACCTCTCTGTTTACCATTGATTTGACTGCTTAAGGAGAATTCTGTAATCTTTAATATCAAAAACAAACAAAAATTAATTAGTAGATTAATATATATATATATATATATATATGTAGACAAAAAGAAAAGAAAGAGGAAAAGGGAAGAAGCACGAGGAGGAGGAGGAAGTTAGACTGGATAGGAGTTGTGATGTAATGGGAAGATGGGGTGGGTGGGGATTGTGGGATCTCGTGAATGTGGTTGTGGAATATCATGGGGGGGGGATGGGGCTGCCCCCTTTCTCAATTCAACTCTCCTTATCTTCAGCCAAACTTTAAGGCACCCTATGCCCTGCCCTTCTTCACTTTAATCACTGCATTACTCACTTGTTAATAAACAGTAATTACAAGTTTTCATCAATAATAAAATTACTACAAGTGTATTTTACATTAAAAAGATCTCGAGAGAAATTCTAGTGCTTACTACTCATGGCAAATTTGGGATCATCCCACCTTTATAATATAACCTTGCACTTAACTAAAGCCAGGCAACCATGCTACTTAAAGGTTGTCTTATCTGGCCCTGTTGTAAATTAACCCACTCAGTGAAGTTTCAACATAATTAATGTACTAAAATAGTATTTATTAATTAAAATATAGACTAAAAAAATAAGATATAAAAAATATTCTAGACAAACATTATCGCTTTTCCTTTAAATAAATTATCTTAAATTTTATAAATAAATTATCTTGATAAAACCTTATCTTACTCATTTTAACAAATAACAAATATTACCTAAAGATAATCTTTTAAGCTCCCATCAATAAATCTTTTTAAGTATATTATTGTGACCGTTAATTTGCCATTGCTCAATCTTATCGTGTATATAACACGAATACGGATCACAAAATCTTATATAGGAAACGTAATTAAGATTATATATGAATTTGTTGATATTTTTATACCCAAAAAAAAACCCAATCTATAAAATGTCAACCTTTTCCCTGAAAAGATGACTGCAGCTTCCAATAATAATGTGCGGCAAACGTACGCATCTGTAATTTTCAGAAATATTTTGTCGAAAAGCACAACATGGGTACAGAAATGGATCCAAATCCAACTTTATGCCCACAGATTGCTATGGGTGGGTGGCACAAAATCTTTAGCTCCATGGGCTATAACTTATGGCCCATCTTCATTTTATACATTCTCTACTCTGCCACTGCCACCTCTGAAAAAACAATATTCGAAATCAATTCACCAAAAGATATTTTACTTTCCCAATCTTATATGATTTAATTTAATCACAAGCAATGTAAAATACAGCTTTTCCGAATCATATCCAAAGTATTCTGGGAGATCAGCACACAGTCACCACCAACATACAAATAATTTAAAAAATAAATCTAATAAAAAATATTCCCATCAATCTCCCACTTCCGTATTGGTAAAAGCCCAAAGCTGGGAGATCATCCATCTGCAAGCTAGAGCCATTAGCACCAAAAAAGGGGTCCGACTTATTTGGTGAAGGGGTTACAAGCAAGCCAGGGGATAAAACTGAAGATTCATTCCTCCAACCAAATTGGTCCCCATTTTCGGACTATGTATCACTTTCGCTAAAAGATCCATCGGCGTAAGGCTTCAAAGTCCTGTCAGCTTTGTCATGAGAGAGAGAGAGATCTACAAAGATATGAGAACCATATCTAGTTCTACCTTAAGTTCCTTATCCATGTACCATCACAGAGACATCTACAAAGATATGAGAACCATATCTAGTTCTACCTTAAAGTTCCTTATCCATGTACCATCACAGATGTGCGACACACAAAATATTGCCAATTTATGATCTAAACGACACACAGCTGTGGATGAAGAGCTCCTCAACTTCGTTCATATTATATTACAATAATTGGCTAACAAATGAGATCATTCTCCAGTCATCATGGTGTGTACAACGCTTGAATTTGTTTAAATGAATGTGAACGCCAAACCAAACAAAATGTCCGGGCTCTAATCGTTCGTAACTTTATTCACTTTTGGGAAGGCAGGTTGTAGGTCCACCCACCAAAAAAGTGCAACTGTATATTCCTCCTGTTCCACTACTAACTAGGCTAAAACTGGAAAAGACTTGGGGGTTGTTCATTTGTGAAAAAACAGCCATAGTTGTCTATAAAATTACTCTATAGAAGAAAAATTATAAATTGTGTTCAAATAGAAATAATTCTTAAACGGAAAACAAAACAAATTTTCCAAATTTGAACTGAAATTGAGTCTCCCAACCCAACAGAAAATCCCGCCCTTCATCTGAACATTTGGACACACTTTCCCAATTTTCTCTGAAAAAAGGGAACTGGAGATTTTGTAGAGAACTGGAAAACATTTTGCACAACTATTAATAGAAAGACCTTACAGTTTTGATATTGCCAGTCTGCATAATCTAATATACTGACTAAAAGAGCAACTTACCTTTTTTTGCAGTGAAGCCGAACCAGAAACTTATCAACCTGGCAGATTAGTTGCAGGAGTGAAAAAAAGGACTCAATAAAACCCACAAAGAGTCATGAATATCTAAAAAAATTGTACAGACCTCATAACACCGAGAAAGAAAAGAGTACACACCTTTTACCATATAATCATAATATCTTGACATCAATAATATGCAGTTAAGCCCTCAACATTGATATGAGCACAAAGCATCAATTCAGAAATCATCCCCAGAGCTACTGTGAAACTGATAGCTTAACCATGGTATTCGTTTCAAAATCACAACTTCAAAAACTGATTCTCATAAGAGAAAAATTACATCCCTCAAAGCAACTTGTGGGTTATAAAGTCTACTTGCTATCACCAATTTCAACCATAATCCAATACTAACAACAGTGGGATCAAGCAATTCCTTCTTTCTAGAATCTGAAGACAGGCAAATATGCCCTTCTTTAGGAATCAGAAGCCAAGATTACTGCAAAAGCAACATCTAGAGCAGGCACGCATGTACAATGTATGGGGCATAAATCCAATAGACCAATGCAATCTTTCTTTTGTAGTCTAATCTAGTCCTGAAAATAAAGAAGTAAAGAGGAAACCATCATGGCCACCATTCATATGTTTTACACAAGTAAATAAGCTGCTCCAACAGTCGGATGAGTTGGCTACATTGGCTTGGTGAAAATAGGTTCTAAGGCCATAATAAATTTAAAATAGTTGACAACAAAACAAATTAAGGTAGGACGGGGTGGAACATAATTTCTTAAATGCTGTTCGTCTGGTCCTCAGGTCTAGGCTGGAGACATCATCAAAAGGGGCAATGGTCTTGGCTTCAGGCATTGTAGATAGAGCTGTTTTGATGGGAGAGGAAAGGAAACAAAACAGAAAACAGAGGATTAGATCCAAAACATGGCTGTCAGCTAGGTCTAGAGTCTTAAGATACAAGCAAAGACTTTTACACTATGTCTACATATATTGAGAAAACAGCAAGTTGTATAAGAGTAAGTGAAATAAAAGGAGCAGTTACGAAACCTGTAGTCCCCAATAATCTATGAGTCTAATAGCCATGATGTTTTCCATGGGAAACAGGGCTCTGACCAGATAACCTGTCAACAAATCTAAGACTCAGTGAATGGTTGAGGTGTAGACATCTCAAAAAAACATAAAAAGAAAATCTTACCAAACTCCAAAAGGAACAAACAAACATGTGATGAGCTCCCCAAAAAAAGAAAAGACAAGTTCTGGAAATGAATTCAGTTTTAATAGTGGAAAGAAAGATAAATCATACCCAGCACCACCAGACCGACCAGATGAGTAAATGCTATAAGCTCCATATGCATTTCCAGCACCACTCTAAAGCAGGGTGACAATAAACACCATTATCAAGAGGAGCAAAAGATCACATGGGTATAAAATCAGTTTATAAATTTAATAAAAACTTTTCTTCCTCCCTGGGTAAAAGGTCATAAACTTTTCAAGCATCATCTTTTATTTTTATAAAATTGTTACGTAGAAAAATATATGAAATTGAATATAAATCCAAACTAATTTGAGTTTGTCATGAGGAGGAAAGTAATTGGAAAAGACACATACAGATGAGTTTACTTGCAAACCACCATAACTGTCGCTCAGAGACAAGTCATTGGTGCCATATCCATCAGAGTAAGCAGCATATCCCCGTCCACGTGACTTATTATCACGGTTGCCATATTTTGAACCATTTGACATGTCAATTGGAACAGGGAGATATGGCAGAGCAGGTGGCAATGCAGCTAAAGCTCCCTCCATTTCAAATACATTGGCTTTTAACCGCATAATTACTTGTAGAAGGGCGTTGCTTGCAACATTGAGGTCCCCAGTAATCTGGTTGGCATCAAAACAATATGATATATAACTCTTGCCAAATTGAGAGCATATAAATGTGGACACAGAAAAGAATAAGCAAAGATAGAAATGCCACTGAAAAAGAAAAATAAGACAGGAAAGGAAAAAAGTAAAAGCCACATTCAAGCAACAATACAGATAACTCTCATCAATTTAAGAGTGCATTAATGAGGACAGAGGAAAGAATAAGTACAGAAGGGCACTCTTACCGAATTAAGGAACCATAAATGTGGACAGAGGAAAGAATAAGATAATAAAGAAATACCACTATGGAAAGGAAAAATAACACAGGAAAGTGTGTGTGTGTGTGGGGGGGGGGGGGGGGGGGGAGAAAGGAAAAGACACATAAAAGCAACATCATTGATAACTCTCATCAAATTAAGAGTGCATTAATGTGGACTGGGGAAAGAATAACTAGAGAGTGGCATATCAGTACCAAAAAAGGAAAGAAAAAGAAAAAAGAAGTAAAATCCACACAACAGTAACAATGCTACTTCTCTTAGTTAAGCATGCGTGCAAGCATGCACACACATTTTTATTTTACCTGCACCATCTCCTCATCTTCTGAAGCAACTCTAGGAAGGTTTTCCTTTGAAAGAATGCGGATGGCTGCTCTTGTGCCATTTCTCATTTCTGTAATGATGGCCCCTCCTTTACCAATAAGACATCCAATTCGTGAGCTCAAAACTAGAAGGCGGGTAGTATATACAGAATCACCAGATTCTTTTTCAGTTTTCAGACTACATCTTGGCTGCAAGCGCATTGCTGCGTCAATGGTTGGCGATGGATCTTCAAATGACTGATAAGACCAAATAATATAATCACATAATATCAAGACCTTTTCCTAGGAAGTTTATCAGTTAAAGAAGAAAATAAACCATCTGAGAGAATGATGCTTACCTCCTTTGCTGATATGGATATAATGCAATCATCTCCTTCAGCACCTGAACTATCAACCTTGATGGATGCACCAGACTCCTGCCTTATTTGGTTGATAATAGCACCACCTTTGCCAATTACACCTCCAATGTTTTCAATTGGACAAACCAAACGTAATGAGAATTCCCTTACAGAGCCTGACCAATCCCCAACGTCACTTTTGTATCCTGCATAAGGACCCATCAATGAAGATACACCCACAAGTGGCACACTTCCACTTTGGGTCATAAATGCACCACCAGATTTATACATTGAAGATGATGACAACAGAAGGTGCTGAGATCGTGATGGATTATCATGGAGGCGAGATGCCACTTGATAAAGGGCCTTCCTGACAATAGAGGGCTCCCCAGTTATCTGAAAATCAAAAGATAATAGTTATAACAACAAAAAATGTATCCAACCAACCATTGTGTACAGCCAATAATATGCAAACAAAGCCCTTACTCTACTATCATCCAGGACAAAATTTTCAAATTAATCATGGCTGACAGATGATAATCCAACAGATCCAGCGAGAGAGAAAATTATAACAAGAAGCTTCATAGCTCCCAACTGTTCAAAGCTTACATAACCTAGAATATGTACAAAACCTGTGCTATTAGCAATCTCAACAATGCCCAGAGATACAAAGGTAATTAACACCTTTGAACAATAATAATTACTTCTCAATTTCATTGAGGCACAGCCAGTTGAAATAAACAGTGGAAAGTTTTAATAATTTTATTGACAACTCCAACAGACAATCAATGGGTAAGTGCATGAACAGCTAAATGGATATTAAATACCAATTATAGAACTTCATTTTTGTCCAGATGTTAAGTTATCTAGTTGCTTCGTTATAAAAAATAAACATGTGTAACCAGGTGTAAGATGTGCGTGTAACCAAGTGTAAGATGTGCATGTAACCAGGTGTAATGATCTAATTCTCAAGAACAAACATGCAATAGAACCTGATGATATATGATAGCATGGGTAGAAATGACTCCTGTTACCTGGAGAAGCTCATCAGAATTCAAGGCAGAAGGTGGCAAATGCTCATGACTTAGAACTCGAATCTGGGCACGAGTTTCAGTACGCATATTTTGAATTACTTGTCCCCCTTTCCCAATAATACATCCAATCTGATCTGACGGCACAAGCATTCGAACAGTAACTTGCTGAGAATCCTCAAATTCATCTTCACCAAGTGATTCGTCAGCAACAATCCTGTCATGAACCCTGAATAGAGCATCCTGTGCTGGTGAAACAAGCTCTCCAATATCTTCCAATTCATTAGTTTCCTCACTTGAACTATAAATAGTGACGACACGCTCCTCGCATCCAGGCACAGTCTCCCCAATCCTGATCCTTGAATGAGTTTCTGCTCTCAGTTGCTTTGCAATCTCACCACCCTTTCCGATAATACTTCCAATTCTCTTCACAGGGCACAAGTAACGGTATACAGTATCCTCTGACCCAATAGCGTTCTGGTCCCTTTCATCAGAAGGATTTCTCCTCTTACTACCCCCATCTCCAGGATGGTCAGATCGAGAATAGGATCTCTTACCATAGTTATTCCTCTGCTCAGCCATTACGATGTGCAAGTATATCTAGAGCCCAAGCAGATCCCCACCACTTGAATCAATCAAAACTGCAGCCAGGAAAGAAAGATATAAGTACCATAAAGAACTCTAGCTTCACAGAAGCCCCAAACTATTATCAGATAATAAATCATAACTTCTGATGAAAAGGTCAACCCGTCAAGTTGAGTTACATTGACAAGGGAGCAAAATGGAAAGTAAAAAATTAAAGCAGACATAAACATAAGTATCTCAGATATTTCAAGCCCCTTCACCTCCATACAGACCTAGATCACAACAAAATCATGACCCTTTATAATACTAAAATTATCTCTTCGGAACAGAAAACCATATGCTCCAGATATGCAATTACCAGACGGAATAGTATTGACCTACATAACACATCAAACTAACCCCCGGTAAACATTCACTAGAAAAAAGCCATGAAAACGACAGGAGTGCTTTGTTTCGCATGCTGAAACTCATCCCACGAATTTCAACCCTAAAAATGACTGCAGCGACTGATTTCTCGCGACTTCAAAAGCAATTAGATCGGCACAATAAAAGAGCGTACTTCATCGTTGATGTTGAAAATAAAAATTAAACAAAATCGTCAACCAGTTCTATGCTTCCCATCAGACTTAGTTTGGATACACAATTACAAATCATGACAACATATCCATCTATAAATTTCCCTAGAGATTTAATTTCCCGATCAACCATGACAATTAGAATCACAAAAATTCAGCCGAAGTTGGCAATCAGTGGATGAAACAAACAAAACAAAACAAAACAAATTACGAGCATATATATATATTATTGGAGAACAGAAAGCGAACTCGAGAAACCGAGGTTTGGAGACGAGAGCGAGCGTCCTCGTTGGAGTCTCTTCGAATGGATAAATCTCTCTCTCTCTCTCTCTCTCTCTCTCTTAGGGCGCGTGCTTGCTGCAAAAATATCTGAAATCTAACCCCTGATTTGTGTTTTTAGGGTTCGAACTTTAAATTACGGAAATGCCCAAACCTATAGTTACAGTCGCTTTTCAGCGAGACAGCGAGATGAAACTTAAGGTCATTTTCTGTATTTTCTTCAAACTATAGGGTGCTTATTGAAATTTATCAGAAGATCGGGAAAGTTGAATTGGTAGAATAAAAGAATAATGAGGGTAATCTGAAATATAGGGCATACATGAGGGGGCACAGTGCAAGTTAAGGCCATCGATAATCGCGCTCTTCCCCGACATATTAGGGTTTTCTCAGTCAAGGCATTTCTTCTCCAGCAGAGTTCTTATCCCCTACACAAATCGTAAGCTCTATCTCTCTACTTGTATGTGTGTGTGTGTGTGTGTATACGCTAATGTGTTGGCTTGTAAAGCCCTGGTTCTGGGACTCCTGAATTTGTCTATAAGGTTCCTGATTTTTTCTGTCCACTGGAATCATTGTTGGTGATGATGGTATCTCTGTCCGAAGTGTCTTATGTGAAACCCCTTGCGTGCAAAATTGTTAATTGAAGTTATGTGGTTTGATTTATGCTCGCAGATGTTAAGATTTAAACTTTTCCATCGGTGCTTGTCAATTTTGTATTAGGTTTGCTTGCATTTACTTTTTACTTCCCTAATACTCAGTTTCCGTGGACTTATTTTTCATTTGTGTTCTTCTTTTAGTTCCTAATATTCGGATTTCCACGATTTTTTTTTTTTTTTTGGGTTTTATTTTTCGTTCATATAGTTCAATTTCCTTTAAATTCCCTTTTTTTTTGGTTTCCCTTTTGGTAGTTTAGGAACGGCCACTTTCGTCTTAATTTTTCATAAACATCCTTTATCCCGTAGAGCTATGAGTAGATCAGGTGTATTTGTTCATATATGCACACACACATATATTTTGTGATTTTAACATAATGGAGAATAGAAGGAAAAGTTATCTGCATTACTTTTGTGGCTAAGATACACATGAAAGAGTTCTACTCGAAAATATTACGTTGGCCATGTCCTTTCTGTGGATTTAGTAATAATGAAATTTGTGTTAATGTTGTTTTTTTTTCTCTTGCAGCTGTTTTGTCTGCGGGAGAACTCTGAACAAGGTTTTGCAACTTCCCATACCTTGTAAGCATGCAAGGTAGAGTTCATATATTGTATTGGTGAGGCGCATGTGTTTTTTTATATGCACTTATAAGGAGAGATAAGTTGACAGCTGTGCTCTCTAGGCGGTATTGGATTAATTTCATCATATATGAGCATTGTCTATTCAAAAATGGCAGCTTCTTTCTATTGATTGCCAAATCTTTGATTAGATGGCATATGTAGTAAATGCCATAAGTGATATGTCTAAGCAGATTTGTTGTGTCATTGGAAAATGTAGTATTTTGAGAGCATGAGGTGAGCTTTTGGTTGGTCTGCTGTCAAGTTGTGGAAGTTTGTAGAGGCAACCACAGCAGATTTTTTGTTGAGTTTAATAAAACATAGCTAAGACGGGGTCCCTTTGTTGCGTGGCTGCTAGGCCACATGGCTCTAATGCAGCCAGCAGGGAGTGGTCCCTGGGTCCAAATGAACCCTATTGGCGAACTAATACAAGCTTCTCACCTCCACCATCAAGATGGGATTTCCAGTTTCAACCTGAAGGGCTATCATTTGGTTCTCATGATGGTAATCAACTGTACAATTCTTCTACCTCATCAAACAGCAGAGAAAGTAGGAGCTGGATGAGAGGAAACCATATTTCCAATCAATACTCAATATCTGACACTGTTGGTCCATACTTCAGTAGTCCATCTGAAATGTCGCCAGCCCAGCAATGGGCTCCTCCAACAATACAAGAAATTAGAATGGATGATTATGGAAGTTCATCAAGGAGAGGTAATGAATTATTCTCTCTGTGTGTGTGTGTGTGTGTGTGTTTGTGTTTCTTTTAACATATCTGATGTTGAAATATTCAAGACTTTGTTGTCTTGATAGCTATTTCATTATTATTTTTGTTTTTCGAGCTTGTGCTAATGGAAAATTGCATTTATTAACTTGGGTTTCTATTTCTAGTTGTTTTTGGTCATGACAATTGCTTTAAGTTATTTTTCCAAGTTCGTATTATTTTTGGTCTTAAAGATTAAGGACAATATTTTGATCCACACTTGTTTTTGACTGCTTGTTGCTTTGAATATGATGAACTGAATCATGAATATGATCGATAAATGTAAACCTAATGAGTTGTGTGTATGTGCGCGTCTTTATAAACCAGTTTGACAATGGTTTTCTTAGGTCTGCTTCAATTGTCCATTTCCAATTTTTCCATAGTTGATGAGGGGGTGCCACAATTAATGCTTTATCTGCTAAACTTCATTTTGGTTTTTGTGATTTGCCACTTTAAGAGGCATGCACAGTTCTACATTGTTGTAAGTGCTTAATATGTTGTTGTTGGACACTTCATAGACATTTAGAGGGTAGTTGTGTACATCATAATATCATGCATGTCCATCAGTTAAACAAAAACTGCATTATAAGTTAAAATAAAACAGTGTCAACTCATGTCTAATAGCTCTCTATCTTTTAAACTCTATAATCTTAAGCTCTTTGAATTCAAAAGGTTCTTATGAGTAGACTCTTCTTAATTATATTAAGATGTTTAATTGCACATATTTCCTTATGATCGTGAAAAATAAAAAATGCGAGCTATTTTTATGTAAAAAAACAACAATATCAAGCCTTTATACCCACTATGTGGGGTTAACTAAGTTGTTTATATGTATGCATGTATATATAAAAAAATATGGAGCTTATTATTTGACATGTTTCTATCATGTCATTGTTCTTTTTACTTTTTTTAAGTTGCCGTCTCAACATGCCCTAGTCATGGTATTTGAGCTTCTTAGTTATAAGTATACAATAGTGGACATGTTATTGTCTATAAAATAGTAATTAAAAAATGTATTTTTTTTTATTTCAGTTGTGATGGAGTGAATTATGCATTCTATTTTCAACATTTACTAACATTGCTTCCTTTTGATTTTTACTATTTAATATCCAACTATCCATTCCAAGTAATAGGCTTAATGCACTCTGAAGTTACCGGCATAAAATCATTGTTGATCTACTAGGCTACTCTAGATTGTGCTCATTGAGTTGGTGAGCAAACTCTGCTGTTCTAGCTATCAAAATCATTGGTTGCTTTAATCTCCCTCCTTGTTTTTGGCAAGGATTCTCCTAGATGCTATAGTCACTGACCTCTAATAAGTCTTCAAATAGAAAATTCCAATTCAAAGTGATTTCAAAGGGTGCATTTTATTTCATGTATTGATTTACTGTCTTGCATGCAAGACGTTTTACTAAAAGATATTATATAGTTTGTGGTGAGGATGAGGAGCATCCCAGGGCTTATATCTAAGATTATAATCGTAGTTGCTAATGCCATTCCATACTGGCCGGTATGCATCATCTCATTAAATGAAAAAAAAAAGTATAAAGTTGTTTATATCCCGCTTCGGACAAAGCACTAGTTGGTACGTGCCAATATTGACCAGAAATATCTTGATGCTGGTGGTCCAGTGGTACTAAAAGTGATTTACTTTATTTCATAATACGAAACATTGTTTGGCATGTGCCAAGCATGCTAGGCTAAAACCCTTGGTTTATAGCCACTTTTGGAGGATATATTATATGAATTATTTATAAATATGGTGTTCTTTTTTAATTTGATGATAAAAATTTGTAAAAAAAAAAAATGAAAACAAAAGAATAATTATTGAGAAGCTTAAAAATTAATGGAAATTTTAATTTTTAGATCGGAGTTAATTTAATTTTATTTATATTTTGCTTTTTCTAGTTTTTTTATACAAGTTATTTTTTACATACATATGTATATTATATCATTAATTGTACAATCTATTTCTCAATTATCATCAATTGCAGAATTTATTTCTTTGCATATAATATGTATCCTTATGTAGATTTATTTTTATGTTGAATTATTTGTTTATGACATGTTTTTCACAACACTGATGATTTATATACTTAAACAATTTCATTATATATTTTCTTACAATATATACCGTTAATTTAGTATTAAAATCTGCAATGCTACCCCAGTACCATCTGGTATCGTACTGTATTGTACTGATGACAAATTTGGTACCTTGTCTGGTATCGTATTGCAGCTATTATTATAACTTACCTCCTGGAATCTCTCTCTCCCTCTCTCTGACTTCAGGTTGTAGTCATGGTGAACTATTTTGCGGAAGAACTTTTGTTAAAGACAGTTAAACAATTAAAATGAAAGAACTTGTGCGACTCTTTAACTTCTTACTAAAATGAAAGAACTCAATCTACAAACTAGGGTGACACATGGCAGAGGGATCGCCCAACACTTTAATAATGTCTTCTCAAAAGTGCTTACTGTCTCACTCATATCTCAATTTTATTTTATGTCAATTATTTTTCTTCATCCTTGCACTTCATGTTATCCGATAATAGCTTCTTTTGACATGCGGCACACTCGGTGCTTTATTTCATTCCTAAACAGCTCAATGGAAATTGTTAGGACCTTGAATGTGTAGATGTGGAAATCTAATATTTTTTGTGTTGCTAGCTAAACGTTAAAAGAAATCCCAAAGGTTTTCTGTAGGATACCAAATCGTTTCCACCTAAAACTGATAGTTCAATGGTCACGGTACAGGCTTGTGCCATGGGTCTTTGCTGTTGATGATTCTTCAACCTCTGACCCACAAGCCTACCTCCAAACCCCATGACATTTGAATTTACTTCTTGATATACCTGCATGGCATTGCAGATTTGTACCACACAAATGCTATTGAATGATGCCTGCTTTTTTTTAAGTCAGTCTTGTAGTTTGGGTGCTTTGATGTGTAAATGTTGGAGTTTGCCTGTCTACTAAACTAATGAGTTCCACCTCATGATGATATGGATTCTTTGTCACTATGTATGAACTCTGTGAGTAAAATAGTATCTTGCTAGATATAACTGCTGGTTTGTATTGGCATCCCATTAATCTCATCATACTTAATTTGCAATTCCCCAGAACTATTCATTATTTCCTCCTAGAGTAAAAGGGGGATTTCCTATTTCAAGTCAGGAATCTGATATTTCCATGTAACTATATTAGATTGCGATTCTCTTTTTGTTTGGTTTTTGTAGCTAACATGAAAGGGCTTATGGGAAAGGAGTTTGCTGAAAATTTGTGCTTTTGAGGTTAAGATTCATCATCCTGCCTTTCATGGGGTGATGAAATCTCAGGGATGAAAGGGCAAGTAATTATGTAAAAAGGGGCAGGGAGTCAAATGTCAATATTTTAATATTATGGATCTTTGATAATCATTCATGTACCTCTGCATTGCAAGCCCCCAAGTATGTGGGAGATGGTAATCCATTCTAGGGTGAGCATTATTTGGTTAAAACAGAATTTTTGAACTGAACAAATTAATTTCAGTTAATTTGGTTGGTTTTTTACTAAATTTGGTTCAGTTCAGTTTTGATATACAAAAAAAATGATTTCCGGTTTTCTGTTCTCGGTTTGTTAATGTAATGTTTTGGTTTTTAACTGAATTGATCAAAATATATGATTATTTTAACATTAATACTCAATTTTTTATTTTAACAATAATACTTCTAAATTTTTAGTTTTTTATGAAATTGTTATTATTATAAACCTAATATGATCTCTATTGCAATAATTACACTTACTGAAATACGTTAAATTCCTATTAGACTTTCTCTATATAGGTTATTTTGAATATGATTTGGTTATTTTGATTATTTTTAGTCATTTCAGTTGTTTACATTATTATTATGATTAATTTCTGTCATTTAAGTTAAATCAGTTTTTTAAGATTTTGGTTCCATCTGGTTCTATTATATAGAAGGTCAATTAATTCGGTTTAGTTGCCGAATCACTACATAACTGACTGAAATATCCAAATTCATTCTTCCAAATTCATGTTTGGTTTTGATTTGAACAAGGGTTTCTCCGATGGTGACAAAAAAGAGAAGTGGGGGAGGAGAGAGAACTTCATGGCATTGACAACAACCTCCCAGTAGCATGACGATATAAGCGTCTCTCTCTCTCTCTCACACACACACACACATCTTGGAACCCAGGTCTAGGTTCAAGATGCATCTTGAACCAGATTTGGGTTGGTTTGGTTTGAGATGCTCACTCCTCTCTCTTTCTCTCTCTCTTCGTCTCTGTCTGTCTGTCTCTCTATCATCTTCAAACCTACAGTTGGGTTTTGTTGTTCATCTCAAACCCTAATCTGGCTTTGCTATTCAACCTAGATGACATTCATTTTTTATTTTTATTTTTCTAAAATTAGAGGAGAAAGCAGAGAAAAAGATAGGAAAGAGGGGACAGAATGAAGGGAAAATGGTCATTTTGTCCCTTGTTTAACATCTGGGAAGATCACTGTTATTTTCAAACCGTGAGTCTCTTGAAATTATGTTGAACTTAAGGGGTGGTTATTGCAATTTTCCTTTTCTTTTTATAATTTTGCCAACTAGTGTGACAGGTAGACACCAAGTAAAAGCCCATGCAGCACCACAGTTTACAAGATGTGTAGTGAAATTAGTGTAGCAGTTCTGAACTATGCCTAAAGACTTACTTTGGTTTTGTGAATATTTTCTATGGTATATCATTGAGAAACTATTGGTCATGTTGTACCTCTATCACTGCTGTCAAATAAGTGAAAATGTCAAATTTGTGTTTCATATCATTGATTTCATATGCTGACTCATTTTGCCTTGTCATTGATGCAGTCCTAGGTCTATTATCATTTTCACCAGCAAGGGAGGTACCGTATGTTCATATTTGCTTTGGTATTCAGCTGATGAGTCCCTTAATGGAACCTGACTTCCTGACTATTTTGAAACATATGCAGGAAACATCAGTTGTCCAAGATAGCAGGGGTTCTACTTCATCCCGATCAGACAGTAGTGATTATGAGGCAATGACCAAGTCACAGTTATCCTCCCACCGCAATTTCCCTAGTCGCCGTTGCTTTATGTCCAAACCCATTCACCCCCTGTCCTTTCCATCTGAAACACCTGCAGGTCAAGCTGCTGACACATCAGCCACTAGTTTTTCAGAGCTTGATGCTGGCGTCCCTAGAAGAGAGTCTCAACGTATTAGCAGCGCCAGTGGTAGTTTTGATTTTACAGATGTTTCTGAGCAATTGGAGTCTGATTCTTTCAGTCGATTGTGTAATCCGTCCGATGGTTTTAAATGTGCATTGTGCGAGAGGTTTCTTTCACAGAGATCACCCTGGAGTTCTCGTCGAATTGTGAAAAGTGGGGACATGCCAGTTGCTGGAGTTCTTTCATGCCGTCATGTTTTCCACGCGGAATGCTTGGAGCAAACAACACCAAAGACGCGCAAAAGCGACCCTCCTTGTCCTCTCTGTGCGAGGTCAGAGGAAGAAAATTCCCCCGAGCAGCGTGTTTTCTCCAAGCTGAAGAGCAGCTTCCCAAAGCTTCGACCCCTGAACGAGGACGGCCCATCAAGGCCCTGGGGCTGCACTCAGGCAGGTGACTGTGTAGAAGGGGCTTTGCAAGCTCCTTCACGCAACACTATGTTGTTACTCAATAGGAACAGAATTAGAAAGAATCTGGCCTTGAAGGGTAGTTCAGGCAAGGAATTTCCGGGGAAGTTGAGGAAGATTGGCTCATATTCTTCCCCCCTCTTGATTGGAAGGTCCGGAGAGCAGGGAACAGCTGCTGCTGGGTCATCGAAGACAACACCGGGGCCGGGTATTGGTATGAAATGACAAGAATTCTGTATGTAGTTTTGGTGCTGGAATTTGCTTTTATATGTTATTAAGCAGCAGGTCAGGTATTGATGAATTAGATGGGATGATATGTTTGTGATCAGATCAGCCAGCAGCCGAAATATGGGATGAGTTTCCCTTGGCTCCGGAGGGAGAGGGCAACTGCATATTTTTGCGACTTCTTTGAGTTACTAGCATGTAAAATCCTCTACTCTTGTCTGGGTCTCATTGCAAGCATGGGCATGGGTGGTTTCGGACTAGTAAAATGGCTATTTAATAGAGAATGGCTTTTGTTGGTGTTTGGCTGAATTTTTATGTTCTGCTGCTTTGATTTTTCGCTGTCTGTCACACAGAAGAAGCCAATAAATGTCATCCCTTTCATTTTGCAGAGGACTAATCTCGACCTGAGGCCTGACTGAGCTAACCTAAGTGCAAGTTCTTCACTTAACAGACAAAATGAAACCACAAAATTGGTAATTTCGTGAGACTTGTCAAAGCTTTCTAATAATTTACTCCATGGATTGAAAAATAAAATTCGCTAATTTTGTAATAATCATGGTATTAATTAATATTTCCAACATAAATAACACCTAATCAAAAGACACCCCACTTGTTGAGTTATGTAAATAAATGTGAATGGATATACAAGTTCCAAAGATTTAATGCTCTATTCACCCAAATAAATACTAAATTACTTCTTTATATAACATGTTATGGTATTATGTTCACCATAGCCTAATGACCCAACAAGTTTTAATCTAAAATGGTTCTCTTTTTAACAAGCAAAAAATTGATTAATCTTATTCAATTTTATCCATCTATATAAATGTTTCTTTAACTAATCATATCACCACACTTAATCATCAATTTCAAACTTATATTCTTAGATAATATTTGCTAAAATGAGTAAAGATAAAATTATATCAAGATAAGGTTGGAATGTTTCTCAGATTAAGATATGAAATGGTCAAAATAAAATCATAAAATATTCTAAAATTTTTATCAAACTATTTGTTAAATTTTTTATAATGCACTAAATAATATATGCATTATTTTTTTCTTATCTGTAAGGATCAAGATAAATTTATCTTAAAAAACTCATATAAGAAGTCGCGTGATTTTTTTAATGGTCGTTATATAAATTTAACAAATACAATGAAAAGTATTTTTATCTAAAATGATTTTTATATCTATTTTTTTTGTATATATCTTAATTAATAAATATTACCTTAATGTGAAGAGTTACCAATTAATTTTCATATTTGAGAGAAATTGAAAGTGCTCTCAGTAACAATAAAGATAAGTAGAAATACTTTTTGTTCTTTTTATGAAGCTACATTGATTTACCTTTTGTTACATTACTTCCAAAGGAAAACCATTTTAACAATTAATTTTCTTTTTTTTTTTTTTTTTTTTTTGTAACGAGGAAACTTGAGGAGTTCTTGATCAAATATAGTTTTTGGTCTAGATCGTTTTACTCTCTCTAAAATTAACAGTCTATCTTAACCATCCGACCTAGGTGTACGGATAAATTTTTCATAAACCAAACCTCAAGGCCTGGCTTTTATGGTAGAGACAGGCAATTGCATAGTCTCGAACAGAGACAAAATTAAATTTACAATTTCACATATTTCAAACTCTCGGATACATGTGACAAACTATTTGTGCTATTTTTAGGGGTTGATAATAATTAGTTGAGTTGATGAATAATGAGTAATGGTTGTCTTTTAAAATATAAAATCTCACAAAGAACAAATTTAAGATATAATTTGTTTGGCATAAGATATTGATGGTGGATTTACTTTTATTTTGTTAATTTAATTATTTAATTAAAGTATATAATATGCAATATTACCATGATATTTGGATTTATAAAGGAATGGCAATGGCCCGATATCTTTTCTTCTCTCAATGCCCCCGTATTCGTTTTTCCATACCCATATCCCTTAGGTTACAGGCATAATTTTTTTTGTTCCCATTTTCATTAAATTAGAACTACCATTTGGAACTTCACTTTGTATAAGAACTATAAGTTGAACAAGATCGAGAACTTCACTTTTATTATCTGTTAATAATAATAAAGTTGTCATTGTTCAAATACAACAATAAATTTATTTATCGAAAAATTATCTTTAAACTTTCGAGACTCTACAAGAAAGAAAACGATCAGAGTGCACAAGGCAATTCCCAATAAAATATTTTGATGCTTAATTAGTTGATCTCTATTTTCAAAAGAGATAACATAGCTCTTTTTTTGGATAGAAGTGATTTATCTTTGAGAAATAAGAATTCTCTTA
The DNA here is from genome assembly GCF_014633365.1 of Diospyros lotus. NCBI lineage: Eukaryota > Viridiplantae > Streptophyta > Magnoliopsida > Ericales > Ebenaceae > Diospyros > Diospyros lotus. The sequence continues at coordinate 3,199,758 of NC_068340.1, forward strand.
TTTATAGAAGAGTTTAGGGGTTGATAATAAATATCTCTAGTATTTCGATATCAACCAGATTAATTAGAACTTCTAACAGATAAGCCCTATATTCTGCAAGATTTTTAGAGTGGTTTTTAGATATCAAAATTATCTATTTGCTCATCTTTTTTGGGAGCTCCTTGTTGAAGAGTCTATGAGAGACCTCCAAGTCTCTAGACCTTCTTTCCTCCATTTGCGGGACCACTCTGCAAGAGTCTTCAGGAGCATTGTTGTCAAACTTATAAATCAACTCATACAAATTTATGTGTCATTTAACTTTAAACGAGACAAATCACTTATAATATTAGAATTTAATAAAATCTGAGTTTACTGAGTTTACCTTTGGTGCACTGATTCGATCATTTGAGGGCTACCATCTACTAACCCTAAGCATTTACCTCTCTCAGGCCCCCTTATCAATGTTCCCCCTTGTCACCTAGTTGCTTAATGTTGGATGCCACCATTGATTCACAAACACAAACAGCCCTAAGCCACCATTGATGAATTGACGTTTCCATTGCTCGCCTGCTCAGTGCTGTCATTTCCATGCAACATGAATCAATTCACTTCATAGCTCTGATTGTTTGGTGTCACCTTCGATTCAACTTAAAAAGGTATTGGGTAAGCTTCGTTTGTTTTTTGGTATGCTTCATCTGTTTTTCCTTTTGTCTGTTTCTTGGTCTGATTCCTATTCTTCATCAATTCCTATATGTTTCTAAGCAAAAAGAATTACTCTAATTTGAGTATATGATGTTCAAATTCCTTTAGTAGGGAATCAAATGCCATTATCAAGAACTTGACAATATGCTAAAAGCAATTCTTTATTAAATTCCTCTTCAAATTCCTATCCAAATTCCCCGTTATTTATAAGAAATAATATTGTAAATCGTAATAATCATATTATTAAATAATATTAATTTATTTTTTACAAAATTATGTTATTTTGAACATATATTTATATATATTAAATGATATTTTTAATTGTCTATAAAATTTTATGATTCTACGTTATATTGCACGAAAACGAAAACGGGAAACATTTCTGGTACAAAATGAAAATGCTCAAACAAACATTCTTTTAAAAAAGTAGACATAAATAGAGTTCGAAACAAAAATAAAAAACGTTTAGGAAACAGGGAAACGACTTCTCTGAGAAGTTTCTATACAACATAGATTCTACGATTCGAGTTTACAATTCAATTTTATAGACCTTTTTTCGATCCTATTATAAAATATTGAGTTTAACAATCTTATTCGGGAGACCTCCAAGTTTTCTAGAATTCCTTCTTTGCGAGAGTCTTCTTCGGCTTTTTTGAATCTTCACTTTTGTGGGCTTGGGCCTTTGATGGTGAGCTTTACCCCTAACACATCAAAGTTATTTTTCTATTACCAAACATAAGCATAAATTCAGAACTTCTATTGTGAAGCAGAAAATAAATTTTTTTTTAAACAAAATTATCTCAATCAACATCTAGAATTACAAACACAATTTAATGAATAATATTAATTAATTATAAAAATAAAAATTAATTACATAAATATTTTCTAATAATTTTATTGTTTTAGCTTAAAAAATAATTCTTAAAAAAGTCCTTTTTACATAAATACCCCTACAAATTATTATTATTATCCCTAAATTCATCAATACCCATCGAGTAGTCATTATCCTAAAAGAAAAATATAAGCAGTGTGGAATATGGATAACATAACCCACATGAAATCTGAATATCAAATTCAAATATGAAGTTGGGCCCATTCACCTGGCAATTTAGAATTCAAAAAGGGAGGGCCCAGTACAATAAATAATATTTGTAGGGCCTTTGGGCAGGAGAGGGGACCATTGGCTGGTCCTGTTTGCTCACATTCATGTGCAGTGCCTACCCTATCCAAGGCAACCATTGCCCCCAACAACTTGGTTTTCTTATGGCGCCCATTCTCCCTCTGCCTCTCGCAATTTGGCCCATTTGCCTTTGCACTAACCGTGTCATTTTCCTCCATTTTGCCTTAAACCATGAAAGGTCAATGCCCGAAAGAGACTACTCCCGGCCCCTACCCCGACCTGTCCACGTTTTCTTTATTCTTTTTGCAACAATTTGGCCACAACAATATTCCTTAGGATAATCCACAAAAGAGAGCCCGCCCTCACAAACTGCTACAAAAATCATCAATTTTGGTTCAGCCAATGTCGTCACCCTCACTACATCAATATGCTTATCGACTTGATACCCAATCAGGGGCAGAGCTACGGTGTGCAATTGCCTTCCTCAACTTCTAAATTTATCTTTCGACCCTTTAATGTTATGTACATAAATTATTATATTCTCTAACACTTACCTTCTTAAAATAAAAAAGATAAAGAGCGATTAAGTAAAGTCTCACCTAATTTAAAGTCCTAAATTGTGCTACCATACCCAATGTTGCATAAAGTGTCTAGGTTTAGTCACATTTAGGATTCACCAAGTAGACATATATAATATGTCAAATGCAAGAGCTATTTAAATAGTAGTAATTAACCTAATTCATGGTGACCGTAAATTTTGTGTGGCTGTGGTTGTAGGGGGGATCCATGCTTGCATGTGCTTGTGCTCTGTCCATGTGATGGGTGGGTTCACCTAATTGACTTTTGCTGACCAAATTAAGAAATCAAAGGAAATATGCTTATCCCAGCTCAAGTAATCTCTCAATCTCATGAAACATGCTGGCCGTCACATGTGCCTCTCTACCCAGGCAAAGCCTATGCTTTTCCTCTTGCCCTAAGTATTATATTGTCTGGTTTAAGTAATTGGGTAGTAGTTGAAGTGGGATTGCTTTTACTACTGGAGTGTCACATACACATACCCATGATAGGGATGTGTGATTCCATTTCCCTTTCGGATTCTCTTATCTCTTAGAACCCAAGTTGTTGTGGTGTAAGTTTGCTGCTTCTATTTGGCTTCACATGGAGATTTTTTTCTACTATTTTTTAATTACCTTCAAGTACCCCTTTTATTTGCCTTGTAGATATATATAAGCATTCCACCATTATATGACTCATGAGTGATGCTGGGTGTTAGCATTTGAAGAGGTCTTTGCCTGGTAGAACAAATAATAGCTCCCCCCACATGCTTCCACTTACCACGTGCCGCCTTCATTTGTGGCTGTCAATTCATAAGTGAGCATTGTAATATTGATGCATGCATGGCCATGTTGTTCGCCACTCAGATCTCTTGCCTTGCATTATGATCTTTCTCATATATATACATATATATATGTATATCTTCCCCTCAATTGAGTTTAATTTGTTGGAAAATTTTAAAAAAATAAATTATTTATTTCCTCTCTGTTTAGTATTGTTGTTTCCAAACATACGAGTAAAATTTGTAGATCAAGAAACTCAAGTTATGAGGGAAGGAACAATGAATTGCAAGCCGAGGTACAAGTGACAAGCTACTTGTCTGGGGGAGAGCTTCAGACTTGTTCGGGGAAATGTTGTTTAACTGACCAACCTTGTTTCGGCGAATACTCTTAGCTGGTATTAGGTTTCCTTTGTATTTGTTTGGGAGGACTCTACCTATGAGTGGAAGAAAGTTGTCATGGAGAACGTATGCTCGTCGCATCTCCGAGGTCCCCCAAAAGACGTTTAATTGTTGCATCTCCAAGGCCCCCCGAACCTCATAGACTCGTTCTCTCAAACAACAAAGTACTCCTTGGGAAACAACCTTACTCTCATGCTTCAATCCTTAAGTTACTTGTTCAAGTCCGAAAGCTACTTATTTGAGAGACGTAGGCCAATCGATCTCTCCCCCACATAAAGGCATGAGCTTTCTCCCAGACAACGGATTAAGCTCTTCCCTAAACAAATAGCTTGTCACTTGCCTCCTAACTTGCAATTTCTTGTTCTTTGCTCGGCTTTGTCCTTGTTGTGGGACAACCAAATAGACCCTATGAGTTAGCATAAAAGGTCAAAAACCCTGAAAAGTCTTCTAGGCAACCTTGGCCAGGCGTCCAAATATTTGAAGAGTCTTTAGGGGAACACCTATAAAATGATACTCTTCAGGGCTTTTGGTCCTCGAAGGTACCTTTAGGCTCTCCGATCCTCATCTGCAGGCTCAAAGAGTTAGGTGCCACGCCCAAAGGGTTGTGCCACGTGGCCCAGCCCTTGACACCTATAAATACCCCATGGACCTGCACCTTCAAGATCCAGATCTTACACTCGAAGACCCAAACTTAAAGCAAAACCCAACACTTTAGATCCATCAACCCTAACCCTTCCGGAGACCCCGAAGACATATATACATATACTCGTCCGTATACTATCTTCTACATCATGACAACATCTAACTTTATCATCGAAAGGCCTACGCAAGAGAGCTCCTCATGTGTTTTTTAATTGTTTCTTTGCCGCAAACTACCTGAAGACCTGAAAGACCCATTCAGAGACAACAAAGCAAATAACTCCTCTCAAAAACCCCCATAACTCTTCCTGAGACGGATCCCAGCCAAAGACCCTTAGTCGAAAATCTCTTCGAGGCCATTTACTCTTAAAAACCATTCAGGCCATCAACCATCCGAATGCTATCCTTTTTGGGGAATTTTTTAGGACACCTATCTAGTTCTCCCAGACAATAGATGGAGCCTAGCCCTACATATTTGGCTCTCTCAAACAACGGATCAAGTCATTCCCACCCGAACGCTTACTAGTGCTGCCCACCAATGCAGATCTTACTCTATTTTTTTGTTAGGTTATGTCGAGTTGTTTTCCATGATAAACAAATTTAATTGTAGTATCCCTAGAATAACAATCCTAACTTGAGTTTCTAGACTTACAAATTTTACTTTTTATATTTTTGGCAACAAATACTAAAACATTTGAAATATATGTGTGCGTGTGCGCACACACGCGCATGCATGGTTGGCTTCACGTGCATAGAGTCAGAACTTTCTTTAATCAAATGATGTTTGTTTTATTGAGTAATTATGGCGGACATGAAATTAACCACTTCAAAAATTTTGATACTTTGTCTTAAGAAAAGTTAACGTAGCTTCAAGAGGGCATGTTATGCTTTAATCATTATTGTGAGCTACCTTTCTACTTGTCAATGGTACTCCCTTTTTTCTTTTTTCTTTTTTTATCTAATGGGTGGCCGTGGTGGACCTTGTCACACCACACCACACCACACCACAATGCAATGCTACTTTAGAAATTACAAGAGATGTGGGGTATGAGAATGCAAATACTTAGTGGTCCTTTTTGATTGCTAAGATGAAAATGAAAATGAAAATGAAATTTAGATAATGAGCTCTTTGATGGGTCACCCTCAAAATGAACATGGGTTCGTGGCTTATGTCACATAATCTTTGACTTGGATCCTAAATGGACTAAACCGAATATAGAATAAAACCCGCTTTCACACATTTTTTTGGATAAATTCCTTAACATAAACTAAACCAAAATTAATAATAAATAACTATTTATATATATATGTATATAAGTTCTAAATTTAGCAACTAAACATTGATGTTGTTCTTTTCATTTATTTTTCTATTGAGTATAGAGTGGGTTGCATTACGTCTTTAAATTAGATGGTCTATTTGTCACGATGCCAATTGTTGTAGCTCATTCTCTAGTAGGAGATGAAGTTCTCCCGAAAAAAATCTACTTTTCATGAAGAAGAAGTTCTCTTAAAAAAAGATGATGAGTAAGTCCTTCCGAGGAGATACGACCAAACCTCACACACCGCACACTCAGTTGAGCCACTCTCCAAAGGAATTACAAGGAAGATTCTCTCTCGGACAACCATACCTATTAATGTCCCGCACAATGATGGCTAGCCTCACAAAGGCATTCATTCTCTCACTCTTCCAATAGAGTTTTTCACCTGGCATATTCTATGCTTAACTCTGGACAAGACCATATACCTTGTGTGTGCACCACATGTCTTACTCACCAACTTCAAGAGGTATAAATACCTTCAATCCAACATTTTTTGGGAACTTTTTCGAACCTTTCTACTTCTAGACACACATGCATATCTAAGCCACTTGATTTTCTAGAAAAATATGCCATTCTCGAACAAGGCAACATACATTTTCTGCATGCATTTCACTTGTTTCTTCCAAGCATCATGCAGATATCTGTATCTAACTTAAACATTTGAGAAACTGTGCATGAGAAATCTCTGCTTGTCTTCTAACTGGTTGCTGCCTTGTAGTAGAAGACTTTCTCTCGAACATCGGAAGTTCTCCTAAACAACTACAACCTCAAAATGTTTCACTCATTGGGCTCCCACTTTTAAGCACAACAATTGCTCATTCACCCAGACAAAGACCTGATTTCTCCTAACAACAATAAACTCTTCTAGTCCTATTCTCTCCCTGGTTCTACCTTTACTTTGAGCTATCCCAGTACAAAATTTACTTGCTGTATCTCTAACAAAAACATCAATCAACTTAATTTGAACATTAAAACATTAGGGTTGTTAAGTGGTCAAAAATAAATTAATGTGGAAAAGTAGGTTTTTATTTTTTTTTATTTTTTTTTTTTGGGGGGGGAGGGGGGGGGGGGGGGGGGGGGGGGGTTGGTGTCGTAATCATTTTATTCCAAACTTTTCGTGGACTAATTTAAAGTTAGAGTAAGTGTAAGAATGAGAAAAGCTTTTGTGGGAACTGTGAAGTGTTACAACTTACGACAGGCATTTGAAATTCAATCGAAGAATATATGATGGTAAAAAGTAACAAATGGCGCCAGCCTGCAACTTCAGAAAGCATGTCCCAAAATCAAATGTGTTCCCCATGCCCCCAATCATTTCAAATTTTAAATTACTAATTTAAAGTTAATAATTTTTATGAATTTAAATGGAACATCAAATAAATTTTTAAATTAAAAAAAATAAAATGACAAAGTACAAAAAATAATGTTATTTTTTATATTTCGATTGGTTTAGTTATTTTATTTTTTTTAAAATGAAAAGCAAACCGAACCAAAATAACTAAAATTATTAATTAAATTTAAAAACCAAATCAATAATTTCAGCCAATTATTTCGATTTAATCCAAAATTTACTCACCCCTCCCAACCCAAGCAAGACTGTCGACTTTTTCTAAAAGCTTCCCAATAAGGCATGATTTTGTTTCAGGTGACAAAAACTGTAAGTGTTCCAGAGAGTTTCGCTCGGTGGTAGATTTTCTCAGACACAATTATTATTTTTCGGATTTAAGAAAAAATATTAAAATTCTTATATTTCACGGGTCAATTCTTGTGAAAAATTATCAAGGATATTTTAAAAATTAAGTAATATTTTAATTAATAAGTGATAACCAGTCAATTTCCATTTCGATCTCGAATTTTGTGTTGACTCGTTTATTTAAACTTATCTAATTGTTAAGCCAATTTTATTTTTTTTCAAATTAATTTATTATTAATTTGAATTCAATAAATTTTTACCCAATTGACACTACAACAAATTTTGGATTAAGAGGCATTTAAAAATACCTTAATAGATAGTTTATTGGGGCATTTTAACTATTAGGGCATTAATAATAATGCCTCATGTAACTGTGCGCCAAAAACGTATTGAGGCACTTACAAATGCCTCAAAAACAATTATAAATTTAAGTTTGTTGTGACACTTAAAAATGCCTCAAAAATCACTATAAATTTATTTTTCATATCCCCCACAAAAGCATCTCTTAACTTTAACTTACTTCTCCTTTAGCTCGAACCCTGAACCTTTCTTTCTTCTTGCACACGCGTGACCACATAATCTACACATTATCTTATTAATATATGTGCCTATATTTATTTTATAGTATATCTAAGTTTCATTAGAATTATTCTATTGTGTCACTTAAGATTTGTTTATTAGGGCACTTTGTTGGAGTGTCTTGTTAGGATTATTTTAATGGGGCATTTCAAAAATTCTGCCCTATTAGATTTATCTATTAAGACACTTATATTTGTCTATTAGGGCATTTCATTGTCGTGCCTCATTAGAGTTATTTTATTGGAGCACTTCTTTAAATTATGCCTTAAAATGATATTTTATAAGGCACTTAATTGTTGTACCTCATTAAAATTATTGTATTGGGGCATTTTTTTAGATTATGCCTTAAAATGATATTTTAGAGAACACTTTCTAAAAAATGTCTTAAAAAAATGCCTCAACAAATCATTTTTGTTGTGGAGTGACATAATAACAATCTAAATCTATTATCGTTGAGTACGAATTGAATTATTAAGTCACGTTGTTGATCGACGACAATCATACTTTTGATAGTTGAGTGAATGTAAAAATTTCAAAAGGAATATGAGTTTTTTCAACCTCTTAGTCCCAGCTAATCGTTAACATGAAATATGAGCTTTTTCAATAAATAATGACAAAAAGGAATAATAGCCCAAAAGAAATGAGAAAAAGTGTGGACACCAAATCAAATCCATGGCGTCCTACTAATACTAATCCTTTGATATGAGATGTGATTAATATAAGCAGTTATGGTTAACAGCTGGGGGAGGGTGGGATGGGATGGGATCAACGGTGGAAATGATGCGCGCAATTGACCGGTAGCTGCAGAGAATCAAATTCAGATTTTCCGACAAGACGTCGGCGCCGTTGAACCCTTTCCTCTCTCCTCCTCGGCAACAGTGAAAGCCGTGAACACGAAACTGAACATTTTCCAGGAAAAATATGTTATCTAAAGAGAAAGAGAGGGAAGACAGAGTTGGCCAGGATGGGATTTCATCAGATCTTGGAGATCAGACGGCAGGGAATCGTCCAGCAGGGAAAAGATTCTTCTGCTGTGGTCGCGCTGTTTCGAGCTTTCAACACAACGCACAACGATAAGTTGGTTATTGACCGTTGTAAAATCGCCATTTTTCGTTTTCTTCTTTTTATTTTTATATATATTCAACCCCCACCCCCCAATAACATAAAATAACCTTTCTTCCCCCACAATTGCCCATACTTTCTGAATCCAACGCCATTCCCTTCGGCGTTCCCTCCCAAATTTTAGAAGAATGTGCTTTTAGCCCCCTACTTTCTTGGAAACCAAAATAAATAGGATAATCAGACTAAGTAATGTAGTATAAAATAAAATAAAAATATTTATCTTGCGTAATCTCTTGTCGCTTGTGCCTCAACTTCAACAGAGAACGTAAATCGTAGATGAAGACTTTACCACGTAAACTAAGTATTATTCTCAGCGTCAAATTTATTTTTTTATTTTTGTACTGTTATAATTTTTTACATATATAGTAATTCAAATTTTTTGTTATTTTAATTATATCCTTAAATTTAATTTTTGAATTAATTTAATTTTTATATTTTGACATTTTTATTGTGTGATAAGTCAATTTTTTTATTATTTTGCGTATATTTATAAACTTATATTTTTTACTCAATTTAACTCATATACTTTAACGTGAATATAATGGGCGTATAATTTGTCATCTTACTTTATTTTTTTATATAATAAAGTATAAAGATTAAATTTATTTAAAAATTCAATTCTAGGGGTATAATTGAAATAAAAAAAAGTTTAACTTTTTACAAAAAAAAAAAGTTAAAGTATATGATTTAAATTAATTTAAAAATTAAGTTTAAAAATATAATTAAAATAATAAAAAATTAGAATAATCACACCAAAAAAAACATAAAAAATACAAAACAAAAAATAAGAATTTAGCCCTCAAATAGGTGTTACCTTCTTGAATTACATCGGACCTATGTGTCTTATCAAATAAAAAATATCTAAAATACCAAGAAACTGAAAAAAAAAAAAAAAAAATCTAAGTGGGCCCAGAGATAATCAAAACATAAATAAAGGGTGTGTGTTGGGGCGGGGGTTCTGTAATTCTCTCTTGGTTTGTCCTGTAACTGTGAGTTAATTGCTTGGAAACAAAAGCATAGAAAGAAGCCAAATGGGATTTGAATTGGGCGGAAAGTGCCAAACCATTGCATGTGCCCCCAAATTGCTTGCTGCTGGGGCATTCCCAATGCCAATCCCAATCCCAATCGTTTTCATCCATTCTTACCCCCAAAAAATAAATAAAAAATAAAAAAACCAAAAGATACCCTGAATATTTCTTTAAATAATAAAGCATAAAAATCAAATCTTGATGCAGAAAGATGCGACAATTTATAAAAATACAGCTTATTGGAAGAGCTTAATTAAGCTCATGCCCTAATTACTTAATTAGTGGGCACTTATTACCATATATCTTAATTAAAGAAAAATAATCCTCCAAGTGACGCACAGACAGTGACATGACATCAAACTTTCAAGCACTATTCTCACAAGCCTCCAATTTTGTCCTAATAATAATGGTTTGTTAGCGGGTCAATTAAAAACTAATTCCGTTAATCGCGGTCGAATCGCTTCACTAATCAATTCATAATCCAGATTTCATTGTCACGCAGATCTTCGTTAATTGATTATTAACACGTAACCCCCCGATTTCACTTTCCATGCAGATCTTCCAATACCATTTGAACACCATCCCCCCCTCCCTTGACTAAAAGATCGACAATTTGGCTCTATTAGGGTTCACTCAACCCTCCTTTTATTTCATTGGCTTAAATAAATAAATTTAAGTTTTATTTTAAAGATTATTTAATAAAAAAGTATTTGTTAATTAAGATATAAGTTAAAAAATATAAAATATGAAAAGCATTACATATAAAAATATTTTCTATTATATTTGTTAAGGTAGCATTTGTTAAAATAAGTAAGATAAGATTAGAAAATATTTCAAGAATTTTATTAAACTATTTGTTAAATTTTTTTAAATGTATTGAAAAATATATGTATTATTTTTTCTTATCTGTAAGATCATAAGCAAAAATAAATAAATATGAAAAATGACAGATAAAAAATCACGTGACTTTTTTTTTAATGATCACCAGATAAGTTTAAAAAACACGTTGGATAGGATAAAAGTTCGAAATACTTTTCATATCTTATATTTTTTTTATCTAGATATTAATTAATAAATATTACCTAAATTTATTTGACAACTCACTAAAAAGAAGTCATATGACTCTTTATTTGAGATTTTATAGAGATAAATTTATTTTAGATTTTATAGATATAAAAAAAAATAATTTATGTGCCCCATCTCATCAAAGTATAATTCTTAGTGCCATGATTGTTAAATTCTCAATTTTATGCATACGATTTTATGATTTTTTGCACTCAAAACCCTTACGATTTTACAATTTTGAAGTTGAATCACACTCGATTTTACGCTTTTACACGTCGAAAACTCTCTTACGTTTTTACGATTTTAACAACCTTATTTAGTGCATTTAAAAAAAATTAATAAATAATTTAATAAAAAAATTAAAATATTTTTCAATCTTACATTAACCATATCATATTTTGATCGGTAAAATATTTTAATTTTATCTTGATATAATAATATCTTATTCATCTTAACAAACGTTATCTAAATAAGTCATGCTTAAACATAAAGGTGTTTTGACTCGTTTTTGTCTTGTTTATAAGTTCATTTATGAACTCTTACATAAACAAGTGTAAAATCAACTTTATAATGACTTCAAAATTTAAAACTTATGAAACGACTTGTACCAACTAAATTAAAGTTCATTTAAAACTCTTTTAATATAATACGAATAAGTTGAGGTCAAGTCCATGTTTGTACTCAACAAACTTTTAAACAAATTAACTCGAACTCGAGTTTGAACTCGAACTTAATAAAATTATTGATGAAATTATTAAGAAGAAGTCCAAGCTTTTATGGGCGCTACTTAACCCAATTCATTTGCAGTCCTAAATGAACTACTACTGGTGTGGGTGGGTAGAAGCTAGCTAGGTAGGAGTGAAGAAGGGTTGGTGGGTTGGTTGGAGAGCATAATGCAGCCTTAATACATAGAATTGATGGAGGGGATTGGTTTTTCAAAAAGAGTAGAAATCGTAGCCACAGCCCATCTTAATTAAATTAAATTCCATTGCCAAAAGAAGATGCGGCGGCAGAGCATTAAATTCCTCAGCTTCTAAAGGGGGTCTTAATGATCACTCACATTACCCATTACCCAACTACAAGTTATGGGAGGAGAGGGAATATGGGCATCATATTGTTCCCTGTTTGTGCTAGCAATGTGCCGCCACTTGCTTTACAACTCGGGCGCTTGCCTAAATTATTGTTGAATGGATTCAATTGGTTGTAGCCCCATTCCATCATTACTTGATTTTCTTAGAGTTAGAGAAGATAAAAGGGGTGGTAAAATTAAGGGTTTAATTTGGTTTAAATAAGAATTCAACTTAATCCAAACACATTTTAATTTTAAAGTAGATCAAATTTAGTGACGTCATTAATAGGGTTGTAATCAAATTGGGCTGAGCTAAACTAAGTTTTGTTCGGTCCAAGTTCGACTCGTTAGAATTCTGGTGAATACGAGCTTGACTTGAGCTCAAAAATGCATTTGACTTTGAGTTCATTAAGGATTTATTGAGTTCGAACTTGGTTTGTTAGAATTTTTTTTTTTTAGATAGAAGTTATTAAAATTTATTTTTACATAACAAAAATATTGCAAATATAAACATTTTTATCATAAACACAAAGATAAATAACAAAATTTCGCAATCTTTATTTACGGGCAAGTTTTGTCTTATTCAAACTCAACTCATTTATAACACAAATAAAATGCGAACGATATTTTATTAAGCTAAACGTTGATCCGCTCGAAATAATTAAAACTCTAATTAGTAAAAAAGTAGTAGTATATAAGTTACAATAGGTAAAAAAGTAACTTTCACATACAATAGTTGTTCAAGAGAAGAATATTTTGATTCCACAACCAAAACATTTTAGTTAGAAAAAGAGAAGTTCCCAATTACCACTGAAACCTAATAAGCTTGCTTCTTCCATGGATGAACCGAAAGTAGGAGGTGCAAGAGAGCTTTAAAGAAATATTAAAGAGGAAAGGGGAAAGGGAAATGTGGCGTAGGATAGGCGGCGAGAGGGGGATAAAGCAAATGGCTGTTGGTTGCATGTGCATGTTGTCGAGGTTTTGGAAGTTTTCTCGCTTCCACCACCCGACGGAAAACCACTTGACCCCACATGGATTTGGGGGATTTTCCCGCCCGGAAAAGCTTCCCCAAAACCACACGCTTTTCGGCCACAAAACCATCTTTCAACATTAACTAAACAACCCCTTTAATCCCTTCGAGCGGTTTTTGGTCCCCCAACAATTTGTTGCATAAAAGGACCTCCAAAGGGCCCCACCCCCCCCAACTTCTATTTATTCCAGCCCAAACCTTCCCAATTCTTCACATTCGCTCTCCACTGCTCTGCCTCTCTAGGCCTTCGTTTCAAGCCTCAATCTTCGTGTAATCACCTCTCTCTCTCTCTCTCTCTCTCTCTCTCTCTCTCTCTGTGTGGCTAAAATGAGTAAAATGCTAAATGGGGGTAGTGGTAAATGAATCTTTTGCAGGAAAATGGCTGTGGCTGTGTTCTTCTTGGTGGGTTTTCTGTCAATGGCCTCACTGGTTCACGGCAATGGAGGGTGGATAAATGCTCACGCCACCTTCTACGGCGGTGGCGATGCCTCCGGCACAATGGGTACGTTCAGTTCACTCTTTTTTTTTTTTTCACTGGAATTGCTATTTCCAGAAGACTCAAAAGGCTGATTTTGATTGCTTATTTGGTGCAGGGGGGGCCTGTGGGTATGGAAATCTGTACAGCCAAGGGTATGGAACCAACACTGCGGCTCTGAGCACGGCTCTGTTCAACAATGGCCTGAGCTGCGGGTCTTGCTACGAGATCAAGTGCATGAATGACCCCAGATGGTGCCTGCCGGGCTCCATTGTCGTCACCGCCACCAATTTCTGCCCGCCGAACAACGCCCTCCCCAACAACGCCGGCGGCTGGTGCAACCCTCCTCTCCACCACTTCGACCTCTCCCAGCCCGTCTTCCAGCACATTGCCCAATACAAATCCGGCATTGTCCCCGTCGCTTACCGAAGGTACGTAGGCGGGCGTTTGTTTTATTCCACATCAAGTGATATGGATAATTGAACTAATGCTGACGAATACTTGGTTTTTGCAGGGTGGCTTGCGGGAGGAGGGGAGGCATAAGGTTCACAATCAACGGCCACTCCTACTTTAATCTGGTCCTCATCACCAACGTCGCCGGCGCCGGCGACGTCCACGCCGTGGCCATCAAGGGCTCCCGCACTGGGTGGCAGGCTATGTCCAGAAACTGGGGCCAGAACTGGCAGAGCAACACCTACCTCAACGGCCAGAGCCTCTCCTTCAAGGTCACCACCAGCGACGGCCGCTCCGTCGTCTCCTACAATGTCGCCCCCGCCGGCTGGTCCTTCGGCCAGACCTACACAGGAGCACAGTTCCGCTGAACACAATTTTAGCTGTTTGCTTCCAAACTTTAGCCATATCTACAATTTTAGCTGTATCTACCGTTCTAAGCAGTCACTAGTATTAGTATTGTGACTAAGATTACTAGGAGATTTATCTATTGTGGGTCAATCTTGGATTTGGCCTTTAGGGTCTAGAATGAAAGGGGCTTATTTTAACGGCCCTTGTCATTTTGATCGTGGGTACCCTCCATTTCTATTGATGGGTACCCTCTAATTCTTGGGGCCTTTTTGTAGCTTTATTATTTTATTTTCTTTTTTGGTGGGTTATTTTTCCTTCTGTTGCAAGGGAGGAGGAGGGAGATGGCAGAGGTGGACTTTTACCACCCGCCACTAGTAACCAGTCTTTTTTTTCTCGGTTTGGAGTTTACACTTCTGGGTTGTAACTTGTGTATGGCCGTGGCATTCTTGGGCTTGCCGCACTATATATTCAGTTTCTTTAGTAATGAAAGAGTGTTTTAGAACTTATATTATCTCCCATTTGTTGCTCATAAATGTGGCTCTTTAATTCTCTCCTCCCATATCTTGATGGTTCCCATGCCTGGCTGCTAGCCCAGATTTGATTCGTTCTTACATTATTGTTTAGCCTAAAAAGTGAAAAACTGTTGACAAGTCAAAGGGGCAAGGTCCCATCTCATGAATCTCTGCTTATTTGATAATAGCAACACCAATAAGGTTATGTAGTAAAAGAGACAAATGACTGGACCACCAATAGAAGACATCTCATGTGTCAGTGTGTTTCGCTGTCTCTCCCAGAGCTCCCCCTTGTCCCTTTCACTAGATTGGCCAAGAGATTCACAATCTCTTGAAAGATGAAACATATTTTGCAGCGACGTTTCCCAGAAGAAAGTATCGGTGCTAGCCTGTGTCGATTCACACCTTCGTTCAAGTGCACTGTACATCACACAGTCGTTTCAGCATTTTCCATGGCTGGCTTTTAAACTAAAGCCCTGCTTGATCACGTGGGTTCTGATTCTGCAGCTTCCCACATAGAACCAAAGAAGCGAGCTTCGTCGAAACTTCCTGCAGAGAAACCGCTTAGAGAGAGAGAGAGAGAGAGAGGAAATTGTATTAAAAAAAGGACTCTTTTTCCCGAGAAAATAGACCGTTTGAACCCTTCGAAACGCCGCAAAGATCTTTGCATCTGCTGCTTCTGCTGCCATTTTTAATCGGTTCGAGGCTGAGGCTTTAAGTTGGCGCTTCTTTTCGGGCAATCAGCTTGACCCCTTGGGGATCCCATTTGACTCTCAACTCTCATTTATTTATTTATTTAGAGTCTAATACTAAGTTTAGTTTTGTTTTAAAACAAAGGAATATATTCAAGAAAAATTTGGGAAACTTAGCTAAATTTTATTGGTCAAACTCATAATTCACTCTTTCAATTTTGATTTTTTTAATGTAATAAATTAAATTTTTTGTTATTTAGATTTGAGTCAATTGTAGTAGAGTTGGAAGGGAATGAGGCCATGGATCTATGCTCGTTGGAGAGGTATGGGCTCTGATATCATATAGAAAAGCTAACAGCTTTTGTTTTGATTCAATTTCACTCACAATGATATATAAGATACATGTAAATATATATCAACAAATGTACAGTTGGAAGTTTGAATTTAAAATACAACCATTCTTATCTTCAGCTAAGTTTGAATGGCCGGGATAATAGTCTAGAGAATTGGAGCAAATTGGAACATCTAAAGTTTGAATCAAATAGGTTCCATTACAATTTTGTTAAAATTAAATTAGAGTGTTTAATACACTTGAATTGATAAAAAAAACTAATAAAAAAAGCTATGAAGTGAAAAGCTAAAAACTAAAAACACAACAATACAATGGTTCAATGATCGGATATGGCTATAAATGAGAGTGGCGTCACTACTTGATCCTTTTACTAGACCTTTGTTTTTGGTACTAAAAAAGAAAAAGTAATGCCACTATGAGCAAAAAATTGATTTTGATCGCTTCGCACACCACAGTAGCCATCGCTAGGCCGTTATTACTCTGCCACCACGATATCTAGTCGTAGTCATGTTCTTCACCTCCAACAATGGCACATTCATCGCTGCAGTCCACATTCTCGCTTCATCAAAGAACGATAACTTCTATAGGTATTTAATTGAGTTCAAGTGGGTCGATAACATGAGTCAT
The DNA here is from genome assembly GCF_014633365.1 of Diospyros lotus. Classification (NCBI taxonomy): domain Eukaryota; kingdom Viridiplantae; phylum Streptophyta; class Magnoliopsida; order Ericales; family Ebenaceae; genus Diospyros; species Diospyros lotus. The sequence continues at coordinate 3,216,294 of NC_068340.1, forward strand.
TTGTCTTGTTGTCAAGGTGTATAATTGATTTAAAAATGCATAATTTAAAAATATAATTGAAATTATGAAAAATTTGAATTACTAAAAAAAAAAATAGAGATTTAAGTTATGGGTTTAGCCAAATTTTATTGGGCGTTTAAAATGAAATGATTTGGAGTTGAAAACAACATTACCGATTGAGAAAATAAATGTAATACTATTGGTTAGTGGTTGCTACCACTGATTAAAGACAGGTCCCCACAGTGTAGGGTTTAGGGTCGCCTAATCCCATTCATTTGCCACCCCTAACATTTGCCTTTTTACAAATTTTAGACTCCCTGAGCTCTAATGGGATTATCATGTGTGACAAAGGTGACAATTTTAGCATACTTTCGCTCTGTTTGGTAATGAAAAATTGTCATGCAATTTTAGATAATTATTTTATAGTAATTATTCCGTACATTTGATAAAATACAAAGATGGTTTGATTTTTGATAATTTCCTATGTTAAAACTTTAAACCACGTTTTCTTTACTATTTTTAACTTATTTTCAATTTTTTATTTTTAAAATACTGAAAACATATTTACTTTGCTATTTTCAAAAACTCATTTTCGTAAACAAGAATTTATTTTTAAAGGAAACCCAAAACTTGTTGGTTTTGGTGTTTTTAGCCAAAACACGCCCCTTCCCCCCCTCCCCTCCCTCCCAATCTCGCACACAAAACTCATTTTTTAAAATAAGAAAAAAAATTTAAAGAAAACCCAAAATTTGTTATTTTGGCCCTCCCAATCTCGCACACAGATTTCTCCTCTCTCTCTCTCTCTCTCATTTCTCCTATCTTCCGTTCCTCAAGACTCAATGATGGCTTGATGATGCTGATGGCCAAGCAACATCCACTGCCATGGCGAGGGCAAGAAATAATGGCCATGGCAGAGTAATAAAGACTGACGACCATGGCGATGCATAAGGCCATGGTCAATCGAACATGGTGGAGACGTTTGATTAGTGGTTAATTTTGTTATAATTATAACCTCCATTTTGATTTTAAATTGGTTTAATTGAATAGTTATATGTAATATATATATATATAATATAATACATTATAATAAACATGTAAATATAATATATATTATAACATAATACATATACTCAATGGAGTGCATGCATGGAGCATCTATATAATGTATAAGTATATAATATACTATATAATATATCATATAAATATATACATAATATATAATTTAATAACATTCAATTGATTGTTTGTAGGCATGAAGAACGTGGGCTTCGAGACTCAAATTGAATTGAAGAATGAAGAATTAAAGTCCATAAAGAATTAAGACCCAACTTGAGCAACTCATGGAAGATATCATTTGGAGAATGCCCAAACATTATTTTTAATCCTAATAAAGATCAAAAACCCAATTGTAGAAATTTATTTTTAATATTTTTTTTGTGAGTGCTTTATTATATATGTTTTTTTAGCTAAAATCCATTTAACTATTAGGTGTGTATTATAGCTAAAATCCATTTAACTTTATAAGTGCTTTATTAGGTGTGTATTTTAGCTAAAATCTATTTAATATTAGGTGTGTATTATAACTAAAATTCATTTAACTTTAAGTGTGTGAGTGCCCATTAGATATAATTATCTCTAATTGAATAATTGAAATTGTGTGGTTTGTATTGCATCTTGTGGGCTATAAATAGCTCACTTGATTGCATTTGTAAGGATTATTATTCTTAAATCAAAATTTAGTTGTTTCCTTAAAATTCTTTCTTTGATAATTGCTTTTGTTCTTTCTTATTTTCTCTATTGTTTTCTCTTGTGATCTTACTTCCTTTCTTTATTCTTTTAAATTCTTATGTCATTTATTGTTACTTTATTATTTACCGCCTAAATGGCCGATTAATTTATGCCTTTAAATTTTTGTAATTTTAATTCTTGTCTTTTAATTATCCACCGCCTAAATGGCCGGTTAGTTCCTGCTATTTTAATTATTGTAATTTAAATTCTGTTATTTAAATTACGTTATTTAAATTCCTGTCAATTAACTTTCAAATAGAAATGAGTAGTTAAATCTAATCTTGAGTTAAGGCAAGAACAATGTCCAACTCCAATGATTCTCAAAGAAAGCTGCGTTTAAAATGAGTGACATTAATTTAAATTTCAGTATGGGTGTGTAGTAATTATTGAGAAATCACTATGTTCATGCCATGTATGAGAGTTACTAGAACTGGAAACGTTATCATACCCAAAGTCAGATGATTAATTTAGTTGTTTTGTGTATTAATTGCAATTAAATTTATGGTAGTTGCTTAAATTAGAATCCCGCATATCATGTATCAGGATTGCTTAAACTATAACTATCATCATCTCTAATTGCATTTAATAACAAACCCTCATATATGAAATTAAATTAATGTTACTAACATTGTTTGCTAAAATTTGGGAATCAACGGGTTGGTGTTGAAATTGTTTTAACCCAAGTAATATCCAATTTCATATTCTCACGTTCAGTATATATTTCAACTTCTGCCTTGTTTTATTTCTCAGTATCTGTTATCTAAAAAAATTATAAAAAAATCTTGTTACCAATTCATCCAAATGCGTGTGCATGTATGCGACATTCTTTTTCTTTTGCCATAAATAAATCTTTCAATGAATGACCTGGACTCATCTAGAAAATATAAATTTAAATTTAGACTACAACTACACTCGTACACTGATGAGCATAAACCTCTCACCAAAATAAAGAAAATAAAAATATAAAATTTTTATTGTATTTTGTTTTGAGTTTTAATTACAGGGTGAGAGTGCAATCAACGCTTGAGAGGTCACGATCGGACATGATGAGTCAGAGGAGAAAATCGACTATCAGTAATGATGGAAGGCAACATTCACGACCATGGAGCCTTTAGCTGCCGATAACGCGTTATTAGCCATGATGATGACCCTAATCCCCCTACCTGCAACATTGCAACAATGAAGAAAAAGACCCACAACCATAATGCCCATTGGTCGTCGGCGACGTGGAAGAGGCTTTTGATCGTCGGAAACCATCGACCACGGTGGTTGGTGGCAATTGACTACATTTTTCAGTTTTAATCGAAAATTAAAAATTAGATTTATAAAAATTCAGCCATTAAATTTAGGCCATTTTTGTGTATATTAGCTGGCGATGGTCCTTGATGACAAAAAAAAGACGCAGGGTGTAAGAGAAAATAGAAAATGAAAAAAGAAGAAAAATTTATTCTTAAGTTTTGAAAATAAAATTATACATTTATTTAAAATTTTAAAAATGTAATATATTTATATTATAATTAAAAATATAGGATAACATATAGTATATTATTAAGTGTATTACATATATTATGTATAATAATATTTAATATAAATTATAGCTCAGATATGACAAATTCATTAATTAAACTTATTATTTTATTTTAATAGTAAAATTTCATTAAAAAGAGTCAATTTTATTATTTAATAATCAAATTCATTGAATAAAATATCATAAAATATATATTTTTTTAAAATTCCAAAGTAAACGTTTTTTCTAATTTTTTATTTTAAGAAGCAATTTTTCAGAATGTAAAAAAGAATGTGTTTTTTTAAAAATCTTAAAATAAATATTCAAAATAAAAAATTAAAAATAATTCAAAACTAAAAATTAAAACACGAAAGAGAACATAATTTTATATTTTGTTAAATACTAAAATTACCTTCATTAGTCTCGCAAATGTCTTTGTTTTAGTTCTATCACCTCTGTCATGACTTGTCATCGATTTTTTTTTTTCTCTTTCTCTCTCAGCTTAATTGTTAACCATTATTGTCATTGGCTACCAACATTATAGATGAGAGATGATAACAGACTGTTGTATAGAAAGATAAAAAAGGATTTGAGGTTGAAGATGAAAACAACTAGAACAATGCATAGAGAAAAGATGCTATCGCCACAATGGTGTGTTTTATACCTCTGCATCGGGGCAATAGGGTTTTCCCTCATCAATGGGCATTCTCATCTTTAATGGAATTCCATTGCCTTGTCTGTCTCTCTTTATATACATATACATATATATATATGGGTGTGTAAAATTTTAATAAGCTAATTAATCGAATCGAATCGATTAAAGTTGTCGATTTGAGTCGATTATTTTTTAGTACAAGTAGGTTCAGTTATTTTGTTTGGTTAGTTCGATTAATTTAATAAAATAATCAAACCAACCAAATTGATTGAAACTATTGAAGTATAATAAAACGACGTTATTTTGAATCTTATATGTATATATATGTATTATACAGTTTGAATTATGAAAGTTTGAAAATTGAAACTTTGAAAAAAAAAAATGGACTCTTTTTCCCGAGAAAATAGGCCGTTTGGACCCTTCGAAACGCCGCAAAGATCTTTGCATCTGCTTCTGCAACCATTTTTAATCGATTCGAGGTCGAGGCATTAAGTTGGCGCTTCTTTTGGGGCAGTCAGCATGACCCCTTGGGGATCCCATTTGACTCTGAACTCTCATTTATTTATTTAGAGTCTAATATTATATTTAGATTTGTTTAAAAACAGAGGAATATATTCAAGAATAATTTGGAAAACTTAACTAAATTTTATTGGTCCAACTCATAATTTAATCTTTATATTTTATTTTTTTAATATAATAAATTAAATTTTTCGTTATTTTAATTACATTACTAAATTATCTATTGGATTTGTGTAATTAAAATAACATTCACTATTGGATTTGTCCCGTTGCCACCACGATACCTTGCCATAGTCATGTTCTTCGCCTTTGGCAACAACACGTTTATCACCGCAGTCCACGTGCTTTTTTCGCCAAAGAACAACAGCTTTTTCTATAGATATTCAATTGAGCTTAAGTGGATCGACAACACGAGTCATTTATCTCAGTGTTGAGGTGTGTAATTTATTCAAAAATACATGATTCAGAAATATAATCAAAATAAGGAGATGTTCGAATTATCACACAAAAAAATAAATCAAAATATATAGATTTAAGTTATGGGTTTGGCCAAATTTTATATTGAGCGTTTGAAATGAAATGATTTAAATTTTAAAACAACATTGACAGTTGAGAAAATGAACGTAATACTATTGGTTATTGGTTATTACTATTGATTAAAGGCAGGTCCCCACGGTGTAGGGTTTAGGGTCGCCTAATCCCATCCATTTGCCACCTCCCAACATTTGCCTTTTTACAAATTTTAGACTCCATGAGCTCTAATAGGATTATCATGTGTGACAAAGGTGACAATTTTAGCTTACTTTTGCTATGTTCGGTAATGAAAAATTGTCATGCAATTTTAGATAATTATTTTATAGTAATTACAAGAATTCCTCTGCACATTTGATAAAATACAAAGATTACCCTTGATTTTTGACAATTTCCCATGTTGTTAACTTAAAACCTTATATTTTGTTAAATACTAAAAATACCCTCGTTTGTCTCTCAAATGTCTCTGTTTTAGTTCTATCACCTCTGCCATGTCCTACATCGACTCTCTCTATCTCAACTTAATTGTTAACCATTATTGTCACCGACTACCAACATTGTAGATGAGAGATGATAATAGACTGTTGTATAGAAAGATAAAAAGGGATTTGTGTTAGACCATATGTGACTAAGAGTATATCTTTATATGTTTTGTCAACATTTGAAATAAATATTAATGTGTATTAATTTTTTGAGCAATTGTTCGATGATTGTAAAGATGTTATAAATCGAGTGCTTAAGTTATTAAGTATAGAAAAATTCTATTTATAATGCGATTTAAATTTATTATATCCACAACCAATGAACAAATTACGAACACTTTATTCTGATAAGGTCGTTTTAATTTTACTAAAAGTTTGTCTTTAACTTTTGCAATAAAATTAAGAGTATATTTTATATACATTGGATTGGACCAAGTTGAATTTAATTTCCGACAATGACCACACGAAATTAAGTTCTATTTAACATATTGTACAAAAGACCTTAATCCTGAATAAATAATTGACTTTGATTATTAATTTGAATTTTTTTGAAGTATCAATGAGTGAGATTAAAATTATTAGTCAATACCTCGATACTTTGGGAATTAAAGTAAAGTAACAAGAAACATATGTCACCTGTATAAGATACGATCATTAACTCAAGGGATTTTTCAATAAACAGTTAAATCTTAGCTCACCAATTTGGTGATTCTAGTCATATTATTATTGTGATGTGATCATAATCAATTTTCAGATTGAATATGGGACTTGAGGAATTATAAATATTTTGAAAGAGCTCTTTGGTCATTTTAGCTCAGTTTCAAATATTCCAAATGATTGACGGGGTTATGTGTATGATCATTTTGTTAGAGGATAAAATTAATAATTTTATTACTTCAATAATTTCAATTGACTTGAGAGTGCAATTTTATTCTTTTAGTGGAATAAAACAAAATTAATAAATTAATTTTGACCAATCAAGAGTTGACTGGGTCAAAATTGAATTATTGAAGCTTAAGTCAATTGAGTCCGATCAAATCCCTCTGATAGCTTCAAAATAAGAATTGGGTTTAAATTATAAGAGTTATAATTTAAAATGGACTACACTAAAATTATCATATATTTATTAGACAAATTACTTGATCATCGGTCGTACCATAAATTAGTGCAATGTATCTAGATAGATATATGACCAAATACATTCCGATATGCTAAGATTGGAAGATACATATTAGGTGGTGGATATGAGTGATTTTGGGGTAGAAAAAGAAAGACAAATTAAACATGTGAATTTTGGAAGAAAAATGAAGCCTAACTTATTTGAAAAATTATAATTTTTAAAAAATTGAGATTTACTATATTCTTATATCTTGTGCTCGCACACAAAATGAGAATAGTAGCGATAATAAGAAAAATGTAGAGATTCGCTTGGAATTCTTGAAGAACACCAGAGAAGGCTCGGAGGTCTGAAGGAATTCTCAAAGAAAAAAGTCTTGATTGTGGAATCACTAGTGGGAATTAAACCACACTACAAGGGTAATAGCTTAATCTCATTTGTGTTTTATTTGTCGTAAATAATTGTTTTAGTTTCTAGTTAATACAGAAAAGTGAATAAATTCTAATTATTTTTTTTATCATACGAAAAATTGATTTTCGTTACGAGGAATTTCAATTCTAACAATTTGAGGTTGAAGATGAAGACAACTGGAACAACGCAGGGACAAAGGATGCTATCGCCACAATGGTGTGTTTTAGACCTTTGCATCTTGCTTTCTACAGGCAATAGGGTTTTCCCTTATCAATGGGCATTCCCATCTTTAATGGAATTCCATTGTTACCTCATCTCTTTCTCTCTTTATATACATACATATATATATATATGGGCATGCAAAAATTTGGATAAACTAACTAATCGAATTGAATCGATCGAAATTGTCTATTCGGTTCGATTATTTTTTAGTGCAATTAGGTTTAGTTATTTTGTTTAGTTAGTTCGATTAGTTTGATAAATAACCGAACCAATCGAAATGATCAAAATATAGTAAAATAGTGTTATTTTGAACCTTATATATATATATATATTATACAGTTTGAATTATGAAAGTTTGAGAATTGAAACCCTAATTCTAAAGCAAGGCCTTTACCGCTTGCCCAATTGCATGCCGTCGCTGGTTCTCTTTTCTCTTCATCCGTTTGTCGTCTTCTAGTCTTAGTCATCGTTGTCTTTTCTCTTTTGGTCCTCATGCTCTTCGTTGTCTTCAAGTCTTCCATCTTTCATTGTTTTTCCATTTTCTTTGAGCACTTTAGTCGATCAAACTAGTACCTTCATCATCTTTGTCATATTCTTTCTTTTCTTTTATCTCTTCATCTATTTGTTTTCTTTGTTGTCTTCTATCCTCACTTCATTAGCTCTCTTGTCTTGTCTTTTTGTCCTTTCATTGTCCTCAGTCCTTACTTCCCTAACTCTTTTCTCTTCTCTTGTCTAATTTTTCGTTCATCTTTTTAGGTCTTTACTTCGTCAGCTCTTTCTCTTCTCTTGTCTCTTCGTTACTTCATCTCTGATCCTTACTTTGTCAACTCTCATCTCTTCTCTTGTTCTTTTGTCCATTTGTCATCTTCAAGTCTTTGTCATCCTTGTCTCTCTCTTGTCGGTCCAGTCCACCCCACTCTTTAGGCTCCGTCACTCTTTAGCCCCTTCTTTTTTCTCTCATTCCTCATGCAAAGTAGCATAATTTGGTTTGGTACTTCCCCCCCCCCCCCCCCTTAAAATTGGTGATATTTTGAATTGTTATTGACTAAACATCATGGTTTTCATTTAACTTATATGGTTTTCAAGTTTTTATTTATAATTATTTAAGGTTCGGTTTGTTCCGTTAACTAACCGAACTGAAGTTTTCTTCGGTTAGTTCGATCACCCAAAAATTTCAGTTGATTCAATTTAAGCTCATTTCAATTTGTTTGTTTGATTTATATATCTTGTAGGCGATTTGCGATATTAGGATTCAATTTACAAAACTCGAAAGGTTAAAATGTCATCACTGGTTGATTTAAGATTTCTTCTTCCTCTTTCTTTTTTTCTTCTTTTTCTTAGATGGCCCATTGAGGCCTCAAACCCAAACAATCAGTTCAAAATGCAAAGATTCATCTATGTTAAACCCAAACTAATTACACTAGTGGTCCCCAATGCCACACGACCATTGAAAGAGAAGAGAGAAAAAGAAGAAATAAGACAGAAAATGAAGGGTAAAATAGTTATTTAATCTTTTATTTTAACAACTGAAAAGATTACTACTATTTTTAAAATGTGAAAGATGGTTACTAAAATTAGGAGTGTTACAATTTTTTCTATTATTAATCCTCAGCCTTCTAGTCTATTATGACTTTTCCTTTTTAGCAATTAAAAATGTCATCCATCAAACTTTTTTACTAGACTTCTATTAAAATGTTGTATGGGTATCAAAATGATGAAAACCATTCACTTTCCTTTTTAATTTGAATTATTGGTTTATGAGCTTGGTCGAGTTTTTCTTAGCTCGACGTTGGCTTGTTAGGATTCTGGCAAGTTCAATCTTAAAAATGTGTTTGAGTTCGAGGTCGTTAAGGATTTATCGGGCTCAAAAGTTGTTTTCTTAAATTAAAACTATTAAAGTTTATTTTTACATAACAAAAATATAACAAATATAAGTATAAATTCTCAAAACAAGTACAATAATTTTGTTCAAACAAACATAAACATACTTATCACAAACACATGAATACATAATGAAATGTTAAAATAATAATAAAAAATATTTATTTTACTAATTGAATCGAGCTGAATTTTGTCTTTCTCATGCTCGGATCATTTATGACACGAGCCAAACACGAACTAGTTCTTACCGAGCCGAACGTTGAGTCGCTCACAAGGGACTCAGCTCATTTACAACCCTAGTGATATTAGCTAGTGATATTAGCTAATTAAGATATTAATAATTTTATATACTTTACAAGATACCATTATAGTCTTATATTTTATATATTACTAGATTTATTTTTTTTTTCTTTTCAAATTCAATCCATGGAAAATCATGTAAATCCAAATGCAATATACATTGGATCCTACAAAGCTTTCAAGATAAATTGATCGGGTTGGCCCAAATTTGAAATCTGGAAGTCTAATTAAGCAAGCCCAATTACTTTCTTCATTTAAAAATTCATTTTTGAATCAAAGCCCATTCTTTATAAAACCACAGTGGTTAGCCCTACAATAAGCCCAGCCCAGTTTAAGGAACCAAAGCCCAGTCAGCTTCCTGAAGGAAATAATCAACCCACACAAAAAGCCCATTCTTCACAATTATTCTCCTAAACTAGATTTGGCCCATTTGGGCGCCCAGTCTGCCGAACCTTGATATCTATGATAGACGGAAACGCTTCAGGAATACTGTTTCAATATTTTCAAAATATTTCTCATATTGAAATGCTGAGAAACGCCCAAAAAAATATTTTTGGATCATTTTTGAAATTTCAAAAATATTTTTGAGCTGATTTTGTAATTTTAAAAAATATTAAAAACACGTTTTAGATTTAAAAAATTTCGTCCATGAAGACGTTGAAGACGAAAAAGAATTTCACATCTAATTCAAAATTTATGTTTATTTTTAGATTAAATAATTATTTTTAATAATTCACAAAAACCCCCTATATTTTTCTTATTTACACAATTTTCCTACGGTTTCTATTTTTTATTTTTTTGAGAATTGTCATTTCTCAATTCTCATTTTGTATGATATCGTTTTTCATTTTTATTTTCATGTACCTTAGCATGAGATGGCTTTTAAAGACACTTAAAATTAAAACTCAGAAAGTAGAAGATTTTCATTTTTCCACCGTTAAATAAAGCATTGGAACAGCTTATTATAAGTTATTATATGTATTTTTCGCACCACTTCTTATGGGCTGGAACTAATCCAGTAGGCCAACCAAACCACCTAAAGCCGATAAGGCCCAAGTGAGCTCTCTAAGACGAGTTCATACGTCACTGAAATCCGAGCTTTGAGCGCGAAACCAAACGAGTTCCAAGCAAGCTCCCAACGATATATTCAACGAGCTTCCAACAATACTCTTAGTTCGCTGACCTAACTATTCAGCTCGCTAGTCTAAAATCCTTTAGTTCACATAGACAACTAAGTTGCTGGACAGTCGGAGACATGGGACCCACTCACTTTATCTGAGGCAAACCATATCCCTCATAATGAGGATCCCACTTCTAGTTTTATAAAAATGATAAGGACTGTTTGTCCTCCATTATATCATCTTTATATTTTTATATCTTATGCAAATTGTAAAAACCCCTCGTTATAAATAGGGGGCTGAAATATCATCAAAGAGAGACCAACATGAATAATTAGATATTGTCACTCTGAAAAAATAATCAAAAAATCATAGAGTAGGCATCATTCTGGCCGAACCATGTGAAAATTCTTTGTGTTCTTTTTATTTTGTTCTTCCTCCTTGTATCTGGCACTTACTCATTCGCTGCGAGCCTAACGAATCACGATCGACTAAAATTAAACGTCGACATAAGTCATTTCAAGCTATTAGATCTAACAAGTTTTACCATCCTTACTGGTTTCTTTTAGCCCTCAAAACTGGAGTTAATTTGGTTAAACCACATTAACTAAAACAAAAGGCAAGAAGATCAAACCAGTCAATATGTCAGTTGCTGGAGTAGACTGCATACAGAGCCAGAGAGAGAGAGAGAGAGAGATATGGCAGTTGATGAGTGGAGGTAAGGTGAAAAGGGTAACTGCATTGAGAGAATACAATGGTGCAGAAGGAGGGGTAAGTCTGTTGGGTTGGGTTGATTTCAAGAGTCAGTTTGAAAGACAAAACTGGCAAAAGAAGTGATCATTCATATTGCTGCTTCTTAGGCTCCTCTCTTTGGACCAAGATATCTGACATAGATACATATAATAATAGAGTTGGAGATAAAGAGTGTTATTAATGGCGGCTTCATCTTCTTCATCTTCATCTTGTTGGGAATGGTTCCAAGAGTTAATTACTTGAGTGATGTTGCAGGCCTCCTGCCTTTAACTCTTTATGCTCCTAACAAATTTCTTAATCCAATTTAATTTTTTTTATTATTTATTATAATTAAAATCTTTTGAAATCTAAATTCAATGAGCATATTCTCTCGTTGCTGAAACATAAAATAATTTTTGAATGAATGAACAATACTTTTGTTCTCATAAAATCATTTTTTAGTGTGAAAGAGAAGCTTGTGTGTTCATAAATATAACAAAAAGAATTTGAATGAAACAACAATAAAATAAAAATAGTTTTATGAAAAATAGAATAATAAAAGAATAAAATTTCAAATGTGTGATCGGGAGCTTGAGATGCTGCAAAGTCGTGGATTCGAATTTATCTCCGTGTAAGATTGTATAATCGGTTGTATTTTTTTAAAGGGCTAGACTCTCAAATTTTGGTTTGAGATGAACTTATCCATTTATTTAGGTTGTGGAGTAGACAAATTGTGAGTTTTATAGAGAGCGAGATTAATGATTGTTTGTGATTGAAGGACCTCTCAAGATTTTTATGTTACAAAAAAAAAAAAAAAAAGAAAACCATCAATTATTGAGGGTGAATTGGTCTGTCATCTAAGAAACAAGATGGAGAGAAACAAATGGGGACGAAAGAGAGTGGGGAAGAAAGAAGAAAGGAAGAGGTTGCAAACTTGGAGATGAAAGTCATTGTCCTCGTTATCAAAGTTGTAAAGGACTATTATCGTCGGTTTAGAAGAAGACCCAATGACGTTGAGGTTGCAAACATCCTCATTCCTCTCTCGAGGTGGTGGAACCCCATTGGTAATTATGAGGTTAAGAGCAAATTAACCTTTAATGTAGATGGGACTTGACCCTAGCTAGTTGAATGAATGTCGATGGTCGACACTACTTTGTTTTCCCGACACTCGCCTCCCTCTTCCATGGTTTCCCAAGTTTTGCCCCTTTCTCTCTCCTCCCCATGTTTAAATCTTCCAATCTCCATCTCTCTGTCTCATATTCTCTCACCATTTTGTACAATTTGGAAGAGTTTGAGAGATCCATCTACAATCCTTCACTGAGAAGCCTACCCTCAAACATGCACATGGCCAATTGGGAACAATAATAGAGTGTGGTAGAAGACAACTTGAGAAAAAGATGGTACAAAAGAATTACATTATAAATAAATTGACCCTTTGTCTCTCGTTGGTAAAACCCCCTTTGTGTGGGGTTCATCGTAGAGTTTAAGAAATCTAATCCTGTTGTATTGGCATACCTAGAGAGAGAAAAGGGTTTGGAGAGGGGGGGGAGTCTTTTGGCTAATTTCAAAATTTTAATAGCATATTTGACTATAAAAGAAAAAACGAAACAAATTTAGAAAAACTCAAAAGAGAAATATATGATAATTTGAAAAATATCATAACAAGTTTAAACCTTTTCAGCACGTTTATGAGAGTCTAATTCTCCCATAAGAAGAGAACCATAGAATATAATATACAGCCACTCCAACTACATACATACATACATACATATATATAGTTACAGTTAGGATTTGAAAGACGGATATAACAAAGTCAATAAATGGGAGAGATCCCAAGCCAAATCACACCACCATCTTTTAACCATAACCTGACACACCCAATCCGTACATAATGTTCGAAATTCCAAATTTACCCCGTCACCTATTGGCTTTTACTTGCGTAACAACAGTGTCAGAGTTTCCCTACCCCCCCCCCCCCCTCTCTCTCTCTGTCTGTCTCTCTCTCTCTGAGTGACTTAGTTCGTACTGTAGTACTGATGATATTATCAGATATATATATGGGTGTGTATAGAGAGAGATAGAGATGTGGGGGGAGGGGGGGGTTGGTACTTGTGGGGGTTGGGTCTATGGAGGGCCTCAAAGCTTTTGTTGGCCTATGGGGTACGAACCCTATAATTTAGTACAGCCAAGAGCCTTTGGCAATGTGTAGTAAACATCAAGCAAATCATGAAAGGGATATCAGTTTGAGTGGCAGCCAACCTTTATTTACTATTTGTAGCATTCAAATGCTCTTTCACCACTTTCTTCTTAACCCACCTTCCCCCTTTCAGTTTTTCTTTCTTTTGTGAATAATGGAATATGGTCAGTGACTGTTACACCCACACACACACACACAAATATGAAAGGCTTTTATTTATATATATATATATATATGTAGCAGTGTAAGCTTTAGCTTTACTATCCATATTTGGTATCAGTAGATCTGTAGAGGCAATCTCCCGACCACCCAGCTATGTATGATTCTTCATCAGGAAGTTCAGAAATATTCAATAGAATAGTATTCAGTCACCCAACGTATCCTCTCTCTCTCTCTCTCTCTCTCTCTCTCTCTCTCACAGTGGAATACGATCAGCAGCTGTAGTATCCACCTGCTTCTCTGGTTCTTCACCTAATTTTGCTTGTAGACTCACAGTGTGGGGAGCTGTGCTGTACAGTATTACCCATGTTGTCACCTCATTCATCATCCATTCTAGTTTTTTTTTATTAACTTTTATAAAGTGTTACTCTTGTTTTATAAAAGAAAAAATACCCATCTTTAAAAACAGACAAAAGTACCATTTTATCCTAGTCTATGTTATTATCGCTTTATTTCTCTTTAACCTCTCATTTCTAGTCGATAAACTTGATGGTCGACGAAAGATCAAATAAATGAAAGAAAAATTATAAAAAAAATACAAATTTAGAAAGTTTGCTTTGAAGATAAACAATGCATAAGTCCAATTCAAAGATGAATGAAGAACTAATGGTCTCAAGACTAATAAATGAACTAATGAATTTAATTAAGGTTCGACCTAAGTTTGTTTTTGGGCTTCGAACCACAATTTGGTTCAAACAAATCCATGTGTTTGATCTAACTAGACCAAACTTAGAAGGTCTAGGTTCGAATATACCTAGGTTTGGGTTCATCTTCAAATAGAACGAAAGAAAAGGAAAAAAATAAAATGCCCCTATTGATATCAAGAATTTAAAGCATTACCATCGTCACCTATTGTTCTTTTTTCTTCTCTTTTCAATTGAAAACTCTAGACTTGAGAAGGTTAAGAAGAGTTGTGGTCACTGACGAATGACTCTATTGATGAGATTCAGATAGTTAATAAGACAAAGATAAGAGAAGTGAAGAAAATGAGAAAGAAAGAGATATAAGAAGATATAAATACGACGATATTTTAACCACAAAAAGGTTGGTGTCCTTTTTAAAAATACAATTTTTTTAATATTTCTTTTATTAAAATGAGTGCAAAATTTCCCTTGTCTTTTGTCCATTATGCTTTTTAACATGAGGATGGAAATTATTAGTTCCCTAACTAGTGTTAATAGAGATGGTAAATGGATTTGTCTTACTCGACTCAATTTAACTTGTGATGAATTGAGTTTTGTTTAAATCACCGTTTATATAGGATCAAGTCAAACATGGCATTTTTGGTTCCATGGCTTGATTTGTTAAACGACTTGGCCAGGGCTTGTCGGTTCATAGGCTCGACTCATGGGCCCAATCAATTTTTTTTATAAAAAAAATATAAGTAATATAATTCTGAATTTAAATTTTTAATATTTAACATAATAACTCTAATATTTTAAAAATGTCACAAATTTACAATGACAATTAACAAATTCTAAATGATTTATATGTCATACACAATTTCACAAGAAAATTTAAGTCTAAAACACAAAGAGTCATAATCACATTAAAAAATTATAAATATATAGATAAATATTTATCTTATACACAATTATTAGAGTATGAATTTAAAATATGAAGTAATTTTTATAACTATTAAATATCTATAAAATTTAATACTACTTTTAGATGAGGAATTAGAAATTAGTGAAGGTTTCAATTTTTAAACTTGTAACTTCTACGTTCTAAATTTTTTATTCTGCAAGTAGAATTTGTATTTTAAAAAATATTTTTATATTTTAGATATTAATTAAATAAATATATTTTAATAAATTATTTTTAAACTATTTTAAAAATGGAGTTGGTTTGACAAACTTTTACTTAAACTTGACTCGATTTAGGTAGCTCATGAGTAGAGTCAGCCCTTATTTTGCATCGACAGGTCAAGCCTAGGCTTAGCTCGTGTCATGAACAAGCCAATCTTGACTTGGCCAGGCTCTTTTGAGGTAATGATAGATCAAGCCCAGAGCCGGCCCAACCAATCTGGGGGCTCTAGGCGAAAAAATTTATCGAGGCCTTCTTAAGAGTATTAATTGTTTTATAAAAAAATAAATAATATATTTTTTTACTAAATTTTTTTATCATTTCATTAAATTAAAAAAAAAAGTTGAAGTTCAATCAACTACAAAATCTGATAATTTCTTAATGATAGTGGATTTTTAACTAAAATATAATATCTCAGAGATTAAAAAATGCTAAACAACTTACTACAATAAACAAAGAAAAAATAAAGCTAATTTTTTCTTGAAACTCTAAGAAGATTAGTGCAACTCGAGTAAAAAACTATACATTCCCGAGTTTCCTATAGAAGAAAACAAAATAAGGCATTAAACTGATAACATTAAAAAAGTAAAATTCACCAATAATGAGCAAATTTTATTCCACAAATATGTGTTGAACTATACTTAGTTTTATGTAAAATTAATTTTTCTTGTTTTTAGAGATACAAAATCGTTGATTAAATCTCCATAATTAAGTTTATTTAATAAACCATGTTCAATGGATAATATAACTAATCTATTTAATATTTCTTGTGACATAGTTGACCTCAAATATGACTTTATCAATTTCAATTTTGAAATTTTTTTTACAGCACAAGCCACTGAAACTGGAATTGTGAATAATATTCTATAAGCAACAATATATGCATTTGGAAAATAATCAACTATTTTGATGTAGTGAAGAATTTTCAATGTACTACTTTTTTCTTTTTAAAAAGTTTCTCTTAACACTCTTAATTCTAAAAATAAATCTAAACCATCTATATCAGAAAGTCCATCAAATTTAAGAACATTTTTAAAATTCAAACAATATCCTTTTAAAACATTTTCATCCGTTGATTTTAATTTCTTAAAATTGCATAGAAAATTTTCATATATTTCAAATTACTCAAACCTATTTCGAAGTGAAAAAATGACTTGATCAATTGTGTACATAAAATAATCAACTTTAAAGGATTTTTCAACAGATTTTGTTTTATCATCATTGATATTTTTATCAAATTATATTTTGTATTTAATTTTTTAATAAAATATTTATTATTAAAAAATAAAAATATATATAAATAACAAATTTTTTAAATTTGGGCCCTCTTAATTTGGGGCCCAGCGGCCGCCTAGCTGGCCTTAGTATAGGGCCGACTCTGATCAAGCCAAACTAATCTAACTTTTTTTGTTTGATATCACTAACTATTATTAAATATATTCTTTAGTATTAAAAGCATACAAAAATATTTAAATTTCTTTTGAGCCTGTCAGCCACATGTGTATTTAGTTCCTTGTAAATAACTTTATATATATATAAGAATAACTATTTAAACATCGGAGGTTGAAACTTGTGGTGACACTTTATATTGATAATCTTATACATATACATTGATATAATACCAAACACAAGAAATGAATGCAAAATATTATTATAAGTGTGTCATATTTGAATGTTCACATGATATTCTTATTATATATATTAATCTTATATATATATACATATGGTGGATTGCTATTTTGATTTTCATCATATGTAATGGTTAAAAGTTCAACTTATGCTTTATATTTTTTTAATGTAATTAAGAATATGACCATCAGAGTTGTGTAAGAATAATTATCTTAAAAAATTATTATTTTATTCAAAAAAAATAAAGCAATGGCTATTAAACAATTCCAAGGGTTTGTTATGAACATCAAAACATCATTGCTGGGATTCGAGTCGAACCCAATGATGTTGAGAGAGAGAGAGACAGAGAGAGAAGGGAGGTAGGGAATAGATATAGAGACAGAGATGGAGAAAGCGAGGACGCAGGGTGGCAAGAGGGAGTGTGGAGAATCTAAGAGAGAGAGACAATGGGGAGCATTGGTATGGTAGCTAGGTTCGGTGTGGATCTAACAATGAAATTGACTTTACACATTGGACCTATCTTTTAGGTTCATTATCACAATGAACCTAGTGATGAAGCTGGGTTCACAACCTAGCTTGACAGGGGAAGGAGGCAGGGAGGGATAAAGAAAGATGGAGATCTAATAGCATGAAAAAAATTAAATATTTTTTTAATTTTATTTAAATATTTTAATTTTAATAATAGACATTTAATTTAGTCGATTGATTACAATTTTAACCATGATCTGAATTTAATTTGAGAGGTGTGTATACCAGCTGACATAGCATGTCACCTATTATTTTAAAATATTTTAAGTGAGCTCATATTGACACATGTAAAAAAATTTAAAAAAAATAATATTATATATATATATATATATACAGAGAAAAGGAAAGCAGAGAATGGAGACAGTGATCGATGATGACACTGCGCTGGAGCGACGATAAAGACCGATATCTAGAATTTGAAAAGTTGATGACCGATTGTTGATATTGATGGGGTTGGCTTAAGTGATCAATGACGAGGGTGAAGCAGCTGATAAAGGATGTCATCGGCTACAAGAGTAGCGGGCTATCAGTCGCTTTCTGTGAGGTGGCTATGAGCAGGAGGAAGTCTAGATCAGTTGTCGGTTCAACTTCTAGATCGATCGTTGTCACCGTAAATAGGAGAAAACCCAAATTGATCGTCACCCCTAGCTTCCAGATCGGCCATCAGTGTTGCTGTCCGCTGTCGCCATCCTCATCCTCTTTCGTCGCCATCCCTGTCTTTCTTCGTCATCGTCCTCATCTTCTCTCTTTTCCACATGTGTCGATGTGGGGTCCACTCTAAATGTTTCAAAACGCCAAGTGGTGTGTTATTTTAACAAGCGTACATGTCTCTCGAATCAAATTTGAGTCGTGGTTAAAATTGTTAACAAATTAACTAAATTAGACGTTTATTGTCAAAATTAAAATATTTGAATAAAATCACAAAAATATAAAAATATATGATATTTTCATGCTAATAGCCCAAAGCCACCTCCATGTTGCCATCGATGTTGATAACCAGAGAAGGACAGAAGGCGGAGACTAGTGAAACATAGGGTGGAGAGACCATAAGGGCATTTTAGATACTTTATGTAAGAGTAATATTAACTGATATAACTTTTAATTTTTTTAAAATAATAATCTCTTGAATTTTTCACCTAACCTCGTAGCAAGGTATTATATTTTACTCTAATTTTGTATATTTAGTTCTAAGAAACCAAAAGAGTGAAGAGCAACCACTTATAAATCACTTGGGTACTGGCAATTGATTAAACCCTAAGTCATATATAATTTATAAAGATAAAGATGTGAAAAGTATCTATTATGAGTCATGAAGATGATGAAATTTGGCAAGAAAAGACCGACCTTTCTGCCTCTCTCTCTCTCTCTCCCCCTCAGCCCAACCAGTGAGGAGCAGGTAGGGTAGCTAGGCAGGCCCCATTCCCAGAAGTATAATAGCATCCATGCATCCATCTACAACAATGGCAGATATGTCATTCCCATACCAAACCCAACCCAACCCCACCACTACTATTATCTATTTCCCAGTTTATGTTGGTTGATTCCAACGTACATGGGGTTTCCACTGTTCAATCAATTAAATTAGTGGACTTGACTTTGTCCTCTATAATTCAAGCTCTTCATGCCTACCTGCATGTCTACGTATGGATTTCAAGTGCGATTTAGTTCTCAAATTTTATTTGTAATCACCCCTTTTATTTTTCTCAATTATTTTTTATAATTATATAATTATTTTTCAAAAACACCCTTATACTTGTCCATTCCACTTGCATCGACCACCATCGCACCCAATCATCGTTGGCAGCTCAAGCTTCCACCGGCAGTCGCCGTTAGCTCTCAGCTCCCATCTATCATCACACCTATTTTTTTCTCTCTTTCTTTCCCTCCCATCGGTGTCACTCCCACCAAACCCATTTCCCTCATCTATCTTTCTCCCTTAGGTGTTCCTCGTGGCAGCCATCATGGCACCCAAACCCTATGGTTCGAGGGCGTTCAGACTCTCCGAACCTTGGGGTTTGGGGGTGTTTCCAAACCCTTCAAATCCTGGAGTTTGAGTGCGATGAAGGCTACAACGAGGAATACTACCAAGAGAGAGAGAGAGAGAGGAAAGTGGATGCGATGATGGGTGATGAGTGGGAGCTGATGGTTGCCACGTTCTTCGAGGCTGCAAGCAAGGTGCGATGTGGGTGGCAACAAGGAAGGGTAAAAATAATTTCTCAAAATGTGGGTGTGGAGAACAAAAAGGGTGGTTGCATGTTGTTCTATTTTTATTATTTGTTTAGAAAGTACTCACTCTGAGTATATATGAATTGTTCTAAAAAATTGAGAAAAATATTATAATTAGTACTTTTTTTGGTGAATTAACAAGCTTAATTATAAAATAATTAATGTTGCACCATATATCGAGTTTTTTAAACATATAATAAAATATCAGACCAAAAAATTTGAGTCCCATAGACATGAGTTTTCTATATATTTTACCCAATAAATTTTTCTTTTTGCCATTATTTTGGGACATAATGGGACTCATTCCTATTCGCGCGAGTTAAATCTCCTAATCAATATCGGACCCAAGATCATTATCCTAATAAATATTTCCAGCTGCCATCCCCAAAGATGCAACCAACGGGACCATGCCTATACGTGTGTGTGTGTAGAGAGAGACACACCGAGAGAGAGAGAGAGAGAGAGAGAGAGAGAGGGTCTGCAATTAGTCAGCATTGGAATATGATTGTTTTGAGAAGACGTCGGTTGCTGGGAAGATGATGGTAATGAATGTTCGGCTTCTACATTGCCTGCCATTTATGATTTGGCCCGTCATATACGTTGGGGTTGCATGGATGAAATACCCGGCCCGTCTACCCCCACCAAATAGCTTCTCTTACATCTATGCATGATGTTATGATATGGATCTTTAAAAGGTTTCGTTGGATAACTACGAGCAACTAAAATTTATATATACAGACTGATGATGTGATCATTGAATGATTATTGGGACTTCTTACTGGTATGAGTATAGACATGAGAATTGGTGGGACTTAATTAAATTGGATTTCAGTTTTCTTGGGTTAAAAACCTGGTTTAGTTTGTGATATTTTTAAATTTTAGTTAATACTGAGTTGAGCCCATGACCCTTTTTTCTTTTTTTAATTTAGTTAATAGTGAGTTGAGCCCAAGTTAGATCGTTAGACCTATAAACTTGACCCTACGTGACTTCGAAGGTAAAGTTAGAGTGCATAAAAGAGGTCACCAGAGGGCGAAATGAATAAAACTGTTTTAGGGTAGTTTTCAAAATTGGAGGAATGCCACAGTGCATGAAGTGTGGGGACGGCAGAAAACCCGGCCTCGATTAAGGCAGGGTCACCGACCTTGGGTAGGGGTGGTGGGGCAGGGTGGAACATTTCCCCTACTCTTGCAAAGAGAGAAATTTTGTATAGTGGGGATCCATGTCTTATTATATTTCATCTGTACATTATATTTTTTGATTTTGTATGGTTTAAGATAGTTTGTTGTTTATTGTTGTTATTGTTTTTATTATTGCTCCAAAGTGTTTGTTTATTTCTTTTTTTTTTTTTATAAGTGAGAGGTTGCCCCTACCAGAAGAAGGAACAACCATTATAAGTCCTACAAAATGATAAAAATTAATTAACAGCACCTGGACCATATTCTAAGCTTTATAATTGCACCTGTATATCTATATCTTTATTAGTGAGAATGATGCTAATTAATACTCTGGAAGCAAATATAATTAATTTAGCCCCATTTTAAGTCAAAATCAATGTTGTAAGTAAAAACACACAACACAGGAAAGAGAGAAAAACGGGCCATGTGCTTCATTAAATCATAATTGGTCCCTTCCATGGCTGTCAATTGTTGTTCTTCTGCCCTCAGACAAAGTTAACTGACTTCAATAGATGCTTCATATCCAGCAGATGAAGGAAGACAAATGAAGTCATTAATGTCTTGTTATCTGTACTCTCTCTCTCTCTCTCTCTCTGTGAAACAAACTCTCTTTCTCACACACATATATTAGCTTCATTTTTGGCCACTGCTATGACATTTGAAGTGGTTGGATTTTATCTTCTTGTTTAGGGTTTTTGGGGGTGGGGGGTGGTTCTGCTCACTGCTTGGCAGCTGAGGCGGCATCGTGCTTTCCTTTCCATATACTTCCAAGGGAACAGACCCAACCGAATCTCATGCAAGAGCCCTACAAATTTATATGGTGGGTCATCAATGTACCCTTTCTGTCCTGTTACCTTTCATTTATTTGGGGCTCCCCTCACCCCAACTATATTCATTGCCCAGTACAGACTTTGCAACTTTTCTTACATGGGTCATGTCAAAAGCATGTTTCTTCATATATATCATTCATCTTATCTTCACTATACATAACCAACTGCAAATCACACATCACTCCATCTTGCATACTCCAACTCATTGCATATTTTCCTTTTTTTTTTAGTATAGTTATTTTATTTTATATTTTGAAAAAAAAAAAAGAGCTTGATTTACATTTTGCCATAAGGGTGTTGGAGGATAGTTTTTCCGACAAAAAACGAAGCACAAGAAACATACAACAATTCTGATGTTCCTTTCCTCTATCCATACATTTTTTTTAGCTAATATATGACCATAAATCGAACTCCTCACATACTCAGTACATATAAAACTGAACAAATATAACCATATGTTACACCTAACAAAATAAACCTAGAGCGGATCGACAAAAAATAAGCTAAGGGATTGGAGGAAGGAGGCCGCTCGAGCAACCACCTTAGGCCCCCAAATGGGGGTCACTCGAGGGTGGCATGGCCAAGCGGGGGGGCCCTTGTGCACATAGTCGTGCCACCAGGCCATAAGGCGGTGTCCCCCCCCCCCCCTTCGTGCGAGCAAGGTTCCATGGCCACCAAGCGGGGGGCCTTGCGCATGGTCGTGGCATGCGATCACAAGGTGGGGGGACCTCACGCGCATGGCCGCGGTCTGCCATGTAGATACAACTGCACCCCCAAGTGACCCTTACTCAGGGGTGCCCTGCGCCCACGCACGCCTTTGCCCCAACACCCTTGAGTGAGGGTCACTCAGGGGTGCCACACTCGCGCCCGTGCCCACGCCCTCGAGCCCAAACATTGCGCACCCTTACCCCTATAGACCTTATCAAAACCACTTTCAAGTCACTGGTTGAGAACATCAGATTGCCTGACACCTGTTGGCCTTTTCCATCACTATAAATAGGGGGTTCCTTTCCCCATTCGGGTAAGCCATCTCTCCCACTAACATTTTCTTCTTGTTTTTATCAAGTATTCCATGCTTTTAAGAGGCTAACTTAGGCATTAGAGAGTCTGCGCGAGGATCCTTACTCACACCCCTAATTGATTTTCTTTCCATATATGTCATTCATCACTATCATTCCACTCCGGGAGAGTCATTCATCGCTGTCACTTTATCTCGAGAGAGTCATTCATCACTCCAAAGAATCATCCATCATCTGGATAAGCCACCTTTGTGCCATTCGTAGACGACCTTCCATAGCTAAATTCATTATTGTAGTTAAGCAACAACACTACATAAACAAGTATGATAATAGCCAAATACAAATTTACTTCTCAACACGCTTTATAAAACTTGCACTTTAAAAACTCCAAAATTAGCTCATAGTCCGCAGAAATCTTCAACCTTCAAACTTTAATAAAAATATTAGCAACTTGGTATTGGGACTTCATATGTTCAAGATGAACTTCCTTTTTGACAATGCTCTCCCTAATGAAATAATGTATAATATCAACATGCTTGCTTCTATCATAAAGAATTCAATTTCTACTCAATGTAATAGCTGATTTGTTGTCCACATAAACTTTTGTTACTCTAGTTTGAGAAAAATTTAGTATTTTCAATAATCTCCTTAACCAAATATAACATAATAAACATAAGAAGAAGCACCCACATATATACTCAGGTGCAATAAATCTAGGGTATGTGCTGTAACTTCCTACATCGAGCGATAAGAAGGACCAAAACAACTTATCCTGATGGGTTTACACGAACTTCCCAGGGGGTCACCCATCCTTAAGCTTCCCTAGCTCAAGCACGCTTAACTTAAGAGTTCTTTGCATACATTCAACTCAAAAAGTATCCAGTTTGTGTTGTTTTCTTCCTTACTTATTCTCGATATATACTACATTTCTCTAGGCTCTTAGGGTATTATATTCTCCCCCCTTTCAGCATATGACGTTCTCGTCATACAATCTTACAACTGGTCCCAGATCTTCTCCCATTTGGAGGCTGTCATCCTAGAAGCTTGTCAAGAGCCACTCATTGTTCAGGCCCTTGCGCCCCGACGCCACTACCCGCCCTCATCGGATCATCTTCTCTAAGGGTTGGCTCTGATACCACCTATAACATCCCGCATCGAACGATAGGAAGGACCAGAACAACTTACCCCAATGGGCCTATGTGAACTTTTCAAGGGGTCACCCATCCTTGAACTTCCACAGCTTAAGCACACTTAACCCATGAGTTCTTTATCCACATTCACCCCAAAAGGTATCCAGTTAGAGTTGTTTCTTTTCTTACTTATATTCGATGTATATTACCCTTCTTTGGGCTATTGGGGTATTACATGTGTGCTGAAGCAACACGAGAAATAATTTGTATATGGATCTCGACAGTTATAACCCCATGAAAGGATCTACTCAATACATGATTTGGAACTAGCAACTATGATGCATACTTTGGGAAAGCTTAAATGTAGATCATTAAAGCTTGAAGTATAACTGTTGCCAACATCAATGAAGGGAACTCAGTATCGTCCAAGACAAGCAAATATTGTCAAAAGAGTTATATGTTGAGAATTGATTGGTCGCGTGTTTACGAACTCTGATTGAGGAATTTTCAAAGTTAGTTCTTAAGATAGATCCATGCAGTGACATTGCAATAGTGGTATAAATGTGCTTGCAGGTTGATTTGTGGGAAGAAATTAGGTGAGCTATGTATCAAGAGGGTAGCCTAAAGCAATAGATGAATAAGAATGAACAACGTAAGCAATCTGGATTTAAATACCGTAGTGGTGTACAGATTAACGAAATGCACAGTGGAAAGGTGTTCGTGCCTATGGTGAGCGATAACAGGAAAATCTGAGTAAAACACATCGTATCACATATACAGTGCACCCTAGAATTGCCAAAATGTACTATGATCCTTCCAAAGTTATACTGGAGGACAAAAAGGAAGGGGAAAATGTAGCTAAATTTGTGAATAAAATGTGGTATGTACCCACGAATAAAGATGAAACACCAAAAACCATCAAGAAGATTATGGTCTTTAGAAATTCTCGAATGAAAATAAGAGCATGTAATGACAGATTTTTTATGGCACCACTCCGGACTCCAAGAAAAGTTGGTGATATTTGGGTGATTATGAATCGATTGATGAAATCAACGCATCTTTTACCTGTTAAAAGTAGAGATGGGAAATGGGCCGGGTGGCCTGCCTCATAGCCCGGCCTGGCCCGTTACTGTAGCAAACGGGTCGGGCTGGCTCGCCTAAGAAAATGAGGGCCATGCCGGGCCAGCAATATGTGGCCCGCGGCCAAACCCGGCCCAGCTCACCAAAATGGCCCGTGAGCCGGCCTACCAACTGGCCCGCTAAAATGGCTCGGCCTGGCCCACCAAAAAATAAAATAAAAATTAAAAAAATATTTGTAATTAATAATTATAAACATAATAATTAAAAATTATGTTTGTAAAATTTACTATAATTTTACAAACATAAAAATTATAATTATATTTACGTAAACATCACTGTTTACAGTAAACATTAAATTATAAAGTTATGTTTACATTTTACAATAAACAATGTTTACATTTTACATTAAATTTTACAATAAACATAAAATTATAACATTATGTCTATAAAGTGTAAACAATGTTCACAGACATAATGTTTAGGGTAAACAATACAAAATTATGTAATACAAACATATAAATTATAAACATATTTTAAAAAATATTTGTTGCATTTGAGAAAAAAATAAAAAATAAATAAAAAAATTAAATATAAATGGCCCACGGGTTGGCCCAGATAGCATGGCCCACGGGCCGACCCAGCAAGCCCCAGCTCGGCCCGCCTTAGCCCATTTATTAAGGGCCATAGGGCCATGCCGGGCCCTAGTTTCCATTGCCTCGGCCCGGCCCACCTCTCTCGCGGGCCAAATTCGGCCCGACCCACCAAATGGGTGGGCCAAGCAGGAGGCGGGCTGGGCCGACCCGCCCATTTTCCATCTCTAGTTAAAAATGCAATAGGCATCGAATAGTTTGCTCTACTTTATATTCAAAAGACTGTTCGGTTGTATGGAGTTTTGGTGAATACTATGTTTAACGAGAATAGTTGATTTGTGTCTAACTTTTGAAGGACTATGCATGATGAGTTTTTTTGTTTAATTGAGAATCATGGTTAAATTTTGAAAGTGTATGTGTGATATACATGACTATTTGAAAATTTCGAGGATCATAGTTGATTTTGAAAGTTAATAGGTGATATAAATGGTTGTTTAAAAAGAAAATTTCGAGGACAAAATTTATTAAAAAGGGGAGACTATATTATCCTTGACTTTGAAAATAATTAATTTATGGGTTTTAAGGTGATTTATTGAGTTGTGTGTGGTTTTGAGAAAAATAATGAAAAATATTAAATTTAGTATTGTTTTGGAATTGGGAAAATAATTAGAATTCTACAGAATTTCTTAGGTTTGAAATATAAAATTAATTATTGTACTTGAGATGGTTACTGATGATTATTTGAGAATTGATGAATTTAAGAAATTTTATTCGAAAACCATTAAATTTAATATATTGTTGAATTGGGGAGTAATTGGACCTTTTGGGGCCAAAATGTAATTGTCAGAAGCTAAAAACAAGTTTGATTTAAGTGTAAAACGTGCACATTTATGAACAAGAAAGCGACTAGATTAGATGGCTAGGGGACTCAGTAAAGGGAATCATTAGTATGACGGTATAGGTAAAAATAAAATTTTTACCGATGTATCAGATACACGCAGTGGAATATAACATACACACCATACATAGCTTGAATATTTAAGCAACATGTATATTCAACAATTGAATATATAAATAATTTGCATACCTGATGTCTGATGTAAGGTTGGAGTACAGAAACTATTTTTGTACTAAGACCGTGTTCACCTTACGATGTGATGGTCCTGATCGGTCCACACCTAGTATGCAATAGTGTATCGTTCTGGTCACCTCTTCCTATGCTAGACACAAAAGATCTACCTATCGCCGGTGTTTATGTCTCAAAATTATATGCGTAACTATTACACATATAATTACTATGATATTTAAGAGGAAGAAGAAAAAAAGAAGAAATGAAGCAGCGTAGGTGAGAGAAAAAAGAGAGAGGGGCCTCTTATCTCCCCTAATTCCCTTTATCTTCGTTCCCTTTCCCCTTCCTCAATTCAATTTTCTTTTCACGTTCGTCGCCACACCATCCCAATTATGTAAGTAATAATTCAGAGGTTACTATGCATTATCACTATACACTATGAACTGTGCAAATTTCGGCGCTGCCTTTTACTGTGCAATCTTTAATTGATTTCACAATGCACTATGCACTATTGGCAGGGCCGATGGTTAACATTTGACCAATCGATTCCAAAGACATTTTTGGGTACATGATGTCGATACCAAACGCAATACTATATGGTGTGTGACTTTTTAGGTTCAGTACCTACTAATAATCAGATAACACCGAAACCCTTTTTAGTATTGGTCAACCCCTTAATTTATCACCGAAACTTTTTCAAATCCTGACAATGTTTTGAGAGTTCTTGAATAGCGTCTAACAATGGTTCAGGACAATATAAGTGGCAGTGAAATCTCACTTCAAGTGAACCTATTACAATTGACGATTACTGTGTGCTATAATCCTTCCATCACCTAATGTGTCAACTGAGCGAGAGTCATGAAATGATAAACTAATAAACTCAGTAACTATATGTCAGACCTCATTAATGTGACTAGATGTGTAATACTCGAGAAATTTGGGTTAATTAAAAAGAAACAATTTATTAGAGAAATGGGAATTCAGAGAAAATTGGTATCTGAATAGCCCAAAAAATTGACCAAATCGACTACCGGGAGTGCCCTGGAGCCGAGATGCCAAAGAAAAATGATGTGGCATTAACGAGCACCTCGAGATATGGTTTATAGTACTGAAAGAAATTGGATTGGGAACAGTTTTCGATACAACAAAAATACAGCTGTTATTTAGACTGCAATACCGAATTGTTATAGATGACTTCCCGGAAGTCAACGAAAGTTTGAGGAGGCTTCGGTTTTTCATAAGGAACAACCCTTCAGTGGTTTGAGGAAGAAACAAAGAAGTTTAGGGCCAAAACGAAGATTCGGGCCGAAGTGTAATTTTTGAAAATTGCTAGAGGGAGGCCGAAACGATATTTTTTCGGAATCCTCAAGGGTCAAGATGATGTTTTAGGACTTGAGGGTCCTCAATGAAATTATGGAAAGTCAAGGGGTTAAGTGGAAGAAGGCCAAAATGAGAATACCAAAAGTTTAGGGGCTAAAATGTAATTTTTTGAAAATAGCTAGCATGGGCGAATCTGATCGGTCGGCCATGGCCGAAATTGGGCATTGGGCTAGCACGAGGATGGCTCAGGGATCATGTGGGCGTGATCATCAACCAACAAGGGCCATCGAGGTGGCCAGAATTTGAAGAAAAGTGACCGAAAGTGGCCGCACAAATCGAGCTCCTGCAAATCACTTTTAGTGGTCGGGTAAGGTCGATTTTGGGGCTATCTAAGGTAGGTATATGCTCTAAAGGCCATGGGCTATCCGATCTCGGGCATTTGAAGCATCGAAATGGCCTATAAATAGGCATCCATGGTGGCCGAAAGTTGGAGAAGATCGAGCTTCAAATCGGCCTCAAAATCGAACGAATTGGCGTTCCAAAATAAGGGGCTTTTGAAGCCCATGAGATTTAGATCATTTCTGGTAAGTTTGGAGAATTTTGGAGCAAGTTTCATAGGATTTCGAGGCCTCGTCGGAGTCGGGAGGCGGTCCACCTGGCCGAAACATTCGAGGCCCCGATGGGACATCTTCCGATGGTCCTTTCAAGCCTCAAGAGGGCCCATTCGGATCGACTGGAGAAGGGGAAGAAGATGACATCGAAATCAAATTTTTCGGCACGGCCGTTGTCGGAGAAGACGACCGGCGCGTGCCGGTCATGCGCCCCCCTCCACGCGCGCCCACTCGCCCTAGCATGTTGGGGCGCGTGCGGGCGCATGTGCTTCTAGAAAAATGTGCAAAAAATTCCAAAAATTCTAGAAAATTATTTTATGGAGGTTTGTGGAAAGAGATTTGAATTTGGGATTTTCGATGTCTCAGTTTTCGCACCAAAGAGCCTCGTTTTGCATGAAAACGCAGCATTCGGCTAAGTTCAGTATTTTTTTCTTGAAGTTCATAGCCTATAATAAATTGTTGTGAAATTAGATTTGAGAAAATAGTCCCGAGATATTTATTGGAATTTTCGGAGAGGAAAAATGAGAGAAAATGAAGAAAAATGAAATAAATGGAATATTGAGGATATTTAGTGATTAAATATTATTTTATGATTGAGGAGATCGAGAAAATGTGATTGGTGCAACTTTTGAGAGTTGGCACGAAAATCAAGGCGGGCACGCATATTGAGGCGACGCACGCTTTTCGAGGAAATGCAAGTTTATCTCAAAATGTGAGTTATTCTATCCTAAGTATGATTTGGTGAGTGGTTTTCTCACAAGAACTTATAATTATGATATGATTGTTTATATGCATGCTATTTATGAATGCAATGTTCATTTTGTCATATTGCATTGAAAGTCGTGATAATTACATAACACAATATTATTATCATATTGATATCTGTGCATGGGAATAGAATGTCGCCCCCAGAGTGTAGCCGTAATTCCCCAAGGGCGTTGAGGGAATAACGTTAGGCTTATCCTACAGAAGTTCGGGATTCGCCTAGGATTCTTAGCCGGGCTTGCGGGCCAGGGAAGTTACACTAAGGGCAAATATCGTTCATGTTATTGCATCATGCATTCGTATAAATGTTTTGGACCGTCACTAGAAGTTTCATCTTCTAATGGGTTATGCCCCTGGAACATTCCACGTTCCAGTTTTAGACTTGCAGTTAGGGCAAGGAGCAGGATGAGATATGACGGCATGTGATGGCGTGGCCGATGATTCAACAAGCTGTCTCGGATATATTTTAGCTGATGCTTCATTGATGTTTAGCCTTGTTAGAATATTATAGAATCTCCATGTATTTATATATTTCAACATTGAGGATATGATGTTAATTATGGTACGAATTCTTATGTTATAAATAAAATGAGTTGACTATGTACCATATTAGGTTTCGATTATCGCTTCCGCATTTTTAATGATTTGTTGGGGGATTTGTTCGGGACTCGGTATTTAAGGTTAAGTTATGTACCGGGAAAGAAAGAAAAAAATAATAAATTATGTATATTTTGGGCCCCAGCATAGTGACATGCTCGGTAAGAGAAAAGCGGGGTGTTACAAGATGACACCTCAGGAAACACATTTTCTGACTTTCAATCTGCCATGCCCAGGGATGTCCTGTCACATCAATAGTAGATCACATATAACGTTCACCCCATCAAATACTGAAAAGGACAATGGATACTATTCCCAACACTTGTCTCCATATATCAGTAATACGAAACCACATAGATGAACGTTCCTATCTCACAATTGGATGGCTCGACTCATTAGCAAATCTCGCACACTAATACACAAAACAACCGTGCCGGTTCAAGTCTAAGGATCAACACACCATCACAATCTAATGATATGACCATTATCCACCATGTCATGTGGTCAGTTATCAACGTCACATTCGACTGATCATTCCCCAACGACCACCCACAGGTTTACTACCGACATCTCATGTCATATGACGCATGATACACCATCATCCCATTAGTATTCCTATACTGAATGAGATAGCAACCCCTGTGCCTTGCTATAAATAGTTGTTTAATAGCCAATTTTACCCCCACCTAGAGAAGGAATGTTACATAAATTTTGTCGGTTATATGCGCAAGGGAAAGATATGTAAGTGATATATATTTAAGATTGATTTAACAGTATTTAATGGAATTATTCGCATGCGTTGCTGTATTAATTTATGATAATTTATGTTAAATGAATGGAAATAATATCTATGATTCCGATGTCATGGAGAAATATTTTCAAAGAGGCTATCAAGACATAGTATCGGTACGCTCAATGGCTTAATAAGAACAGACGATTAATCCTGAACTAGCATGGGTTAATATGTTTTGTGTGTAAATCACTTTTGTTATGACTTGCATAAGACGTTGAGGGAGTTCCTAGGCATGGGGCAATGGATTTTTGACCGTGTGAGTCTCGAGATAGGGTCTTAGAAGGAACCACTAGGGGCCACTACAAGCTTGAGATAGGCGAGGTAGACGAGTATGCATCCATGTTGCACTTCATATTTATCTATGATGTCATATTTATTAATTTACTACATTACATATTACCTTTACTAAATCTCAGGACTCACCCCTTTATCCCCGCTAACCACACAGATGACTCGAGGTCCAGTAAGGGAAATACGGTTTGTGTCGACGACCAGCCTATCGATAAGTGTGGCAATCTGTGATGGGGTGTAACGCCCTACTTTTCCAAATACATAACAACGTGAAATATAAGAAAACATCACCCACGAGCGTTATGGAAACCCTTACCAACGGAAGCGTTGGATCGAACCTGAAAGCTTAACCAAAGCTAAATAAAGGGATTTCTACTATATTTCCTTTACAAGTATAAGAAAAGCTCACGACATCCAATATTCTAAAAATAACTCAACACATAAACCGTAGGTACAGCTGTAGGACACCCACATACGCACACCTCTTACAATCTTGAGTACCCTAGCTGCTATTACAATACATCATTGTGTTACAATTACATGGGTACGTAATAATTAAAAAAAAAAATCCAAAGCTAACTAAGCATCATCTCCTTGCTCACGCTCGAACTAGAACCTGAAACACCTAGCACTTACAACATACTTGGAACGTTGAACGTTCCAGGGGCATAAACCCAAGTTAGATATTACATCTAGGTGAGTGAATCAAACAGTGAAGTACATGCGTGCAGATGCAATAAGGTCATTATGAAATCCACCCCTGTGGTAGGAATGCCAAGGTGTTGCAATCACCTTCGCGGTCATCATAGTCACTCATTGGCTCACCGTAAGAGCACGAGATCACCCATGATGTCCTAACAACTAGCCACAGTCACCACAATGAGCATGATATATGACAAAGCAGAAGGAATATGCAAAACCAAGGGAAAAATGACATGTAAGCCACAAAAGCATGATATGCAAGCCAACACCCTCACCTAATGAAGCCAAAATGATCGGGATGTAGCAAAAGTATGCAAGAAACACTCACCTTGCTAGTTCGGAAGCGTTAAGGTACTGTTCACAGGATTCAGAAATGCTTTTCTGCAAAAATAACATACTTTCGTAACTCAAACCTAAAATATTTTTACATGGGGTCCTAAGGATAAATTTAAGGACCAAGACTACAAAATTTGGGGCCAGAGGGCCCCCTCACGCGCCCTCATGCGCTGGGGGAAGGACCCCCACGCGCTGCACTCGCAGCAGTCAAGTGGCGCGTGAGTTGCACGCGTCGCCCCTCCCGTTTTGACCTTTTATGGTTTTTCGGCCCGTTCTCCCTCGTCCGGACTCCGATTTGAATTTCGTTTGAACCCACGCGACCCTTATTCAATTATCTATCGAACTACTAAAAGAAATTAGAATTAACTTGTTGTTTTGATACTGTTTCACTCCTTTCACGGTGGTAGTCCAAATTTTCCTACGAAACGTTTCTTCACTCTATTTTTGGGCATAACTTTTCCTCTCAAACTCACTTATTTTTTGCTCTTGGTTAATGGTGAGATCGTCCCTTCTAAGGGCTTAGTATTTATAGGCATCTATGGCCAATCCGAGTATGCCATGTGTCACTTGGATAAGGTTGGTAATCATTGCTTTCATAGGATCACGCCACGTGTCCCTAGTGATTTGTGCCATTTCACCTCTTTGTGACATGTGTCCATTGAAACATGTGCCACCACATGTTAATTAGGTTTTTCAAGATTCCTCATCATTGCTCATGATTATGTTTCCTAAATATGAGTTAGCTTATTTGGTTCCTTTAACTCCTTAGTTACAAGATATTTTAAACTTATTCAAATAACTCCTTAGCCCAAAACTTCTTTGCACTTATATCACTTGGGCCCTAGAACCCCCTAACCTTCTCCAAAATACCTTAAGATGATGCCCCATCGCGGTAGTTTCCTTGATTTTTCAAAAAATCCTTCATTTGTTCCTCAGTGATTACCCAAGAACTTCACATGTACCAACCGTATCCTTCGATTTCCAAGAAAACGTTGTCCTTCTTGAACAACAATGCCTAGAAAAACTTTGGGTATTACATGGGATATAGGTCAAACAGCTTGTAATTACATTTAATAGTTGTGTTAAACCCTGTCTGTGTATGTTAGCATATGTTTAAGCTTCCAGTAACTTATGTATGTCAGTTGGGCTTGTTTTTTTTTTTAAAAATAAACACTTTGTGTGAACCGAAAATATATTTAAATTGCATCTTATTAATTTGCTTATAAGGCTTGGTCAAAAGTGATACTCGAGTGCCTCTCCGCTGCTTGTGAATTTTAAGTCTCGAGTTCTCGTTAGGTAGAGGCGGCGAAGCCTGGACCCTGCCCAGGGCGCCCATATTATTTTATTTTCCTATTGTTAGAGCATAGCTGGCCTTCAGAGTAGGCCTTTGGTGTAACCTTGGGTTACGGTGACCCTCGGAGGTTGAGGCTGGGGCGTCACAATAAGTCTCTCCTATAACTTGTATATAGAAAAGATGTTAAAGAAGTTTAGCATGTTGAATTCCAAAAGGGGATAGTTGCTTGTTCGGGCTGGAGTTCATCTCTCTAAGGAGATGTTCCCTAATACTCCTGAAAAGAGAACATCTCCGTAGAGAGGGATCATATGAGTAAGATACCTTATACTTCGGTGGTTGGGAGCCTTATGTATGCGATGATTTGTACGAGGCCAGATATTGCATATGCTGTAAGTGTTGTAAGTCGATATTAGTCCAATCTTGATAAAAGTTGTTGGATCACAGTGAAGCATATTTTGAATTACTTACGAAGGACTAAAGATATGATACTGATTTATGGAGGGGTGATTTCCATGTGGATGGATTGATTGATTTAGATTTTGAATCGGATATTGATGATCGCAAATCAACATTTGATTTTGTATATCTTTTGAATGATGGTGCTATGAGTTGAAAAGGTTCAAAACAGGAAATCATGGTGGATTCAATTAGTGAAGCGGAGTATGTTGCGGCATGTGATGCTATTAAGAAAGTTGTTTGAATTCAGAAATTTTTTTTGGAGGTTGATGTGGTTCTGGAAACTCTGTCAGCAATACCTTTGTATTGTGACAATAATGGAGCTATCGCGCAGGCAAATGAACATAGGTCTCATCAGAAGTTCAAATACATTGAGCGTCGATTTCATTTGATTCGAGAGATTATAGAATGTGGGGATATGCAACTGTAGAGAATAGATTCAGCGAATAATGTAGTTAACCCACTCACCAAGGCCATGACTCAGTTATAACTGGATCAACATCTTGAGAAGATGGGTATCCGATTCCTGCTAATAGTGTAACACTAGATGTACACGTGATGTAAATTAGTATTAGTGCAAGTGTGAGATTGTTTGTTATATGCCCTAATACTAGATTTGGATGACATCTACCAGGCATGTTTTAATGCATTAATTGTATTTTTGTATAAATATATAAAATGCATGATTTTCTTCATTTATATTTTCTCCAATCATTTATATGAATAACTCCCTAGATTTTTTGTGTGAGAATCTTATTTTCAAGGTGTTGAAACTATGTAACAGGGTTATTGTTGGAACGAGATGTGCTATGGCACACACCAAGAGGGGGGTGAATTGGTTATTTTAAAAACTTAATAGAACTTGAAATCCTTTGGATGGAAAATTTAATGCAAGTGATGGTTATTGAAATGCTTGAAATAATAAATGAAATAAAAGCATAAGCAAGAGATGAACACAAGGATTTATAGTGGTTTGGTTTAACCCAAACCTAATCCACTACCTTAGCTCATCACTAAAGATTTTCTAAACAATCCACTAAAACTCCCTACTTAAACCAAGTAGGTCATCTAGTCCAAGACTAGGAATTTACAACCTCCTACTGATTCAAGTAGACCCTCTAATTACACTAGTTAAGAAAAATAAGAAATGTATAATAGAAGATAATCTAAGAGATAAATCTCTTAGTTACAATGTCTCTCAAAATACAAACTGTAATACCTGAAAAATTGGCTTAATAGCAGTTATAAGTATTGAATCGACTGCAGGGAATACCTCAGAGTGAAATTGTTTAAAGAAAATTATATGGTCTCGATGAGCATTCCGAGTTAAGATTTATGGTATCGAAAGAAATCAAATTGGGAACGATTTTCGGTACACCTAAAATACAGCTGCCATTTAGGCTGTAAAATCGAATCGTTATAGGAGACACCCGAAAAATCAATGGAACTCTAGGGGGACTTCGGTTTTGCATATTAAGCAACCCTTCAGTGGTTTTGGGATAAAACAATAGCCCGGTCAGGACACGGGTAAAATCGTCCAAATTGAGTAATTTTAAAGTTATTAATTTGGGATTT
This sequence comes from Diospyros lotus, assembly GCF_014633365.1. Lineage (NCBI taxonomy): Eukaryota > Viridiplantae > Streptophyta > Magnoliopsida > Ericales > Ebenaceae > Diospyros > Diospyros lotus. The sequence goes on from NC_068340.1 coordinate 3,251,796, forward strand.
TCAGTATTGAAATGCAAATTAATTTGAGGTTTAAGGACATAGTTGCAATAAGAGAATTATTCAAGTGAAATAGAGATGGAATTTGAGGTTAAATGTGTAATTTTTATTATTATATTATAATATATAATTATACATATAAATTTATATATATGCAACGCAATAGCCATGCCCTCTGCAACTTTCTCCCATTTTCGGCAAATCCATAGCCCATGCCCTACAACTCTAGATCCGCCGCACCCCTGCAAGATTCAAGCCATGCCTCTGCAAAATCGGCCGAGATTTGCGCAAGGAAGTATGGGAAAAAGTGGTGAGGTGAGGGGTGGAATTCGGCTATAAATAGGGTGGGGAATTGAAGTAAATGGCAGCAAGTGCAGCCGAGAGAGAGAGCTGAGGCGGAGAGCTTGAGGGAGGCCCAAGGTTCGTAAGAGAGAGAGAGAGAGATCGGGAGAGTGAGATGGAGAGTGGCCGATGAAGGAAGCTCGGCCATGGCAGTGAGCTCCAAGTGGCCATGGCCGACACACAGTAAGCATGGCCACAGACAGCTAGAAGGGTGCGCGGTTGGGCGGCTCGTGCGGAGGATGCTGATGCTGTCGCGATGGCAACCGGATGCGTGGAGGCACGGAACGGCCGAAGTCGGCCATGGTAGTGTGTGTTGATGCAGCTGTGGGCAGCCATGGCCGATGCGAAGGGGAGCTTTAGCGCGTGGTGGTGGCTCACGACGGAAACGGTGGCTCGCAGTGGCTCGAGTCGGTTGCGGGGGGCCGGTGTAACGGCCAATGGAGGCGCAAGTAGCCGGCATGGGGCGGCTAGGCATGGCAAGTTGGTTGCAGGCGCGAGAGGAAGGCAGGGGAGGAAAGAAAAAGGAAGAAGAATGAGGAAGGAATGAGAAGAAGAAAAGAAAAGAAAGAAAAAGAAAAAAATAGGAAAAGATCTCGAAAAAATTCCAAAAAATAGGGATTAGATATTTACTAATATTTCGAAGATTTTGGGTGAGAAAATAGTTCGGGCACGCGTTTCGGGAATATGGCACGCATACCGAGGAAGCCGGAGAGGCTAAGTCAAGGAAAGTAAAAATTTCTTAGAAAATTTCAGAAATTCAAGAATATTATTTTATGAATTTTCGTAGTGAAATATTTGAGAAAATATTTTAGAAATATTTAGTTTGAATTTATTGAGGAAAAATAGGAAGAAATGGAGAGAAAATTAAAGAAAATGCAAGAAATTATGAAAAAATAGGTTTTAATATTTATTTAAATAATTATGGTGATTAAGATGCTTTGAGGATTAAGTTGAAGTGACTTGTCAAATTTTGAGGTTGGCACGCAAATGGAGGAGATGCACTAGGCAAGGCACGAATATCGAGGTAGCTCGATAAGCTTGAGAATGTTAGTGGTACTTCCCAATTAAAGTTAATTTTATGAAAAATGTTTGGTTGTAAGTGATTTATGTTTAAGAAACCCAATCCTCGAGAATGTTTTCATCATATTAACGTGCCCTGATATGTATCTATCACGTAGACTGCATACATGACATGACTATGAAATGCATAAATACATGTTGATATCATTGATCACACGCATTTGAGGACGTAGGGAGTACGAACTAGCACCGCTGCTTTACCAAGGGTGCACCCATACACCTCGGTTTCGAAAAAGGGGGCCGCAAAAATGGTAGGTAGCATGAGGGGTGCAGTTGACACCTATAAGGAAAGACATTGCATTCATGCACGAAATATGTTTTATGTACCCTTACTTAGATGATTCATCATCTAATTTGGGTTTTGTCCCTGGAATATTCAAACGTTCCAGATGGAGATTGTAGCAGATACGAGGATAAATGAGGCATGAAATGGCACTTAGCAGAGTGTATGAAGAATGAAATGTATGTAACGTAGCCCCTGTATTTAAGTTCTGCTACTTTAGATTCTGAACGTTTTGAGGAATGTGAAGATGTAAGAATTTATTTATGATTAATGTTAAGATACCAGGTTTCGATCTTTGCTTCCGCATTTGATGTGTATAGTGATTCTCTTTTGAGATTAATGTATGAGAATTCTGTGACGGATTTGAGAAATGATGTGATTTAGATTTAGTGTTTGAAAGAAAAATTTTATTGTCCCGGAATTGTCCCAAGTTATAACGCGCCCGGGAAAGCGGGGCATTACACAAACAAGGCTTAAATGAATGTATATAAATTAATATCAAAGTCTTGAAGAGAGAAAAATAAAGCACAATTAATATAAATACAAATGTGAATAACAGTAAGATTAAATTATTTCATTCTCGTCCATTAGCCTTCCCTTGATCATCCTTGAGATGTATTTATAGGCTTCCCAAAAGATTTGCCCGAAACTAGCCGTTATTGAGCCGTTGGAAAATGAGAAACTAGCCGTTGGAGATTATCAAAGACATAAACTGTACAAACTAAATAGGTTAGTCGACTGTATTTTCAAATAAAACTAAGGCATAGTCGACAGATGCTCAACCAATTCTACTGATAGTCGACAAACACTTTTACATAGTCAACACATCCAAAATATAAAGAAATTTCATAACATCATACACATACATAGTCAACAAAGGAATTTTCATAGTCGACAGAGCCTGCACAATAGTCAACATATCATAATATAGTCTACAGAAGCTTGGGCATAGTCGACAGATCATAACCCATAGTCGACTATCCCTAGGCATAATCGACAACACTTAAGCACATAGTCAACTATTCATAGGCATAGTCGACAGCACTTATACACATAGTCGACTATCCATAGGTATAGTCAATAGAACACAAACATATAGTCAACTATTCTCTTTATAAAAACTGATCTGTTAAATGATAACATGAAAAAGAATATTTGAATCATAAAATTCTTTAACATTGAACTCTCTTAACTTTATTTCATCATCAAAATACAATTGTTTTTTATCATCAAAATTATATCAAAGGCAAAACATCAGTTGTCTGATAACAAAACTTCTTAAATTATTCATATTCCTTAGATTCTTTGGATGGAAACTCCGATTAATCGAGTATAGACTAACACAAGGGTTATTACCTCATTCGATATAGGGATACTAATGGGAGGATGGTGTGTCATTCGCCATATGACATGAGATGTTGTTAGTAGACCTGTGGGTGGTCGTTGGAAAATGATCAGTCGAATGTGATGCTGATGACTGACCACATGGCTTGGTGGATAATAGTTATGTCATTAGGTTACGATTGATCCTTAGACTTGAATTGGCACAGTTATTTTGTGTATTGGTGTGCGGGATTTGCTAATAAGCCGAATCATCCAATTGGGAGGTGAGAATGTTCATCTGTGTGGTTCCATATTATTGGTATATGGAGACATGTGCTAGTAATAAGATCCATCACCCTCGTTGGTAATTGTTTGGGTGAACGTCCTATATGATCTACTATTAATGCGACGGGATAGTCCTTGGTCAAGACATATTGAAAGTCAGGAAAGATGTTTCTTGATGTGTCATCTAGTCACATTAATGAGGTTTGGCATATAGTTACTGAGTTTGTCACTCCATGGCTCTCATTTAGTTGGGACTTTGGAGAAGTTCCGGAGATAGACCAAAGGGTTGACCGATATCGAAAGTGTTTCGATATTATCTGATTGCTAGCATGTAGTGAATCTAGAAAGTCACTCACCATATAGTATTGCGTTTGGTATCGATATCATGTGTTCAAAATGTTTCTGAAAATGATTGGTCAAAAGTTGACCCTTGACCCCTCTTACCAATAGTGCATAGTGCATAGTATGAAATCAATTATTGATTGCATTGTAATTGGCGGTGGATTGCAAATAGTGTATAGTGCATAGCGTATAGTGAAATCAATTGTTGATTGCACAATAAGAAGGGGCGGCGAATGTGAGAATGGATTGATTTTTTAGAAGAAGAAAATAAGAGGGGGGAAGATTGGATAGAAGGATAAAAGTATGGCCTTTGCCTTTTCTCTCTCATTTCTTCTGACGCTGCTTTCTTTTCCTTCTTCTTCTAAAAAATTATAGAAATTATACCTGTAATTGTTATGCGTATAATTTTGAAACGCGAGCACTGGTGATACTCAAATTCTCTGTGTCTAGCCTAAGAAAAGGTGACCAAAATTGTAGCTTACTACATATAAGGTGTGGACAGAGTAAGACCATGCCACTATAACGTGAGGTGGACACGGTCTCGGTACATAAATAGTTTTTGTACCCTAATCTTATATCGGACAACAGATATGCATTTATTTATGTATTCAATTGTTAAATATGCGTGTTACTTAAATACCTAAGGTATGTATGGCGTGTATATTATATTCCGCTGCATATATTTGATACATGATAAAAAATTTATTTTTGCCTATACCACCGTACTAATGATTCCATTCAAAAGCCTCCAAGCACTTCACAATCTGTTTTGATTTCAAGTTTAAATATTTTATTTTTTTAGCATTAACATTTTTGCTATCAAGTTCCCTTTTTCATTCCTCATAATTAGCCTACTTTTCTTCATATTGACTTGACATCTACTTTCTAGCAGTTACCCATTAAGGCTGGAAGATAATAAATATGATAAATAAATGCATGATTTTCATTATTCAATATGGTAAAAAAGTGATATTGCTACACTAATTACAGGGTTTTGTATACCTATTTATAGACCTAAAATTTATCTATAGATGTATACAATAAATTGTATTATGATTAGAAGATGACGCAAGAAGATAAGTATTCAAATGAGATAAATCTTAATTACAATCAAATTTGACATCATAGTCAAATTTGAAATTCTAATCACAGTCAATTTGAATTCTATGTCACAATTATAACAAATTCTCAATCTTTTGACTCCTCAATAGCTGCCACAACATAATCAAATTTTGTTTCCAACAATCGAGAAATTTTTTCAATTAGGTGAATATCCTCCATGTTTGCTCCATACCTCCTCAACTGATTAACTAGACAATACTTTGGTGAAATATTCTTCATTTGATTTAGAATCCTTTATTTTCAAAGATTCAAACTCAACCCTTAAGGTTTGTAAACCAACCTTTAAGGTTTGTAAACCAACCTTTACCACTTGTAGCAACAAAAATTTTCTTAAACATGTTTAGACCGTACTCACCCAATCTTGGCCTTTGGCCCATGGCCCAAATACCGGCTGAAGCCCTATCCTGGCTTTGTGTCAGTCTATAGCAACATTATCATAGTCGCATACTGGGTATTCTCGCAACTGTTCAAGATCCCATCCTTATTAATGACATATCCCATCCTCATTAATGATGGTTTCGTTGGCACCATGCCACCCTCAGGGAGTCCTGACGGCGCCGGATATCCAATCCTATTACCCTACAAACGCACGACGCATGCATACAAGATGACCTTTCCTCCTCCTATATAAGCCAACTCTCTTCAGAATCAAGATATGTTCTCTTTCTAGCCTACCCATACTCCACTACTTTTACTCCCTAACTCACTTAAACGTTAGAGTGCTTGTAGGTGCCAGCCACCCCTCTATGGATCGATCGCCAGAACCTATCCCTTGCTGTTGCAGACCCACCTCTAATCGCCTTTTTTAGCCAGGAAGGAACAATGTTCTCATTAAGGCACATATGAATAAGAGTAAAAGTTTACCAATCTTTCTTTTGAACCTTTTGCAAAGCATTCATCTTTGATTGGGTAAAAAATACCTCATTTGCAGGCTGTTCAACACCTTGTTCTACTACAACAATCCGATACATCCTGGGACCCTAATAGGGATTTCATATGAATAAACGAGTTGTCATAACTCTTCTTGGTGAGTTTTGGGAATTGAAGGGGAACATATACCTTCATTCATCATTGTTTTCTCATCTTGGAATAGTGCTCTTGTAATACCCGGGAATGATTTGAGACTATAAATAGTATTTGAAGAAGGGTACAAGTGGAATTTTCGAAAAAAAGAGGCTGTAGGGTATACTATCGCTGTTTTAAGAGACCAAATTGATCGAAAGGAGTTCCCCGGACCCTAGATAGCTAAGGGAAATGGAATAATGCCGACGAGTAATATGAGTTATGAATTTAGGTGATAAAAGAAATTGGATCGGGAACAGTTTTTGGTACAACTGTCGACTGGGCTAAGAAAATTGATTCGACGTAGGGAACATCCGAAAAATCAACGGAGTGTCTTGAGGACTTAGATTTTGTATATGAAACAACCCTTGAGCGATTTTGGGTTGAAAAAAATGGATTTAAGGTCAAATCGACCAGCTAGGCCTAAGTGTAATTTTTTAATTTTGCTCGAGGGAGGTCAAGACGATAGATTTTTGGGAATTTCGAGGATAAAATGGATAGTACAAATTTTGTGGGCCTTAGTGGTATGGTTGAATTTATTAGGGGTGTTATAGAAAAGGCAGAAATGCCAATTGAAGAAACTAAGGGGCTAAAGTGCAAATAAGGAAAAATGGTGGTGTGAACGCAACAGGGAAAATCGGTGACCGCCTTCCACGCATGTGGCCGCCGTTTCCGGGGATGGGATGCTGAGGGAGAGCTGGGGGAGGTGCTATACGGCGTGGCAGGTTTTGGGGTATAAATAAGGGCCGAGGGTTTCAAGTTTTTGGCATCAAATTGATCGATTTTGGGAGTGAATTGAAGGCAAGAGATAGAGGGCTTTTGGTCTCGAGGCATCAAGGATCATTTTTGGTGCGGTTTGGTGTGCGTTTGAAGGCTATTCGAAGTTGGCCGAAAAACTCTAGGCGACCGCCTACTGCCACTTGCAACTGCCCGTTTGGGGAACATTTCGGTGTCCTTTCGGCCTGAAAGTTGTGCCATTGGGATTGATTCATCAAGGGCTTTAAGGGGGTACCATTTGTTTGGCCATCGAAGTCGTCGGGGGCGGCCGAAAAATTGGGGAAGAAAGTGGCGCGTGGCTGCATGCGCCGCACTCCACTCGCACCCACGCGCTAGGTGTGTGAGGGCGCATGACAAGGGAATTTTTGATATTTCTTCTTCCAGTATTTATCTTGATTTATTTTAGGAATTATTGTGTTGAAAAATTTGGAAAAATGTTCGAGGAGATAATTATTTTAGAATTATCGAGGTGAAAATTGGGAGAAAAATAGAGGGAATTATGAAAAAATTGAGAAAAATGGATTTTGATACTTCCTTAATTAAATATGATGTTTAGGGAGTATCGTGGCTCGAGGTTGAGTGTAAGTTCAAGTGTTTGTGATTTGGCATGCAAATCGAGGCAGTGCATAAGGATCGAGGCAATCTGAATACATTCGAGGTGAGTGTTCGCCCCCAAAACTTGATTTATTGTGCTTGTTCTATCTGAACATGTGGAGATTTCATGCAAAATGATTTTATGCATGCAAACGATTTAACTTGTGACAGTTGGTTTATGAGGGAGGTTCGTCCCTAAATGTTTTGAAATTGTGTATTGCATTTTATAAAACTGTTGTTTATATGATGTTTTGAATTGTGAAATGTGGCATTGTCTTGTGTTTTGTTGTTCATATAGAATGTCAGCCTAAGATGTTGTTTGGATAGTGTAGCCATAATTCTCTAAGGGTGTGACGGAATAATAGAGGTATCTGGTGCTGGTGTGCATGCCGGGATAGTTGCCTTGGTTTTCATGCCGGGCCATTTGGTCAAGGAAGTTGCATTAGGTCGACTAGGTGGTCCATATTGTATTGTTCATGTGGGATGTCAGCCTACGATATTGTTTGGATAGTATAGCCATAATTCTCCAAGGGCGTGACGGAATAATAGGGGTATCTTGTGTTGATGAGTATGCCGGGATAACCGCTTTGGTTTCCGTGCTAGGCCGTTTGGTTAGAGAAGTTGCACTAGGATGACTAGGTGGTCCATGTAAAAATTTGGAGTTCGGATTGTGTGGTGGTTCCTGGATGCTTAGAGTGAGAACGTAATCTCTGATGTAAATGTGGTGAGCCGGGTTTTTGCGTTGATGTGACCCTCCTAGGTCGGGAGTTGATAACGATTGTTTCCGAGATGTTGGACCCTCTTAAGTTAGAATTGCGTCGTGTTGATGTGTTGATATGGTGGCATAGCTTTTAGAGAGATTGCTCTTTTCTCGTGATAGAGTTAAGTGCTTGGAATTTTCTTGAGCTAGGGCTTATCGGGTGTATTGATTTATTTCAAGTCTTGCATTTATTCATGAAAAATGTGTTTTTGAACTCTCACTTAGATGATTCATCATCTAATATGGACTTTGTCTCTAAAATATTCATACGTTCCAAATGAAGGTAGTAGTGCGAAGGGAAAGGGAATTGTCGAAGAGTGATGGCGATTAGTGGATAGTTTACTTTATCCCATTTTCAATTATGTAGTTAATTTTGATGACGTCATGTAAACGTTGGTTCGACTTTATATTATGAATAAAGTGGTTTCGATTGTGTCTATTGAGGTTTTGATCTAGCTTTCGCATTTGAGATGATGTACCTATTTTAGTTATTGATAGTTTATAGTTGATATACCGAGAAGGTGTAATGGAATCTTTGGGAAATAATTTTGTGTTAAGTTTTCGTTGATTGAAAAAAAAATATATATCTCCAAAATCTTACGTCACCTGTCGCTCCAAATAAATGGGTGTTACAGCTCTATTTTTTGTGACATTGACATGGTGGCGATCCTTCCGAAATCATTAGGCAAGGGGCACTGAAGGAATAATAGGAAAAGTCAAATGGATCATAAGGCTCGCTCTGATATCATCTTGTTTGAAATCAATTTTTTCGATCAAAAACAGAACACAAGAACATGCAACAAATTCTGATTTTCCTCTCCTCTGCGTATTCATTTTTCCAACTAATATACCAACACAAACCAGACTCCCTACATAACCAATATATAGAAAACTGAACAGTCTTAACCACATAAAAATAAATATGCTAATAATAGCCAAATACAAATTTACTTCTCAACAACAAAGGGTTCTCCTTGCCCCTTGGGGCACAGTCAAGTGATGGAGGGGGTTGTAAAGAGCAGTCATGCTAAAAACTGTTAGTGTGGGATCAATTTTTGAGGGAAGTAATTTTTTTTAGGGGTGGTTTTTGGTAAGTGTCAGTAGACGCAGTCCCCAACCCTGTTTATTTGGGCATATCCCACGATTTACCTCTTTCGTGATGATCTAAGGGCGGATTCGGTGAGAGACGCGAGTGATGACACGTAATAATAATAAAAAAAAAAACAGAGGGTTCTCCTTGCCATATACAGAAGAATATAACACTGCAAAAATGAAAATTTTTCCCTATGAATCCCGGATAAACTATCATTGTCTTATAAAAACATTAGTTTATAGTTTCAAATTTTTTATGTTTTATCTTCTACCCTCCACCCATCCCTCACAAAAGTGAGATCTATTAATGAACGTTTCTTTAAATTATTAATGATATATAATTCTTCTTATCAGAATATTGTGGCAAACTGGCAGTGTCTCAGCCAAGTGATTATTTGACCTTTTTAATTAATTAATAAGCTATTAGACGAACCAATTAACAAACTCCGTCGGTTTGGAACATAAGAAGCAACAAAATGTGCCACCTTGATGAAGTAATTCCCCTTGGTTTCTGCCATTAACAAATCATGTCTCTTTTGGGTTGGTTCACCTTCTTAGTCATTCTTGCTGTTTTCTAGCGCCAGCAGGAAAGTGAGATGATAACTAACCAACTCTTTTCCTAATCTCTTGTCTGAAAATCCAAATTAAATGGGAAATTTGTTGTCTACTTTCTAGGGTTTCTGTCTAACTGCAGCTGATGTGACTAACCATAAAATTTGGGTAATAAGCCAAAGGGAATAGGCCGCCATTAATTTGTATGATTTAATAATGATATATAGACGTTCATCTTCTGATACAAGTTAGGGTTTGTCATAATGTTTACTTTTATTTTCCATTGAATCTGTGGATGAAATAATTAATTTTCCTAGTCGTACAAATGTGTTGCAATTTCCCAATGTTGTGTTTTGCCATTCTCATGAAACATGTTTGACATAAATTGGTTTACCAACATGACTGCAGTGGCATTGTTTAAAGTCACAGGCATGCACATATGGATGATAACATCACAGAAAATTCTTTAAATTCTTTTACAGCATTATAAGGAGTAAAGACAATTAATCTGCTCGCCAGTACCCAAGGCTGTTTGTTTATATCATGTCATGTCATGCCATGCATGCATGGGTGAAGGATCATAAATGATGATGAGATGAGCTAATTAAACACAGCAAATAATAATAAAAAAGATTGCACAAGTATATAAATATGTGTGTGTGATAGATAAAAACAAAAAAGTCACATGCATGCACATACATAAATGATGGTATATATACATATATATGTACGTATGTTCTGAAGAACTGAGTCCCCCAAAGAAGGGAACATTAATGACGTGGAAGACATGGATGCCTCCATTGACTGGATGTAAATAGGAATGGGTGTCTATCCTCTTATGGCTTTTTCACACACACATATATATATATATTTTATGGGTGTCAAATTAGTTTTTTTTTTTTTTTTTGAGGTGTTTTGGTTGGTTGGTTTGTTTCCCCAAGTGAGATCATGATGGTTCAAAGTTTTTCCACCAATGGTGGGTTCAGTTCACTGAAAATGTAGTACATTCCTCTTTATATTATTTACTCTACTGCCTCATTAAATGAAACCCCTGCCACTTTTCTACTGAACCAGAGCACTGTATAAATGATATATGTAGTGACTATCCTAAAAGATTGGATTTATATGTCACATGAAATGCTTCAATATTTTAAGAAACTTTGTTATAGAACTGTTCTTTTCTTAATATTGAAACTTGCTTTGTATCCCATTAGTTAGGTAACAATTTCAATTTCTCTTGTCAAGTTAATCTCTTTGTTTCACATGAGAAATTATTTTGCTCATATAACATACAATTAATTAAATATTGACTTTCCTTTAAGAAATAAAAGTATAAAATCCTTATACCGGTAAAAACACTGACAAAAAATCCTTAGTATTGGAAAAGTTACCAGAGGTCCAAAGTTGCAGGCAGAATGGGAGTCTGGACCCACCATTAAAAGATAAAAATTTAAGAGTTTTCACCATGCATGGACAGTAAAGGTGGAAAAAAAATTAATCAAATAAAACAATAACACAATATATTGCGATCGATGTTATTTGTCCTGATGGTTCGGACAATGAGATACATGTAAGCTTGGAAGAAGGAACTTGTATCAGTGTATGTTTAGTCGCCTTCCATGAAAGGCACAATCCATGCGTGGTAATCAGAATCTTTAATCAAAGGGAGTTTGGCTTTTCCATTTCAATCTATAATGTGGACAACAGAAAAGTTAAGAGTGAAATCATCTGACTGAGTTCAAACTTCATCTCCCTTGGATTGATTCTTGATATTACTGTATTCCTAAAGAGACATAGATAAACTGAAAATAAAAGAGGTTTTTTTTTTAAAAAAAAAATCTATATAGGAAAAAACTCATAAAGAATGATATATTTTATCATTCTAATATACTACAACTAGGTTTTTTAATTAATATAAAAATTATATACTTTGTAACTTTTTATATTCATCCATTGTAAAATAAATGTTTTTTGACAGTTGTTTGTATTCATAGACAATTATTGATATATTTTTTTTAATATTTTACGTATGAAGATTTGTGAGGAGCTGATTTTTCATGAATTGTCTAATACATATTTTCCATGCTTTTTTTTCCAGTAGTGTTGGTGCATGCATGACCAAAATTTGATGGGAGTACAAGACAGGATGAGTGATGACCGCTGCACAGCTGGTGCTGGGTTTTGAGAGGCAACACTGTGTATACACACACACACACAAACATATATATATATATATGTATCTTTATCAGGTGGGAGCCCTAGTTTAACCTGTGTGAAACTAAAAAAGAGTGATGGAGATGGGGGAAGACTAGTAGGTTATGTACTTGGATTGACAGGGTTGCCAATATCATGCTCTCATTTTCTTCTCTCCATGACAAGCAAGTTTTCCAGACCTATGCAGACCCAAAACAGGAGAAATCACATATATTATTATATATGTGAAATATATATATATAATGAATAATAAATAAATCTGTCTGTCTATGCAGACCCTAAACAGGAGAAATATTCACATTAATATTTAATAAGTAATAAATGAATCTGTCTATTTATTTGTTTTCTAATTGATTTAATTATTTTTGGCTTATCCTATGGGTTTTCTTTTCAAAGAAGGAAAATCTAGAAATTTTTGTTCCACCTTCTACCTTTTATGTTTAACCTGCTTGTGTGATAATAATATATAAAAAAGTTTAACAAAAAATAATACTATGAACAAAAGTCATTTATGAGTTAAAATTCATGTAATTTTCTTATTTTGGTAATTAATATTAAATAATGTATACAAGCCGAGGCTTGGTGTAAGTTTACAAACAGGGAAAGCTTCCTTGTCACAGGGAGGAGAGACAACCTAAGAATCTTCACACACAGAGAGAGAGAGAGAGAGAGTTTCTCTGTGTTCACACGTGTGATGATGAGGGATTTAGTTAAAAAGTTGGACAAAAATGTGTAATAACAGGAGAGAAAATAAATGAAAAGAGTTAGCTTTCTGGTCAGTGTGAGGTCAGTCAGAGTGGTTAACTCCTCAAAAACAAACCCCCCCCCCCCCCCCCCCCTTATCTCTATGAATAGAATAGAGCTTCTAGCTGCTTGCTTTGCTAGCCCGAAACACCTTGCTGTTTTTAGCTCTTTCTAGTTTTCTCATCCCCACTGCAATCTCCTGCTTTCTCCTTCTCCTTTTCACTCTCTTTTCCCATCAAACAAACAAACTTCCCCTTCCCTTCCCTGCTTCTCTTTTTCAGTTTTTTTTTTCATACACATATATGATGATGATGATGATGATGATGCTCATGAAGAAGAAGACTTTGTAACAGTTCTCACAACAGCATATGTCAGAGCAGAAATGAAGGCATGGCAAACAGGTGTGTTTTATTTGCACCAGCAGACTGCTTCACAAATGGCATCCTAAGCTGTAACCTAGCTCCTCTTCTTCTTCAAATACTCTTAGCTCCTCCTACTCATCTTCTCTCTTCATCTTGCTGCTTGCTTGTATGGGGATGCTTTTTGCAGACATGGCTTCTCTCTCTATTTCGCCAAGCTCTAACTCATCTTCCTCCGAAAGCTGTGGCACCAAGGCCTCTGAGATGGACTACAACACTGGAAGAGCTTCCTGCAGCGGCGCTGATCATGGGATTGGGGAAAATAACATTGATCTGAATGCCAGCTTAAGCGAAGAAGATCAGAAGCCTAGCCCCGAAAGTGGCGGCTGCAGCGGCGCCCAGTCCAAGTTGTGTGCCCGAGGCCATTGGAGGCCTGCGGAGGATTCAAAGCTCAAGGAACTCGTTGCCCTTTACGGCCCTCAGAATTGGAACCTTATAGCCGAGAAGCTTGAAGGAAGATCAGGTAAATAACAAACCAAGTGGAAAAGAAAAGGAAAACCTGTTTCTTCTCCTTCTTCTTCTTTTTGCCTTACTTTTGTGGTTGTTTGTTTGCTTGTTCTTGTTGATGTATGTGTGTGTGTGCGCGTGTGTGAAGGCAAGAGCTGTAGATTGAGGTGGTTCAACCAGTTGGACCCGAGGATCAACAGAAAAGCATTCAGCGAGGAAGAAGAGGAGAGGCTAATGGCAGCACACAGGCTGTACGGCAACAAATGGGCCTTGATTGCAAGGCTTTTCCCCGGAAGAACCGATAATGCAGTGAAGAACCATTGGCATGTTATAATGGCCAGAAAGTATCGAGAACAGTCCAGCGCCTACCGGAGGAGGAAGATACAGGCTCAATCTGCAGTAGTCATCGCAAGAGCCGACCAAGATCCACCCTTTATCTACAAAGCAGAACCTCCACCGCCGTCGCCGCCATTCTGCATCAACCTCTCCGGCGGAGGGGGCCTTTGCATCCCACCACCACCTCCTCCATTTGCAGCTTCTTCTGGTTTTCTCCCTGGTAAAACATGTCTTGTTTGATCCGTGTTTCTGTCCCCTGCAGTTTCAGTTTGTGCATTTGGGTTTTTGCGCTGCTTCCCATTGGTTTTGTTCCCATTTACCATATATCCTCTCTTCAAACCTTTCTACTGCGGAACTACAGTTGATCGTCTTCTGCCCTCCTAACCTTTTGCTTCTCTACTCCACTCTATATGGCCTAATTAATGCTAGTACTCTCTCTCTCTCTCTGAAAGTAATTAATATATAATACACACACGCACACACACATATATATTTATGCGTGTGTGAATGTATTTGTGGGTGTTTCTCCTAAGGAAGCTAGCTAGGTGGGTGGGGTAGAGAGCTTTGATATTTGTGAATGTGATTGTACTGCAGGTCTTAAAAGCCAAGAGGAAGGGATTTGCAGCAGCAGCAGCAGCAGCAGAAGAGCTTTGGGTTTGGATATAAGGCCAAGGGAAGAGCCAAGAACAGGAGGAAGAGTGTCTAATTATTTGTATGGATCCAACCAACCCCCATTAATCGCTGCAATGCAACAGTCGCTTTTCCATCATCATGACAATACTACTTACTATTACCCTTCTTCCTTCTTCTCCTCCTCTTCTGATTCTCCAACGCCACAAGCTTCAGTTTCTGAGGCAGAAGACGCCAGTCCTTTTGACTCCATTGCTCCTACCTTCATAGACTTCCTCGGAGTAGGCGCTGCATCATGATCAGATCGATCACCAAGATACAATTCATTTCGGGCCAGCCGTCTCATCTCTCTGACTCTTGTGTAAAACACTATTTAGCTAATTAAGAGAGGCAAATCAAACGGAGGAGACAGATCCATCGTAGAGAAAAGATCAGAAGAGTTTGTTTGATTTTGCGACAGTTAAAAGAATCGATGATGATAATTAACCCGTCTTCTTCTTCTGTCATTAATTTATTAATTTCCTTTTTGCGTGAATTATTTCCTTATATATATATATATAATTGGAGCAAACCCAGATTGGGTTTTGCTCTAATTAACTTGTTGGATGAGATTGATTATGAAGGCGGCAAGAAAGACAAGTCTCTAAAAGAGGGCATGGAACAATATTTCCATGACATACATCCTCTTCATTTGAGATCTCTCATGTGCCTGCAACTTTTCAGTCACAATTTCTTGCTGTGCATTGGCAGCAACTGCTACATTTACATAATGCGCGCGCGCGCACACACACACACACACACACATATATATATATGTATATTTATATATTTTATCCTTGGCTCAGCAGAGCAGAGCAGAATCTTCTCAGCTACAGGAGGTTCATGCGGCCCACGTGGGAATGGGATATATGTGTGTGTGTGGATTAGGTTTGGCTGGGTGGCTGGCTGGCTTAATTGGCTTGATGAAAATGGAAGGTGAAAGGAAGATAGAAACGATGAAACAAATTAAACATGCTCGCCAATCAGCAAGTTCCTCAACTCATGGACTTCAATGGACCCTCATCCTTTTCAATGTCATGCTTTTGGAACCAGCAACCAAGTACTGTCTCTGCCTATCATCACCACCCATCCTCCTACTGTCTTTCAACTAAACCATTGAATAACTCGAAATTATGTATTATCATCCATGCGAATAATAAATACATAACAAAATATTATTGAATTACAATACCATATCAACATTATAGTGTGACATCATGTTTATATTAAATATTTTCTGCCTGACCGCCTGAAGCAAAGCCCATGGCAAGTTCCACTCATGAAGCAGGCCGTTGGCAAGGGAAGGAGAAGAGATGTTTGGGGGTTTTGGGATCACAGTTGGGCCAAAAATGAGTAGGCCGTATAAGCCCATAAACTGTTATGAAGCCCTAAAAGAGCCCAATCAATCAGCCCCGAGTCCTGGGCAATAACCTACTCCATAATAAATTTTTTTATATTATTTATTTTTTTATGAGTGGTACTAGTCTATTTACTGAGACCCAACCAACCCAAAGCTAATATTTTAAAGAAAATCATTGCTGCAGTACTTAATATTAATTTGTTTATCTGAGACAAAAATTGTAAGAGAAAGGCGTGTAAGCAATTCACTTATTATTATTATTATTATTATTATTATAACAATAGCACATGCAATATAAAATAAGAATAAATGGTTAATTCCTCTCTGCTTTACCCCAAGTATAACATACTCTTCATCAAGTATATTGAACTGTCTACTTATACACTCTTCATATAATGTTCATGCTATTATCTAATACATAATATAAGATAGAATTTTTCCTTAACTAGGTTTGGATTAAAAACCTTAAAAGAAAAGAAAGGGGAAAGTCTATTTATTGTCTCTCTTTTTTTTTTTTATCATGGAATCCAAGGTCTTCTCCCACCACTTGCAGGGAATGGAAAAAGTTGGGGCACCTTTATATTGGATTGGGTTGGGTTGAAGCGTCTTTATAGGTGGGAAAGTGAAGGGACATTCCCACCCTTCCACCTTGGAAAAAGCTTACTTTTTTCTTTTACTTACTTTTCCAAGCACCATTAGGGCAAGATATGGTGCAGCTGACATGCCTCATCTTCCCATGGATTTTGGCCCTCCATCCACTGATCAAACATCATCATCACCATCAGCTCAGATTTATCTATTTCTCAACTTCTTGGGGGTACTTAATTGCTTGTCCTCTTAACATGGCCTATAATTAGGCATGACTGTTAGGGGTGTGGTTGGTATAATCAGAATGGTTATTGGACTTGTTAGGGTATTAGTAAGTTATATGAATATATTATTATCAACTATTAACATTCAAAAATATTAAATTAAAATAATGAGTATGAGTCCTCTTATAAGGATGCACTGGGTTGAGCTTCATCGTATTGTAATTTCTTCCTTATGGATTCTTAAATTCATGTCACACACACACACACACACACACACACGTGTGTGTGTGTGTGGGTTATAAGGATTGGTTGAGATTGACAATGGAGTTGCAACTGGGTAGCAGCTAGCCAAGGTTTCCTTCAAGAAAATGTATCTTAGTGGCATTTCATGTTGTTCACTGATTTTATTTGGGTTATGACAATAGGGCATACTGTCATAGTGGAAGAAATTCCACACGCAAGCCCAATTTAAGGAGTTTGTGGGGTTTGTGTCATCAAGGCTTTCATTTTCTAAGGATAACCATTATATTATGATTGCAACATTTCATAATTATTATAAGCAAAAAGTAAATAAAGAAAAAGAGAGTCACATCCTCTATCTTTATATTGTTATTTACGACTTAAATATTAGTTTATGGTTTCTTAATTAATAGGGGAAGAAGAAGAAGAAAGAGGGGAAGGGTGGTGGTTATGATGATGAGAAAAGAGAAGGAAGAAGCAAGCGAAAGGTCCCATTCCCATTCCCATTCCACATGCAATGGGTCCCCCTCACAACTCATTTTATGCTGAAGATGTGGCTGATAACAGCACTGAAATATCTCCATGTCTCTCCTCCCTGCCTTGCCTCAGCGATCATTCATCACAGGAACAGATATCATCTGCCCCTGCCCCTGCCCCCGCCTCCATCGCAATTTCGTTCTTTCCAATAACCAACCCCCCCCCCCCAAAAAAAAAAAAAAAAAAAAATGAAAAGAGAGAAGTTGTAACAGGGCCGAGATTTTCCCACAGAACATTCCAAACCAAAGGAAAATGCCAAAGAAAGAGAGCTTTTTTATCCTCAGTTCCTGAGATCCATTTGGCCCGAAAGAGAGAGGCTTGTTGGCCTATTGTGACAAATATTCAAGTTTATCTGCACGGCTTGTGAGGGCCTACAATAGTCCAATTAATGAATGCCCCAACCTTTCTCCCCACTGAGATTTTGGTCACTGCTTCCACTCCCACTTGCCCCATATATATCTAAAATTATATTGTTAATTATTACGATAAACAAACAAACAAACGCGCACCTGAAGCTAAGTTAACTAAGCACAGGATATTAAGTTGACAAGAAATTGTTGATTGATTTGGATTAACATGCATGCTTATTCCAAAGGGTACCAGTTCAAGAATCTCAAGAGTTTTTCCTCCTTGCTATGCTTGTATATAGCTATGTACAACAACACTTGCACTTAATCTTCTTACTGTCACAGCAAAAAGAAAGGACATATATATATATGGAGAGAGAGAGAGCATTGGCGGGGTGGGGGGGTGTTAATTAAAGATCCTGCCGCAATTATGGGGGTCAATAATCAAGTTCAACACGCGTTGCTGTTCTGCCTAGCAAAACTGCCGATGAAGAAATTTTTTCGGCTTTCGGATTGGATCTGCAATAAGAATGAGATTTCAGTAGTCTCAAGTCAACAGTCACTGCACGCTCTCATGGAAGTTGAGTGATCGGGACAAGGCTGCGGGGTTGGTTTGCATCACCAGAGATGTCTCGGTCATGTGTCTTCGCTCGTCACCCTTCGATTGGAAGGTCTTAAACAGGCCTCTGCCATTCATCGCATCCGCCTTTTCGCTCTTAAACCCGAGAGTTGACCATATAGAGCTCTTTGCAGCTTCGCTTGGATCGTCGATCCTCAGGGTCTTTGGAATCCAAACACAGCTCCCCCGGGAGTTCTCTTTTGAGGCCTCTTCTTTGCCTGAGTTTGATGGCTTGAGCATGTCATCTTCCCTTGGATGTTTCCCCAAGGCTGGAGAATTAGGCGACGAAATGGGAGGGGAAAGCCAGGTCATGTTCCAGGATCCGGGTAGGGAAGGACCCCAATAAGGTGGCGCTGAGTAAATTGTTATAGGATAGCCCAAAGGGCCAAAATTAGGCCGAGGCATCGCAGGGTTCCATTGAGACGAATTCCATGGACAAGGCCATGCAAAGGGCTGGATATTTGATATGGCTGATTCTTGCAAAACCGAGTCGCTTCCCTTGTCTACTGAATCTGAAACTGTGATCGAAGACCTACTTGAGTAACCAACCCCATCTTCTCTCCCTCTGCTGGAAACACAAGTTTTCTGTTCCGGTCTGTGAATTCTGTTCTGGCCACAATTCTGTGACTTCTCTGCATTGCTTAATGCAGAAGCCGGGGATTCGCCGAGAGGCGTGTCTGAGCCGAAAGCAAAGACAGTGTCATTGGATGTTAAGGCAGCAGCAGGGTGGTGAATCCCATTGGCAGCCCCTTCTCTGGCAGCTTGGAGGGCTTCTGAGACCATCATGTGTCGATAATACGAGGCAGAGGAGCTCTTGTTCTTGCGCCGACCAGAGCCAACCGGGACGTTCCTCATCGTCCCTCCATCTGTCCAGTATCGCTGACAGTTTTTGCAGAAATGTCGGGGCTGGTTAACGTTGTAGTTGTTGTAGTAGCAGAACTTGGTGTCCATGCTACTGCAACGAGGGCATGGAAGTATTTTGTCCGGCTTCTTGTGAATCCTCTCTTGCGAAACGCTACTTTCACTCTGCTCATTGCTCTTGGGAACTTCGGGTGAATCGCCTTCCTTGTCGACGGAGGGCGTTCCCGGGTCCGGGTCCTCATCAAATGATATTGCTGGATCTTTTAGCTCTTCTGCACTGGGGTTGGAGCTACTATCCTCCTTTTCCGCCTTCTCGGCGATTTCACTTTCCGAAGGTATCTGAAATCTCGAATGGAATTGCCATCACAAATAAGACCCAGCAGAAGCTATAAGCAGTAACAATGAATTGATGAACAAGTACTTTCTTCCTTATGATTTAAGGGTAATTTAGATTTAAATTGACAAGAACTAATTGATCATACATCATAAACGGACGATCGGATGCCTCTAGATAGATAAGAGAATTGTGACAAACCAAAGCCTTGAAGGAACAATTCATTAGTGCCTCAGCTGCCTAATAGAGGCATAGAAACAGAGTAATCCAGAGCAGGGGAAATTTATAAAGAAGAGGATGCACGAATTCAGATTCTTAAATTAAGGAAAATTATTCCGACTTAATAAGAATCAGCTCAACCCAGTAGAATTTACAGAGAAGTTGATGTGAAGAAGCATGCAAATGCATCGATCAGCGAATTCCAGATCAGTTAAATTAAAAATTTGAACGGGCTGACTGCTACAGAAAGTCTTGGGGTTGGAAAAACAGAAAGTTTAACGCAGAGAGAAAAGACTAAATGGAAGTTTTTCTTTCTTTTTGACCTCAGAGTAACAAAAATGATGCTTGACCAGGTTTAAGCAGTAAACCAGCCATAGCTGACATCTCATCTAGAGATTTAGGGTATAGTTAACGTTGATACTGATCGTCAAAAACTTCAAAGAAACCCCAAAGGCCAAAAAGCTGCAAATTGTGTTCTTAAATAGCCCTTTTTGCTTATAAAGAAACCCTTGCAAAAGAGAAGGAAAAAAAAAAAAACACGAAGCATAAACCTAGCTGATAATCCACAAAAAGGAAGGATGGGAAATCTCAAGGATGAGAAAGTGCGATCGAAATATTACTGGTTTCGTAACAGATTGAATGAAATGCAGATGAAAATCTGGGAAAACAGAGATCGACCCAGTACCAGTTTTGCTCTCATTTTAGGCAAATACATGGAACCCAAATCAGTACCTTGCTGTCTTCTTCATCTGCGTCTCCAACTCTGCTGCAATTCTTGTCTGCCGGAGAGACAAGCTGGTTGAAATCAGGAGGGTGACCAACCGCAACGGCGGAGGCGATTTGGTCGGCAGGAAGCAATGGAATGGTCTTTCCGAACAGCCTGATCGCCGGGTCCTTGAGTTCCGACATTTCTGTCCACTTCTCGGCTTCCTATTTCTTTTCTTTTCCTTTGTCTGTTTTGGATCAAATTTTGTTGGGTTCCGCTCTTTCTCTCTCCGGACCTTGACGGACGGACGGACGGACGGACGGATGGCTGGCTGGCTATCTCTCGAAAGAAGAGTGAGTGTTTGAGTAGTAGCTGCTTTGCTTGGCTTGGCTTTGCTTTGGTTTGGTTTGCTTGGAGTAGAGGAGATGATTCTTTCTGATTTTGGTGGGTATAATTAGAGGCGAGGGGATGCCACATCAGCGGAGGGCGGGGCAGTCTCAGCCACAAGTTCCTTTGTGGCAGGAGATGAGAGATCTTTCTTTGGGTTTGGGTCGTTGTTTGATTCCCCCACACTCGTGTTTGTTTTTCTCAAAGGGGGGTCTCTCAGTGCCTTTTCCATCTCCTCCTCTGTCCATCTCAGCACTTCCCCTTTTTCCACTCCCAATTCACTACCCATTTATTCTTCCCTCCCGGGAAGGTGAAAATTAATCCACCCCCCGCACCTCTCAATTCTCAGTGCATTTAATCAAGTGATCCCGGCCGGTTGATCCATTAGGACCCCAGCCATCCCGTGGTCTCCAAAGGCATAGCTAGAATTAATTAACGCCATTATGTAAACATGGATCATCAATAAAGGGAGGAAACCACCAATTCCCCAAAACATATTTATATTCTTGAACTTTTGTGTGTTGTTTTTTTAAGAAATTTTAAATTTTTTATGTTTTTAAATGTCTTTCCAAACTTAGGTCAAAAGCGTATTTATATTCTTAAACTTTTCGTAATTATAAATATACCCTTAAATTGTGTAAAATCACTCATTTAAACATCTGATCAACAAGTGATATGGATACGCACTGACGTAATAGTTTTCTAACGTCTCCTCAACTCCCACTCTCTCTCTCTCTAGTTGCATCTCCTCTCTCTTTGACGTCTTCTCCAATTGGGCTTCGTAGGTTGGTTTGGTTAGACAGTCACTAACGTACTCGAGTAGATGGTCACCCTGTCATTTTTTTTTTTTTTTTTTTGGGGGGGGGGGGGGGGGGATTCAAAACTAAGACCAATTTGGAGGTAGCATTTCTTGAAGGAGACATGAAAGAGACACAAGAGATGCAGAAGATGGAGAAGACGTAGTTGGGAAGAGACAGAAAGAGTTGAGAAACACTGGAGAAAGAAAGGATGAGCTAAGAAAATATCGTCGGAGAGAGAGAAAAAATTGAGGAGACACCAGAGAAAGATGAGATGTCGGGAATAGAGAGAATGCGTGTATGAGCTAAGATGTAAAAAAATTATCGTGTCAACACGTGTGCATATCATTTATTGATCAAGTATTTAAATTAATTATTTTACTTAATTTATGAGCACATTTAAAATTACAAAAAATTTAAAATTTCACACAAAAAAATATAAAAGTTTACGAGTATAAAAATATTTTTGTCTTTCAAGTTACATTTAAAATCACAAAATTTTAAAATTTCACAAAATAAAATATAAAATTTAGGGAATATAAATATTCTTTTAACCAACCATTAATCCTTGGAATCTTCCCACTTTTTGCAGGCTTTTAGATCACTTAAAAGTGTGCTATTACATTATTTTATGATTAATTCCCCATTCTTGCTGTGGAACTGTCCAACATGATGATTGGTTTTGTTGCGTGATTGAGTGTGGATGCTTCAGTTGTTGTACATTGCGGTCATGATTTTGTACCTTTCTCGTGTTCGGTTGTAGGAAATATTTTTTAAAATTATATAATTTTAACATTTTATTATGTTTCTAAAATCAATAATATTCACTTCCCAAAAATTTTAAAACATTTTTCTTGATATTTTATAATTAGTGATATAGAGTTAAAATTTTGGACAATTGAATTTTTTATTTTTTGATTGAATTTTTTATTTTTGATTGAAGATTAGATAATTTTATAAAAAAATAAAAAATATTTTGTAGCCCCCAGGCTTTTGTTATAATTTTATATAACTTGAGTTTATTTTTTTTGTATATTTTAAATTAAGGTTTAAGTTGCAACATTTGATGCGCAAAAAACACCAAAATAGTGTCATTTTATTGTTTTCAAAATGTTTTCTACCCTAAAATATTAAGAAACACTAAAAAAACGTTTTTGACCTATTTTTATAATTTTTGAAATATTTAGAATAATTTCATAATATTAAAAAAATATTAAAAAGAATTTTCTCTATTTAGCAATTAAAGATAGAAGATAGAAATAATTCTATCCCTATTGTCCTACGACAATATTAAAGATAAAGTAACTTATATTTATATTTATTTGAATAGATGATAAAATTTATATTTATATTTGATTGAATAATTATTTTTTATAATTTTTTTATTAAAAAATATATTTACAAAAATACCTCTATATTTGTATATTTACCTATTTCTCCACATTTTCGTTTCCACATTATTATTGATTTGTTTTTGTTTGAAAGAGATGGGTTGGAGCCACCATGCTTTTGGTGGGGTCAATGGACCCCATTAAACAAAAGTTCCTTTATTACTATATGCAAAACTTTAACTTAATTAGAGTTTCTTTAGTTAATCACTCAAGTGTAGTTTGATTTTCCCAAAAAATAATTTTTTTTAATTAAGTGTAGTATATAATTTTAACATTTTTTTCAAATTTAGCATAGGTTCGATGTGATTTTATGTTTTAACCATAAACTTAACTTTGAAGATATCTTTATAAAAACATAATTTATAGGACTACGTACTAACAATAGAATCTACCAAAAAGTGAAACATAAATACCAAAAACATCGACCCGACTGCAACTAAAGCCAATACAAGAGAGAAACAAGATTACAAGATTAAAGATTCAAGATAGTTTAACACTTTAAGAGTATTTTAACTATATAGAAGTCGACATAAAAGTAGTCTAGCCATTACTTTTAACGACCATAGAGATGACATTATGAGTGCATAGATAGTGATTGAGCCACCTTCTATTTAGTGGAATCAATTGGACCCCATTAAATTTTTGTTCATTTTATGAAAATTAAGGTTACTTATTGCCCTATACCAAAAAATTAAAACATTTCAATTGATCTCACTCTTACAAAATTACAAAGAATAATTAATAAAAATTATCATAGGTCTTGGGGGGGTAGGGTAGTGGGGGCAAGTGTCCCTACTATCCAAAAAGAAAAAAAAATTAATATTGAATGAATTTTTAGATTTGTCATTAATTTGCTCTTGTAGCTTTTATTATATTATGAAGAAAATTATAATATTTTGCTTAATTTCATATATGACATTAAAAAAGCTTTAGTTTCTCTATCTTCTTTACAAGTTGGGTTACTATGTCTTTTTATCTTCGACTTTTAGACTTTCATATTATTTTTTTACTTTTCAATCTAGTTTGACAGTCTCTAACTCTTCATTTTTCTCTTCGTCAAAATCAATTCTAATAGTGAGTTCTTTCAATAAAAATTTATTAGTTTTATGTTCAATAACATTTGTTGCGTATCTATATAATTTATATATATTTAATCATATTCATTCAATATGTTTATGGGTATTTATTATATAAGTTTGTCTTTAATAGAAAATTTTTCTAGACTCGTCCCTCTGTCTACATGCATACAAGTTCATGATGCGCCAAAAACAAAGAGGGAAGATGTACCTCTATATTTAAAATTTTATTATTGAAAGATCATAGATAAAAGGCCTCGAGGTTAAAAGAAAACTTAAAAAAGACAAAATTCAAAGCCTATGAAGAGGAAAATACTTCAAAAACCAGAAATTGCTCAATCTCTCAGAGATTGTTGATAGTTCCTAATGATTTTTGAGTGTCGTCAATCTCTTGAGATTGTGATAGTTTCAACAGACTAAATTCTCTTCAAAAATTTATGATAGTTTTGGAAAAAAGACTAACAAGAAAGACTTTAGAAGACTAGAAAATGTCTCGGAGACTTCCTCTTTCGTGAGAAAATCTCAACTACTATGTGACACATGATGTCAAAAGTTCATTCAAAAAACTTGTAATAGATAACTCTTATTCATAAAAAAATTAAAATTTTAATCAATCTTAAAATACCATCAATACTTATTTTCAAATCCCAAATTTCTTTATAAATAGAAGGGTCATAATTCTAAAAAAAATACGTTACTAATACTGGTTCAAGAACTCTCAAATTTTTTTAAGTATTTATAAGATTTTAACTTAAATATCGGAGTGGTCGTAATGTGACTATCTTATCCCCTTTGATAGTGTTATTCTTTTATAGGAACCTATCAACTTGAAAATAATTTTTTTAATATATAAATTCTATTATTATATCTAAATAATAATAATTATAATCAATAACCATAGGTTTTTTTTAATTACTTTATTTGGCCCAATAGTTATGTTTATTTCATTTGCGGTGCGGCGGCTTTTTGGCTTCTTCCTTCTCAAGTTATAATAATTAGTCGGTCCACGGAAGGTTTCATATTTCTTTTTCCCGAATGACAGGAACTTTCACAGTATTTAAAGCTGTCAAAGCCTGACTAACATCACGCACGTGCAAGACGGCCCCCTCCCGGCCCCACTTTCAATTTTGTATTTTTAAAATTTTTATTCATTAACACATAATATATTATTATTATTATTATTATTATTAAATTAACACGTAACGTAGTGTCGCTGTTATACTAAATGTTTTCTCCACCACAGCTAGGCAACAAAGCCAGCGAAGCGAGTTAAAATGTGGGTCCACTCGCCACCTCAGCAACCAAAAGTGAAGAGAAAGTTCGTCCCCACCGTCGAGCATCAGATCGTATCTGGTCGTGCCACGCGCCGAAGCGAGATAAAGTGACAGTGTCATGGGGCTGGGAATCTTGTGCTTGTGGATGTGCTCTGCCCAAGGACATGGAGGACATTTTGCTCCACTGGGCCGCCATGTGTCCGCTTGTTGGGGGAGTGGGATAAGCCCGGGACCACCACCCTATATTTTTCTCTTATCTACAACACTTTCGCAGATTTTTTTTAATCTTTTAAGCAACAAAAATATTCAATTCAAAAGTTGTACAAACTTCAAACTCTACTCCATTACAAATTGAATTTTAAATTTTATTTTAACAAATAAATTTTTATTTAATCAAATATCAAATTGCTCACAAACGACACGACTCATTTATATTTTACTTGCAAGATACCATTTTGAATAAAAGTTTTTTATTTTTGGTGATAAACGAAGAAAACGTGTTTTAAGTATGTATAATTAATTAAAAATTATTAATATCACTAATTGTCGATCAAATATGAGAGTTTTTTAACCTTTCCTGTATATATATTTATGCACCCTAAATACTTATTTGAGAAATAATTATGTATTTTTATTATAAAATATTAATATTCGTATAAAAAACTATATAATATTTAGAGATGTGAGAAAGAAAATTGTGGCATTTATGCTCTTTCAAGCATTTTTAGGCAAGTAATTAGGTATTTTTATCATAAAATATTAATATTCATGTCAAAATCTTAAAAAAATCAAGAAAATTGAAAAAAAGTATGATAAGTGTTGTAAAGATTGAAAGTGCAGTCTGTTTGAAGTCTTCCTTGGGTGCAAAAAGTGAAATTTCTCACATAAAGGGCTCCCACACACTGTTCTACGCACGTAAGAGGAGTTAATCATGGTACACGACAGGACACTTGTAACACCCGAGAATAATTTTGAGGATAAAAATGATGTTTGATAAAGGGCATAATTGGAATTTTGGAAAAAATAAGACTATAGGGCACACTAACACAGCTTTGGACGACCGAATTTATCAGAGGGAGTACCTCGGACCCTAGATAGCCAAGGAAAATGGTATAGTATCGACGAGCAATTAAAATTATGATTTTTAGTGATGAAAGAAATGAGATCGGGAACAGTTTTCGGTACAGCAAAAATACAGCTGCCAATTAGGTCGTATTACCGAATTGTTATAAACGATATCCAAAAAGTCAAAGGAGGGCTTCAAGGACTAGTATTCGATGTATAGAACAACCCTTAAGAGGTTTCAGGTTGAATCGAGTGGATTTGAGGTCAAATAAATCAGTCGGGCCTAAGTGTAATTTTCTAAAAATGCCCGAGGGAGGTCAAAACGGTAAATTTTTGAAAATTTCAAGGGATAAATGAGAATTTCTAATCTTGTGGGTCTTAGTGATATAGTTGGATAATTAAGGGGCTTGAGAATAAGGGCCAAAATGTAAAAGGAAATTCAAAGGGGGCCAAATCACAATTTTTGAAAATCTGCCAAAGCATGGCAGATTTGGCCGAGATTTTGGCCTGATTTTTCGGTGATTTGGGCAGCCTAGGACCGTCAGGGAGTGGCCTAGGGAGGTCTAGGAGGCGTGGGGAAGAAGCTTTGGCCGGAAATTGGCCACGTGGGGGTCGGATTTTGGCTATAAATAGCCAAGGGTTTCGGCCGAATTTGAATCATCAAATCGCTCAAGTTTGAGAGCGAATCGAGGGAAACAAATAAGGGGCTTTTGATCCTTGAGGGAAGAGGATCATTTCTGGAGATTTTGGAAATTTTTGGGGTAGTTTAGAGGGTGTTTTCGCATATATATACATTCGGCCGTATATATATATATATATACATTTTGCGTGAAATACCAAATCAGGTTGTAGAGTGATTGATCGAGAGATCTAATAAGGGTCTTTTGTTCGCAAGGTGATGGGTAACTGATCTGAAAAGTTTCGTGCCAATCGGAGCTCGAATCAAGGGTCAATTTGATTCGCCGGAGTTCGGTGGCGGGATAGCTTCGGCCGACTGTTTTTGGCCAAATCGGAAGGCTTCCGGTGGTTTTTTCCGAGCAAGATTGGTACCATTGGGATCGAATAAGGGAGAGGAACAGCCTGGTGTCGTCGCTTCAATTTTCCGGTGTACCGTCGCCAGAGAAGATGACCGGAGGTATTTTTGTGTTTTTTTAAATACTGAATATATAGAAAATTCGATAAAAAATATAATTAAAGGAATTAAAATTATGGAAAAATATCCATAAATTCAAGAAATATGAATAGTTTATTTTGATGAATTTTTATCCTGGAAATTTCTTGAGAAAATAATTATTTTTGATTTTTGAAAGGAAATGTAAATAGAAAATAAATCGGAGGAATTTTTATAAAATTCTGAAAAAATTCCAGAAGTATAAGGAATTTATTTTATGAGTTTTGGTGATTTTTATTGAAGTATATTCGAAGTAAATCGATGGGAAATAAATTTTCTCAAGGAAAAGTAATTATGGAAATTTGAGAAAATAGGAGAAAAATCTGGAAAATTTCTAGAAAATTCCAGAGGTTTATAAATATTATTTTATGAATTATTATGTAAAAATATTTGAGAAAATAGTTGTGTAGATATTTATTTTGGATTATTAGAGAAGAAAATGGGAGAAAAATAGGAAAATTGTGAGAAAATTAAGGAAAATTATAATTGTTGGATAAATGTGATGATTAGGGTGCCTTGAGGATTGAGACGAAGTGACTCGTGCGAAATTCGAAGAAGGCACGCAAATCGAGGCGTACCGAAATATCGCCAAAGGTGAGTGTTCGCCCCCAACTTTGTTTTGACTTGTGAGTGTTCGCCCCCAACTTTGTTTTGACTTATGAGTGGTTCTACCCGAAGGGACCTTGAGTGACATGTGAATGGTTTACTGTGAATGCTCATCCCTATGGCTTGGTGTATTATGGTTGTCCAAACAGTTATTTACACATGCATTGAATTTCGTACAGTAAATTGCATACATTGAGATGTTGATTTTTATGCATGTTATAATTTTTCGGCATTGGCTTGTTTTGTGTCGTCCATGTGGGACGTGGGTTGGTAATTTGTGACGTAGCCCAGAGTGACAGCACTCGGGATGCGTACCTAGGATTAATGCTAGGTGACCCACTTGGGACGGGGCTGAGACGGACTTCACCCTACGGGACCCAAGTGGCGGGGCTGAGAGTGGACACCACCCAGGTTCCTTTGAGCGATAGCATTAATGCTAAGGTGACGTCGATTTTGAGGATAGTGCTGATGTGATACTCTTGAGGCTAGGGTTGCGTTGGGTTTTGGATTGCTTTTGAGTTGGAGCGTAAAGCCTAACAATGACAATGGGGTGATTCCCGGGTTCATATGCCGAGGTTGTCCCTCTTAAGCATGACTGTTTTGCCAATGGGCCGAAGTGGTTGTGTCGCCTTTAGAGAGATTGCATTTTCCCCGGTTAGGGTTAAGTGCTATGTGGGATTCTCTTAGGCTAGTGCATGTCGGGATTTATCGATTTTGTATATGATTTTTCATATCTGCATGAAAACGTTTTTGAACTCTCACTTAGATGATTCAGCATCTAATTTGGACTATGTCCCTGGAATATTCAAACGTTCCAGGTGAAAGCGGTGGCGCCAAGGGAAAGAATATCATCGAGATGTAGCGACTATGTTTAGTTTTCGTAGGTTTTGTCCATGATTACGATGTTCAGAGGTTATGTAATTGTTATATGTATTTCCCGCATCACCCCGCATGGGCCAGACTCGGTCTGATAGACCGGCCCAATCACCCAAGGCCAAGAAGGCCCGGACGACCTCGTCAAGGAAGGTCCAGCCTCCATCAAAGACCCGGAACTCGTAAAGCGAGCGTATGGCGAGCTCCCGGTAATCCCCCAACGAGCTCGGAGCAATCGACTAACGAGCTCCGGAAATATCCTCCAGATCGCTGGGCCATCCAGGTCGCTCGCCTAAAATCTCCAGCTCGCATGAGCGGCAAAGCTGCTGAGAAGTCAGAGGTAGGGTCCGATCACTTTATCTGTAACAGCCCATGCCCCTCGTAATGAGGATCCCACTCCCGGTCTTGCGAAGGCGGTAAGAACTATTTGTCCCCCATTATACAAACACTGTATTTTTATATATTATCTAGATTGTAAAAGTCCCTCAAGAAAAATGGAAATAAAGGGGGCCATGAGGGGCAAAGAGGAGGGACAGAAAAAAGAATAATCAGATACCGCCACTCTGGGAGAATGATCAGAGGGCGGCCGTGGACTAGGCATCGTTCTGGCCGAACCACGTAAAAGATTCTGGTGTACACGCTTGGAACTTTGGGGGAGGGGGGGTTTTCTTCCTTCCTTCTCGGTATTTTTTTGGATTGACTCACCGCGGCCCAAAACGAATCACGGTCGGCCGAAATCAAACGTCGACATTTTGGCGCTAGAGGAAGGGGCCGCTCTGATCAATAGCCATGGCTAGAGGAAGGAATACTAGAAGTTCCGAGGCGGCGGTCGACCCGCCTGAAAATCACCACGACCGACCACGAGACTTACCACCAAATGGAGGACCCATTGCCCCGACAGCCGATACTCCTTTGCCGCCGCCCGCCGGAGACGCTCCCGGCATACCACCACGGATCCCTGTCCAGCCTACTGTCCAAATCACCGGGACAGGGACGATCCGGGACTGGCAACAGCGCCAGGAAGCATTGGAGAATACGGTAATGCAACTCGCTGACGCGGTCAGAATTCTGGCCCAAGCTCAAGCACGGGTTGTCCACGACCCACCGGCGTCGCCTCGCAGGGTCCGCCAACCGCGGGAGGAGAGACACCCACCCGCGGAAGAAGATATCGGGGATAACTACCCGTCCCCAATTCACCGCTCCCCAGTCCGAGAAAGAAGCAGGCGATCGCAAGCCCAGCAATCAGTAGGACCGGACTCAACTGTGGAAGAGCTGTATCAGAGGGTGCGACAGCTGGAGGAACGACAAGGAGTCCGCAGCCAGAATAATGGCCGTGGAGATAGGACGCCGTTCGCCAGAGAAATTGAGCTTGAACCCCTGCCCCGGAGGTTTAAGGTCCCGAGCATGCCACAATATCATGGGGGCAGCGACCCCTATGATTACCTGGATGCGTACAACGTGCAAATGGATCTACAGACAACCAGCTCGCTGGCTAAATGTCGCGCCTTCCCAGCAATCTTAGGAGACATCCCCCGAGCTTGGTTCAGGAGCCTTCCGCCTCGTAGCATCAACAGCTGGGAGGAGTGCCAACAGAGGTTCCTTAACCAATACAGGGCTCTAAGGAGGCAGCTCGCGCCACCTTGCCACCTCGCCACCGTATTCCAGAAAGCAAACGAACCATTAAGGGATTACATCGCCAGGTTCAGGCGCGAGGTGAGCAACGTCGAGGATCCCTCGGATGAAAGTATCCTAACGGCGATCTCCGCCGGCCTCCGAAAAGACGGAAAGCTCTACGAGAGCATCTACCGAACCCCGGTCAAAGACCTGGGGGAATTCTATGAACGAGCTTCCAAGGAAATCCGATGGGAAGACGCCTTCGGGACGAAGAAGCCCGTCGGGTCGAGAGAAGAAGTTGGGGGCTCCAGCCAGAGTAAGAAAAGGCACAACGGAGACGCCGGAAGAGAAGCTCGGGGGGAGCGCTCGAGCAATGAAGTGTTCAAGCGAGCTCGGAAGGCAGAGGGAGATGAGCGACCTCATAGATCACAGCGCTTTGACAGCTACTGTGCCCTGTCAGACCCCCAAGAAAGGATCTTCGCCATCGAAAGGAACAAAGAGGAATTCGGGAAGCCCAACCCGTTAAGAACCCCAAACAAATTCCGAAACAAAGAAAAATTTTGTGCGTACCACAACGAGGCGGGTCACAACACCTCGGAATGCTGGGCCCTAAGGGACGCCATCGAAGACCTGATAAGAAGAGGTCGCTTGAAAGATTACGTGGTGCGGCCGACTAATCAACCAAGCCAGCCGCCGGTACAGCAGCAGCCTCCCACCGACGACGACCAAGCACCGGCTGTACGAACCATCTACACGATCCATGGCGGGCCCCACCTCGCTGGTTCCTCCCACAAATCCCGCGACAAATACATACGAGAGGCCAACCATGTCTTGCTAGCGAGATCGGGCGAACAGCCGGTTCCCGCGAAGCGGCCTAGGGGTAACCCAATCCCAGAGAAGATGTTTTTCTCGGAAGAAGACGCCAAAGACGTCCATTGGCCGCACAACGACGCACTCGTTATACGAGCCCAGGTCGGCAACTCCGAAGTGCGGAGGATAATGGTGGACACGGGCAGCTCGGTAAATGTAATGTACAGAGCATGCTTCGATCAGATGGGTTTGGGACCGGAACAGTTGGGTTCGTCCCCAGAGCCACTCTATGGGTTCACGGGAGACGCAGTGATTCCCGTCGGTCGGATCAGCCTTCCCCTCACCATCGGGGATGCGAACCGCCAGGCCACTACTTTGGCAGAATTCCTCATAATTGACTGCCCCTCAGCATACAACGTCGTACTCGGAAGGCCGGCGATGAACGACCTGGATCTAGTGACCTCGACCAGGTCGCTTACGGTGAAATTCCCGACCCCCGACGGTGTAGGGTGTGTACGAGGCGAGCAGCACCTCGCAAGACGTTGCTATGAGGACGCCCTGAAAATGGGAGCAAAGGGAAAGAAAGTAAATATCATCGCAAAAGTCGGCCCGCGATCAACCGGCCGATGGGAGGACCTGGATCCACGCGAGGTCGACTGCGAAAAGCCCACCGGTCCCATGGAAGAGCTCGAAGATATCTCAGTCGGCGAGGCAGACGAGGAAAGGCACCTCAAGCTAGGCAAGAGTCTAGCCCCCGAGGTAAAATCCCAACTTACAGATTTCCTTAAAGCTAACCTTGATGTATTCGCATGGAACCACGAAGATATGGTGGGAATCGCCCCAGAAGTCATGTCACACAGGCTCAACGTAGATCCAGGCTACAGGCCAGTACGCCAGAAGAGGAGGCCAATGACTCCGGAGCGTTATACCGCTCTTAAAGAAGAAGTGGACAAACTTTTGGCGAATAATTTCATCAAGGAAGCCCACTATCCGGTCTGGGTGGCCAACCCGGTCCTAGTAAAAAAGAAAAACGGGAAGTGGAGGACCTGCATCGACTTCACCGACCTGAACAAGGCCTGTCCTAAAGACAGCTTTCCCCTCCCCAGAATCGATCAACTCGTAGATGCAACGGCTGGTCACCGCCTCCTCAGTTTCATGGATGCCTATTCAGGCTACAACCAAATCCCCATGAACCCAACGGACCAAGAGCACACCTCGTTCATAACCGACCGGGGGCTCTATTGTTACAAGGTCATGCCCTTTGGATTGAAGAATGCTGGCGCGACCTACCAGAGGCTGGTCAATACGATGTTCGAAACACTGATCGGAAAAACCATGGAAGTATACGTTGACGACATGCTGGTAAAATCCGAGCAAGTGACGGACCACGTTTCCGATCTAAGAGAAACGTTTGGAGTCCTCAGGAAATATCAGATGAAGCTCAACCCGCTCAAGTGCGCCTTCGGTGTAGCCTCTGGAAAATTTCTTGGGTTTATGGTAAACAACAGAGGCATTGAAGCCAACCCAGACAAAATTAAGGCTCTGCTCGACATGAGGTCGCCTATAAGAAAGAAGGAGGTGCAAAGCCTCAATGGTCAGGTCGCGGCTCTGAGCCGTTTCATTTCAAAGGCAACTGACAAGTGTGCCCCTTTCTTCGAGCTTCTAAAAAAGGAGAAAGACTTCAGATGGACAGAAGAATGCGAGTTCGCATTCCAACAACTAAAGGAGTACATGGGACGGGCCCCGCTGCTCGCCAAACCTAAGGAGGGAGAGAGGTTGACCTTGTACTTAGGAGTATCCCAACAGGCTCTCAGCGCGGCCCTCGTTCGGGGGGAAGAAGGGGTGCAGCACCCCATTTATTACGTCTCCAAAAGCCTAATCGATGCAGAAACAAGGTACGCACCAATCGAAAAATTAGCTTACTGTCTAATAGTGGCGTCGAGGAAGCTGCGACCCTATTTTCAAGCTCATGAGATCGAAGTCCTGACCAAATACCCATTGAAACAAATCCTCCAAAAACCGGATACCTCAGGTCGTTTACTAAAATGGTCTATTGAGCTCGCTCAGTTCGACATAAAGTACAAACCAAGGACGGCGATAAAGGGTCAAGCGTTGGCAGACTTCATTGCCGAGTTTACTGGGACAATTGACGAAGAGCCGGAAAACCTGAAAGGACCGTCCTGGGAACTATACGTCGATGGATCATCGAACGAACAAGGAGCGGGAGCCGGGCTTATGCTAATAAGCCCCGAAGGTCACAAAATCCTCTGCGCCCTGAGGTTCGGTTTTTTAGCCACCAATAATGAATCCGAGTATGAAGCCTTACTAGCAGGACTCCGCCTGGCAAAGGAAATACGAGCTGAATTCTTGGAGATCTTCAGCGACTCTCAACTAGTTGTCAACCAGGTGCGGGGAGAATACCAGGCCAGAGACACGAAGATGGCAGCATACTTACAGAAGGCACGCGAACTTTTAGCCACTTTCGAAAAATATGAAATGCATCAAATCCCCCGTTCCCAGAACTCTCATGCGGACGCTCTGGCTCGCCTAGCAACTGCTCGGGACGCAGAATTCTTGGGGGACATACCTGTCGATTTTTTGGCCACCCCGAGCACAGAACAACGAGATGAAACGCTACTGATCACGGTGCCCCAAAACTCATGGATGACCCCCATCTTGGAATATCTGCAAGACGGGAAACTACCGGAAGACAAGCTGGAAGCACGTCGCCTGCGAGCTCAAGCCGCCCGATATTGCATCTACGATGAAAGACTGTACAAGAGGGGATTCTCAGCCCCACTCCTGAGGTGCATTGACGGCACCGATTGCCAGTCTGTGCTAGAAGAAATTCATGCAGGCCACTGCGGTAATCATGCAGGGGCACTCTCTCTGGCACAAAAGGCCCTCCGACAAGGGTTTTATTGGCCCACCGTGAAGCAAGATGCCATAGAGACGGTCAAGAAATGCGAGAAGTGCCAAAGGTTCGCCAAGGTTCCGCGAGCTCCGCCGGCCTACCTGCAGCAGATGAGCAGCCCTTGGCCCTTTGCCATTTGGGGCATGGATCTAATCGGGCCGCTGCCCACGGCTCGCGGAGGATGCAAACATGCCATAGTGGCAGTTGACTACTTCACCAAATGGGCAGAGGCCAAAGAGCTCGCACAGATCACCAGTGCGAAGACACAAGCTTTTACATGGGATAACATAATCTGCAGATTTGGAGTGCCACAGCAAATAGTAACGGACAACGGAACCCAATTTACCAGCGAGCAATTCATCCAATTCTGCGAGTCAATGGGGATTCAAAAGAGTTTCACCGCCGTTGATCACCCCCAGGCCAATGGGCAGGTCGAAGCAGTCAACAAAATAATCAAGCAGACCCTGAAGACAAAGCTTGAGGCTAGAAAGGGGGCCTGGGTGGATGAACTGCAAACAGTGCTATGGACCTATCGAACAACAGCCCGAAGCAGCACTGGAGAAACCCCATTCTCAATGGCGTATGGGTCGGAGGCTATGATCCCCGCTGAGAATAAAGTGGCCAGCCACCGAAGGGCCACCTTCATCTCAGATCGCAATAACGAGCTACTGGCGGCTAATCTGGACCTGCTCGAGGAATCAAGAGATGTAGCTCGCGTGAGGATCGCAATTTATCAACAAAGAGTGGCACGATACTATAACAGGAAGGTCCGAATCCGACGTTACAACGTCGGAGATCCGGTACTACGCCTAGTACTACCAGGAGCACGGGCGGCAAGCGATGGCACCTTAGGGCCTAACTGGGAAGGTCCATTTATCATCAAAGAAAATTTGAATAACGGAGCATACCATCTGGCAAACATGGACGGTCTCCCTCTCCCACGAGCTTGGAACGCAGAACATCTTCGTCCTTACTTCAGAAAAATGTAATCGTTCTGGCCTATGCTCCGTCTTTTTCATTACGAATGACTTTCATGATTCTGGTCAGAATTTATGAACTTTCATTACACTTTATTCTTATTGGTATTCGATTGAATGCCCCCGTAACGAGGGGTCGAGAAGCCATGGTTTGCGAGCTGATGCCTAAATAACCTAGCCACGGCGCTACGGTCAACGGCTTAGCCGAGCATTTACCTCGGTCCCTCCATCAGGTCGTGGTTTGCGAGCTGAGAACCAGTCATCTTGACTTTATGTCATGGTTCGGAACCTACTGAGCAACCACTTCCACAAGTAACCCCGAGCTTGGGTTCGCTAGCCGAGGTCCTTTTATCTTGGCTTAAAGCCATGGTCTGCGACCTACCTGGGTGTTCCCTCTCAGTTCAAATAAAACTTGTAGAAGCCACTGGGTGTTAGCTGAGGACGTAACGCGACCTACCTGGACACATATCCCGGCCGTACAAGTCAAACGAAATAACAAGCCATGGTGTGTTAGCTGGGGTCACTCTATGACCCGCCTGAACATATAACTTGGTGCTACAGGCTGCGCTTTCACTAGCTGGGGTCCTCCTATCTTGGCTTAAAGCCATGGTCTGCGACCTACCTGAGTGTTCGCTCCCAATTTATTGAAAACTTATTAAAGCCTCAACATGCCGGCCGAGGCCATGGCATAAGCTCATACCCTAGCAAACTTTGCGTATTGGACCCTATCAGCTGAGGTCCGTCTTAACTTGGCTAAAAATAAAGCATTCGCGACCTATCAGGCACACGCCCTATAACGAGCTTCTCAGCCACCGCATGTTAGACAAAATCACAAGGCCGTCCGACTTTACATATATCTCGGGAAGGCTCTCGTTATTTCGTCAAAACATGCCGAACGGGGTTTCCTGGAAATTGCCTAGGTATGAGTGTTCGCGCTGATTATTACAACTATCATCAACGAGCTGGTTAAAGAGCGTTAGTTTACGAGCTGATAAAACTCCGGATCTACCTGGACCTATTTTCGAACAGTTTATTATCAAGTTACATACTCAAAAGTTCCTTATCAGTGGACCTTTCAAAAATACGGGGGCTTTGTTGAAGAAAATTCAAGTTATACCGTGAAGAAGTTACTTTCAAGTCATGATTCAAGAATCGTCATCAGAGATAACTTGAATTCGCGAAGAAATCTGAGGCAACGTGCACAAAATGCCAATTTTTTATTATGAGATGAAGGTCACATTACAAAAAAAATAAAATAAAAAAAAAAAAAAAAAAATACATGTGGGAATCCTAGCTAAGAGGGGCGTTTGGTTCTGCAGAATCAACCTCGACAGGGCGAGCTTCAGTAGGTATGGTCGGCTGGAGATCGACCTCGACAATCCCGGCTGGGAAAACCTCGGCAACCTCCACAGGAGGCTCCTTGGCAATCTCACCAGGTTGAGCCGCGGCGACCCCGGATAGCTCGGCCCCGACCTGAGGAGCTTGCGCTGCGACCAAAAACGAGTCAAGGGTATTGACATCATCAGCATCTTCCGCGGCCTCGGCAGCATACCGAGCCACCTCCTCGACAGCCTGCGCACCGAAAAAGGAGAAATCCATCTCAGGATGGTTCACCCAAAGGGTGTACAGAAATGCCGAGCAGGTGTCGGATCTGGTCTCCCTACGAGCCGCGTCCATCCGCTGTCCGACCTCCGCCCTTATATCGTCAATGGTCCTCTTGGCAAGCTCCTCGCATCGGACGGCACGATCATCCGCCCGTGTCCGCTCCTCCTTCGCCTCCCTAAGCTCGGCCTCGGTTGATCTGAGTCGCTCCTCAGCCCTCCGCAACTCCGCCTTCGCTCCATTTAGCTCGCCGGTGAGCCCGGAGTTGGCTTGCTCCCACATGTTCTTCGATCTGCGAAGCTCCTCGTCGAGATCTTTATTCTTCTGGATCTCCATCCTCAGACGCGTCAAGCAACCCTCCACCTCCTTTTGAGTGGCAAGAAGCTCGACCTGGAGATCTTTCTTCTCGTCCGAGAGCTTCGTTATTTCGGCCTTTTGGGCGTTCTTCTCGTCCTCAAGCTTCGCGATTTCGGCCTGACGGGACATGCTCACCGACTGAAGCTGCTCCTCAAAATCTTTGTACTGAGCTCGGAGCTTCACGGCAGCAAGAGAAGTCTGCAAAAGAAGAAATGTTAGCTCATTAAAAAAACCAAAGGGGTAGGTTAAGAAACCAAGGTACGAAGAATTCCTACTTACCACCAGGCTGTGACGGGCGACAAAATCACAAAGGGGGATTCCCTTTAACTTCGGGTCGTCAAGGGGCTTGGAGTTCGGACCCAGGAAATCGGGCACGGAATCCAGGAGGGGACCAACAAAGACCCCTCCTGGCAGGGCCTCCACGGCCAGCTCCTTCTCACGGACCCTGACCCGTTTGGCCCTGATATCCTCCCCCTATTGCAGCTGGTCCGATCTCCGTTTCGAGCTGGCAGCAGGAGCGTCTCGAACCTCCACCGCAACCTCCTTCCCACGGGCTCCACTCGAACCATGGTCTCGGGAGGCAGGTGGCCGATGCCCCAACTGCAGATGAGCTTGCTTTGATTGTTGGGGCTGACGGGGCAGTGTTCTTTGCCGCTGCTCCTGCTGCCCCCCCCGCGACTGCTGGGTTTGCTGCTGCTGGGGGCGTGACTGCGGCTGCGGCTGCTCCGACCTGCCATCCCGCGAGCTATAGCTCGGGGTTATGGAAGACGTAGTGCTCGACCTCGCCCTATGACGCTTCGGTTGGAGGAGCTCGAGATCAACCATATTATCGTCTTGGTCGGCTTCCCCTCTTGAACTGTTCGTCTCAGCGAGCTGTAAGCCGGAAGAGAGAACCTCCGCACCCAAGTCCCTGAAATGATCTCCCTCGACAGTCTCGGTGCCAAGAGGAGGGGCGAGCTCGTATTCGCGAAGTAGCTCGTCCGAAAGCTCAAGAATCTCCGAGCTCGACTCCGCAGCCACAAGTTTGCCAAGGATATCAGTCTCCTCGGCCGATAAAATCGGTTTCTTCCCCCCAAAATCTGCATCAAAACATGAGCAAGTTAAAACAAGCACTCTCGGAACAAAGGAAAGATTCGTGAGAGCTCATCTTCTCTTACCAGGGGTCAGTGCGAAGCTACAATTCCTAAGTAGAGAAAGGGAAGGGCAAGACACGAAGAACCAACTGGACTTATAATCGCCCACGTTGGACTTCCCCTTTGCTTTACCCTGAGGAAGGGCGGCCTTGTACGGAGAAGGACGGGCCGCCAGGTAATACAGCCCGTCCTTGGCATTTTTGAAAGAAAATAAAAATCTTATCAGTTTTGGGGAAGGGAGAGGAAGTTTGTTTATAAGGAATAAAACGGCCAAAGAAGTAAGTTGGGCATACGAATTCGGTGTTAGTTGGAAGGGGGCGAGCTTGACGTCGTTCAAGAGGGCGATAAGGTACGGGGCTATTGGGAACCTAAAGCCAGACTCGAGGTGTTGGGGGCTAATAGCTACGAAATTGGCTGGCGGGTAAGCTGCATGGGAGCTCGATGCAGGGATGTATACTCGGAAGGTCCTGGGGAGACGAAACTCCTGAGCACAAGTCATCACCTCGTGAAGCTTGGCCTTGGACGAGAATCTCTTGAAGACCGCAAGATCAGCAGCGATCTGATCTTGAACCTTCAGCTCGGTTTCCCGAGAGGTCGGGACGGCGACCTCCCTGCACCCCGAGCTCGCACCCCCAAGATTTTGGCCCTCCATAATGAGACAATCTTCGGAGCTCGAAGTGTCGTTTTCTCCTACGATATAATTGCAGCGCTTTTGACCTGAATTTCCACGGTGTTGGTCGGACATCTACAAAGGAAAAGAGAGAACAGTCAGGTCGCAAGTCGCGAACCAGACCTTAAGAAACTAGAAGAAAAACCCTAAAACGTCCCCTAGGTCTTCCAGGCCGAGCGCTTCGCAAAAAGGGGTACCGCCTAGGGCGGAGGGGCTGCAGCCGCAAGCCCGGTGTTCCATGAAAAGCTAATCCTAAGGTCATTGGACCCAAAGGCCCAGCAAACGACAAACCGAATCGTGCCGTTTCTCCAAAAATGAGAACGACATCGATCGACGAAGCCAGAGAAACCACCGACGGCTAACCAACGGTGGACGGCCTCACTAGAAGAAGAAGAAAAGTCACGACAAACTTACCTAAAAGCTGCGCTTGACGACTGAATGGGGACTCGTACCAAGCGCCGGACGAGAACGGCAGACGTCTGAAAGCACGGCGATAACGGAGGCCTCGAGAGAGAAAAAACAAGAAAGTAGGGAGGCAAAAGTTTGAGGGAGTTTCAAAATAGCGTGAAAGAAGAAGCGGGTGGACACTCCCCACTATTTATACTGACGGCCTGATCCATCCCAACCGTCGGATCGAATGACGACTTATCACATGCTCGGCATCCGGCGGCCGCACAACAGCTTGTGGGTCCCACGAGTTTAATCATGCGCAGAAATGGGGAGGGGGCGCGCATTAAATGCGCTGCCGACAAAGCGTGCTGCGTGGAACGACGAGACTTAAGGTGATTGGACAGAAGTTGGAGGGATGGAAGAACAGCTGGCACGCGTCAGTTCCCAGCACGAAGATCGTACCGCGAACTGGGGGGCTTATGTTATATGTATTTCCCGCATCACCCCGCATGGGCCAGACTCGGTCCGATAGACCGGCCCAATCACCCAAGGCCAAGAAGGCCCGGACGACCTCGTCAAGGAAGGTCCAGCCTCCATCAAAGACCCGGAACTCGTAAAGCGAGCGTATGGCGAGCTCCCGGTAATCCCCCAACGAGCTC
The DNA here is from genome assembly GCF_014633365.1 of Diospyros lotus. Lineage (NCBI taxonomy): Eukaryota > Viridiplantae > Streptophyta > Magnoliopsida > Ericales > Ebenaceae > Diospyros > Diospyros lotus. The sequence goes on from NC_068340.1 coordinate 3,292,037, forward strand.
GGAGCAATCGACTAACGAGCTCCGGAAATATCCTCCAGATCGCTGGGCCATCCAGGTCGCTCGCCTAAAATCTCCAGCTCGCATGAGCGGCAAAGCTGCTGAGAAGTCAGAGGTAGGGTCCGATCACTTTATCTGTAACAGCCCATGCCCCTCGTAATGAGGATCCCACTCCCGGTCTTGCGAAGGCGGTAAGAACTATTTGTCCCCCATTATACAAACACTGTATTTTTATATATTATCTAGATTGTAAAAGTCCCTCAAGAAAAATGGAAATAAAGGGGGCCATGAGGGGCAAAGAGGAGGGACAGAAAAAAGAATAATCAGATACCGCCACTCTGGGAGAATGATCAGAGGGCGGCCGTGGACTAGGCATCGTTCTGGCCGAACCACGTAAAAGATTCTGGTGTACACGCTTGGAACTTTGGGGGAGGGGGGGTTTTCTTCCTTCCTTCTCGGTATTTTTTTGGATTGACTCACCGCGGCCCAAAACGAATCACGGTCGGCCGAAATCAAACGTCGACAGTAATATTTTGATATTTTCATGTGAAACATCGATTTGGTTATTGTAAAGGAATTGTCGGTTATATATCATTGAGGTTTCGATCTTGCTTCCACTGATGTGATGGTTGATACCTGTCTTAGTTCATTTATTATTAAATTTTGATATGCTAAGAAGGTACGATCGGGATTGACGGGAAATGATTATGACGAAGGTATATGTATTGAGAGATTTATGTTGTGTGTTTGATGTTGAAAAAAAAAAAAAAATATTCCCAAAATCTCGAGTTAACGCTCGTTGTGAGAAAACGGGGCGTTACAGCACTAGGTAGGAGGCACAGTGCATGGTGCCTACAAGGAGCCACCTCTACAGGAGGATGAAACTCCCACACTACGACTGTTTTGACTCGAATTTGCATCCTTTAGTGTAATTTGTTACCTGAAAACTAACCGTGCTACGCTCGTGAGAGCCTATTTGAAGTCTTCCTCCGACATGCTTTACATATTCATTATGTTGTGAGAAATGCATCATATAAATTGAGAGTTTAGATGTAGATATATATATATATATATTAAGTTTATCTTTGTAATGTTCGAGGTATACCCAACAAGAGGTGTAGCGTATTTAAGGTTTTTTTTCAATAAAATCTTACTTATAGAAATTCTAAAACCTTAATTTGATGTTAGTTTTATATATATTTTGTAATTAATGTAATTGATTATCTATGATTTGGTAATTTGTAATTTGGGTTACATTAGTGTATTGTATTGAATGATTCATATATATATATATACTTGAATTCATGTGGTGTTGGGGAGCCACTAATTAAAATCTATCTTATTTCACAGTAATAATAAAAAAAAACACTTTATTCTTCCATTCTAGAGGGTATTATTCCTCTCCCAATGAATGTTGCCCCAACCATTCTCTAAAAATAATTTATTTCCAAGTTTTGTTGCACCCATGAGACAAAATTTTCCATATTCCCTAATAGAATAAAGTATATTTATGCAGGGCTTCCAAATATGCAACAAAAACTAAGGTAATGGGCTTTGAAACTTGAATAATTCGACTCTCCATTATGATGCATGAAAATGTCTCGAGATGTTATTTTGATATTTTTATTTTTAAAATATTTTTGTTTTTAAAACATTAAAAAATATGAAAAAATATATTTTCAGATTATTTTATTAATTTAAAAAATATTTTTAAAACTGTTTTGTAATATTAAAAAAAATCAAAAACTCGTTTTTGATTTGAAAACAGGTTTATGTCCACGAAGAAGTTAGAGACAAGTTTTTTTATTTAACTTTTTTGTTCATTTCTAACTCAAAATTTTTAATTTGTTTTGGAATTTATTTGAATGTATTATGAAATTTGTTATAAGTATTTCCCATTCTATTCTTTATGGGTTGGGCTCAACTCAGCAGGCCAACTCAATCGTATAAAGCACAGTAAACCCTAAACTAAGTTCGTCGGAGCAAACTCGCACACCGCTGGAGCTCGAGCTTAGATTGCGGGACCAAGCGGGCTTTATACGAGCGAGCTCCCAGCTACACTTCGAGCGAGTTCCCAATGACTCTTGTAGTTCGTCAGCCTAACTGATCAACTCGCATAACGAGAAGGCCGCATGTCAAAGAACATTAGTGGGCTAGGTGCCATCCCAGCTGGGCCATTCAAGCCCCATCCTCTCGGCCCATGTCGATTGGTCCCATTCTGGCTGCTTGCAACAACATCATTACAGCCACTTTTGGATTTTCGTGCACCTACCTTAGATCTCATCCTCATTAATGACGGATCTCATCCACATTAATGAGGGTCTTGTCAGCACTGGATATTCTGTCCCATCACTTGTAGACACACATCACATGTAGGAGGACATCTTCTTCTCCTATATATCAGCTAGCTCTCCCCAGAGCTAGGGTATCTTTTTCCTGCCAACTTATTGATACTCTGGATTTTCTTACTCGTTTACTTATTTGCGCATTAGAGTCTTGTAGGGGCTGACTGGCTGGCGGGTCAACAAACCAAACCAGATAATAGCTTTCTCCCTCTCGGATTCATTACATCAGTGCGGACTAACGAATCACGGTCGACCAATTCCGAACGTCGACATAATTTATATTTATTTTTAAATTAAATAATTATTTTTATAATTTTTTATATTAAACATTATTTTATAAAATAGCCGTTATATTTTTTTATTCACACATTTCTCCAGCATTTTTATTTCTTACTTTTTTAAAAAATATTAATTTTTCTTTTTTAATTTATATCATATTCAATTTTTTGTTTTTATGTGTGCAACTTAGATTCAAACTATGAAAAGTGGACGACCCATAATGTGCTTATTTACCACTTATTGCGTTCATAATATTATAAGATTTAATTTTTTATTTTAAGAATCACTCTATGAGAGTCCTTAAATCACATCCTTCACCCTAAGAGCCAATTTTTTTTTTTTTTTTAGCCATGCGATGAGTGCAACCTTTTATTTTGGCCTTCCAATAGCCTCAATGTGCCTAAATGTGACCATGCTTATTAGTGATATGACAGGTTCAATCCCTCTGTGTCACTATGAATTACCATATATATAGCAAAAACAAAAGAATACATATTAGATGTCTAGAGCCTATATATAGAGGGGCAAATTATGTATGTGTAACATATCTGAGCCATTAGATTAGTTATGTATGCATAATATATATATATATATATATAGATATGGGCCATTTGGTGCTAAGTACGCCCTACACTGTAGAGTTGGAATGCCATCTGTTGCTTCCACTGCCATAGTGGGCTGTACTTTTCATACTGTTCTTTGACTTTGCTATGAATAAATTTGATCGTGTGAGCTCCACTATAATCAATTAAATTCAACCCAAAAGAGACTTAAAGCAATATTGTTATTGGGATGTCACCCAAAAGATGTAACATATGCATCAGACTCCCTTCAATCATAGCTACCACCAAATGACCCATGCATTTGGGTTAGTCCTTTATAATTGAAACCCTACATCTAACCCTAGATTTCAGAAGGAACTGAAAGGGCAAGTACTTTTTTGAATAAAAAATGACAACCCACGAGAGGTCAAATTAACTTTGTTTTTTTTTTTTTTGTTTAATTTTTTAGGTATGTGACATCCAAAAGGGTCAGAACTGAATTATTGATGTATAAATGGAAAAGTAACATGGCGACTAGGAATGTGTACCCAACAATATCAAAACTGACTATATTATATATATATATATATCCCTTGGTTGAGAGAAGGGAGTATAATATAATAGAAAATATGGCAGGCAATGGCTTCCATCTTCTAGTGATCATTCTGCTGGTTTTCTCCGACATTATCTCCTTGAATATTGCTGCCACAAAATCAAGTAATCTTCCAACAATCTACTTTGAACGGTTGGTCTTGGTTCTTGCTCTTAATTAATTATTTTCTCTATTTGTTACTTTGCTTAACTTCTAACAGCAGCAGGGACCGGCCATCTTTTGTATGACACTCAGGAGTTTCTGGCTCATGAGAACACCGACCAGCAGGTAATTAATTACATCACAAGTGTACGTTATTTTGACACACACACACACACACACATATATATATATATATGTTTAAGCAAGCTAGACATTAATGAACTCTTACTTTCTAAACTGATCTTCTTCTTCTTCTTCTTCTTCTTCTTCTTTGCATGTGTGCGTGTACAGATTATTGAGGAGGAAACTCAAGAAGAGATTATTATGAGCAACGGGAGGATGGATTTGGAAAGCAATGATTATGCAGGAGCGGGTGCGAATCATCGTCACACTCCAAAGCTGCCACCCAACTGGAGAGACTAAAGGCATGATTAACAGAGAATTAGCCCCATCTTATCTGTACTAATTAAGAATGAATATGCTATTTGAGGAAAATGTCCAATCCCCTTCTTAGATTGTGAGAATAATTAAGGTTAGCCTAAAGCTTACTAATTTAAAGTTCAAAGGCCTGGGATTTTATCTAATATATGTTCTCTTTTTATGGCATATAGTGTTCCCCAATGGTTTGACTTTCATCACATAACTGTCTAATGTTATCTTTTTAAGAGATATATATATATATATATATATAGGAAGATGAAAACTATACACACACACACACACACGTAGTTTCCCATAAGAAAGATGAAAAAACATTAGCTTTCTAGCTATACTGTCAGTACTGACAATTACTAATTAAGGAATAATTAATCATGATATATACAATAATACAAGTGGGAGTTTATAATTTGCTTGCACTTTATGGCTAACTAGCTATAGCGATCGGATCCCAGTTGCATTTTGATGGTGCCAATGGAAGATACCTTTTGGTGAAGCACCCAGGTTTGGTAAAGATGAAAATGATAAGGTGATGAAGAGACATGGAAGTGGGTCTGAGGTGTGAATCACTTACATTTTTACAGTAACTAATAAGTACTCCATCACTTTCATCTTTTTCTTTCTTTCTTTGATGATGGCAGATGTGTGAATCTTTTGTATACCATCAATGAATCCATGGTTTGGGCCTTAGAGCTACAGATTTTGGCTGTTTATAATTATGAACAAAGATGGAAATAAATAGATCTAGATAAAAACAAAGCCATCCTGAGTGTCTGTCAGCCAAGAAAAAAAAAAGGAAAATGCGAAAAACAACAAAGTAAACAAAGCGAAGATTCATACTTTTGAATTAATGCTCGTCACTCCAAAGCACCTTTTTACTACTTTTAATGTTATTTTAGAAAACTAACATACTTTTTCTATCGAATAGATATCTTTTAATACTGTTTATTGATATTTTTAGTTGAACGATATCAAACAGTTAAAAAACTTATTAAATAAGGTAGAATAAAAACAAAGCCATCCTTCATATTAATTTCTTTTGAAAAATTAATCCAAAGACTTCTCACTAATTACTACTATTTAAATAGGTTGAATGAAGTAAATTAAAGTTAAAAACTTTTTATATATTGAAAATATTATATTATTTGCATTGAATAATATAACATTTCTATAATGAACAAATTGAAAAAAAAGAGAAGGGGGCATGGGGTGGGAGCCACACACCCATTTTCTATTTCGCGTCGGACAATAATATGTTACACATTATAGACAATATACGAATTTTGATAAAAAATCTCTCATAAGATTTCATGAACTATTCATTTGGAGTCCCCTTCGCTTAGCTACAGACAGAGCAAAAAATTATAACCAATCATACGAGAGATTTTTCTATAAAAGTTATTCTCTATTCTAATTATCAAAATTATAGTTTAGTGATAATCAATAATGATTTCATAATTTATATAATAATATAATCATACTTAGATGAAAAAAATGTTTTTTCTTACTATATTATAAGTTAATTTGCAAATTCCAAATGCATTTAGTACTTGAAAATATTGAAATATATAGTTATATATAATATATAATAGTTTTGTATCAATAAACAAAATTTATAGATTAATAATTTTTTCTATAAAAAATAAAAATTTAACTCGGGAGATAAAAAAAACGGTTCTTTTCCCGTTTCTCTTCTGGGTTCAAGCAATGTAAAGAAAGGATTTTGACAAAAGTGATCGTGTTCTGTCATGAAAGATGTGTTCCCGCAGCAAGGGAAACAAGGCGGAAAGCAAACCCAGTTCTAAGCCCGTGATCCATTCTTGATTTTCAGGTGAATTCAATTTCTTTCCCTTCTCCTATGCCATTTATCCTATGTTTGTTTCTTTCTTGCTTAAACGTTTGATGGGTTTTTTCAACGATCAAGTTTCACTGAATTTAGGGAGTCCGTTGAATGTGTTTCAATGGAAATTGCTCCAGCTCTGGTTGATTCTCAAAAGTAAGGGGGAAAAAATGAGAATGAAAGAAAGGGAAACGAATTTATTAAATGCATTACAAAGCAGTTTTCGAAATTCAGTGAAGTTTCAATCTTGCCCTTAATTTTTGTCCCCTTGTTCTTTGTTGATAATAGTGTTATGTACTAGGTAGATAGTGAAATGTTAGTATCTGCGCTTTGTAGGGGTTCGGGGAGATACTATCGAGGTACAGAATCATTGGAACTTACATTGAAAGTTTTATGGGGAATGTCGCGAACTGGCTTGAGATTGCTTCTTAAAATCGGGCAACAAAAGATGGTTAGACCAAATGAATGTGAATCTTATTAGTGCTTAAAATGGAATAAATCATTCTCAAATATCAACCCCCTTATGCAAATTATCTGTTGAAATAAGAGTAAAAAGGGCAATTAACCTGCAAAGATGACCCAATTGCTAAGAGCAAGCGCCGGGATGAGACCTAAAATTGGAGTTCTTTGCTGCTTGCTACATTCGTTATTACATCTTACCTAATTCATGCCTCCAAGGGTTTCTATGATTTACATGGATGATGTGTGGGAGGGGTTGAGAGAATAATAAAGATCGTTAAGCTTGTAGGGTGGATTAATTGATTGCAGAACAATTTAGTTGCCTGTAGCCTTTACTAGGTGGCTAAGACGGTATTTTTTATTTTCTTCAATTTCTCGTTCGTCTTAATTATTGTAGCATGTAATGAGATATAATGCAACGAATCTTCTTTTTTATTTTTTTTTCCGTCGTTAGTAACTTCTGTAGATGGACATGAAAGCTTGTGTCTCAATTAAAAGGCCCGATTGATGTATATTAATTGGTGGATGCTGCATGCAAACTCATGAAAGGGAACAACATACCTTCAAATTGAAGTGATATTTGTCTGTCTAAGCTAGAATTATGTTAAATATTAAATTCTACGAGTGCTGAAGCTTTAGTTCAGGATACTTGATCGTCTCATGCAATTTGTGGAATAATTAGTTTGGCCATTTTGCCAATTTTGTGTTGAAAGGAATGCTTCGAGACATCCTTGCCCAAGCTGAACATGTAGACACTCCCACTCTGCCTTTTAAGTCAGGAAGTTGGTACTTACTGCTTTGCCTAGTTGGATTTTGGAGGCTTTACCTTCAAATATGGTCATTTGGGGTGGGGTGGAATCCTTCTTATGGTGTCAGTCCATGGACAGAATATGAGGATAGGACTCAAGTGAACTTCTTCTAGCATAAACAACAGGGGATTTAAAAAGAACATGTTTCTTCTGAAAATACTCCAGATGGCTGTGTACAAGGAGCCATGGATGGGGAAATAATTCTATGACTGCTTGCAGGATAGTTTCTTGATGTTGCAACTTTTATGTTACATGCTAGATTAGGAAGTGGAGGTGGTACAGGGTTTTGGTTGGTTTGTGAAATAGAGGTTTCCCTTGGGAAAGAATCTGGGGATCCTCCTATGGTCTCCAAGGGACGTTGGTGTTTCTGTTACTAATTAGGGGATATCTTGTTTCTTTTATTCCACTTTTAATATTTTAGATCTGACATAGTTGAAAAGGGCGGAAGGAGGCATTTATTGCTCTCATATTTTGCTTGATATATATTTTTGGAGGAAGAGGATGTATGTTTTGGACGAGTGAGGAGTTGGTTCAAAAAGAAAAAAGAAAAAGATAAAATTTGCCATTCTCTATAAGAAAATACCAGTAACATGTCAATATATATGCCAATTTCCAGTTTAAAAATGAATAGTGATCGATTAAAGAATGTCCTTATTTGTGATGTGTCCTGTGCATTTTTCTAACAATTGCTGCATTGTGTTTTTGTGGTGTTGCCTTGCCTACAATGGGCTGCTATTGCCCATTAATTAACATTTCTAGTTCCAAAAGTAGATGCCAAGGTATTCACTACATGCTTGTATGGTTGCTAAAGTAGAGTGTAACAATGGCTGCTAAATTTCAAAAATTACATATTTGGCTTGTATGGTTTGATCTAAATGGTTCTTATAATCTTTATATGCATTCAATTGGGCTCCCTATTGATTTTTTTTGACACCTTTGTCTTCAAGGAGAAGGAAGCATAACTCATGCGCTGTTTAGTTTTTGAGATGAAAAATTAGAATTTTAATCATGAGCACCTAATGGAAACACTTGGTATTTGGTCTCCTCTTATCCCTTGGCAAATGCTACTAACCCAAGGGGCATGGGACGAGTGCGGGTGGGGCAGAGAAGGGGGGAAAAGAAGAATGAGAAGGAGAAGGAAGAGCACTCAATCTTGCTTCATATTAATTGAGTCTTACAAGAGAAGTTAAGTACAGCCCTTAACATTGATCTTCCTGAAAAAAGAGCTCTATGCTGACATGGTTGTGATCCCAGGACTGAAATTTGAGTTTCTTGTGATATGTGTTCCTCCAAAAGGGGAAAGAGCTATTTCAGTATCATTTTCGTAAAACTCTTTTTATTTTTTTTCCATCATTTTATTTAGGCAATAACCAGATTAAAGGACTGGAGAATAAGAAGAGAATTATGGTTTTACTTTAATACAGCAAAAAAGGGGCCAAATATCATCGTGCAATAATAAATCAAGGTGCCCCTCCTGGGTATATTCTTACTTCTTACACCAACTATTTAGATTAATATCCAAGACACAATAGTTCTTTTGATGTAAGGCTCCTTTTTTGTTTTGTTTTTTCTTTCTTTGCCCCGTCCCCCCTTTTTAAGGGTTACGTCATTCTAAAATATGTAACTTCCACTGATGCCTCTGCTTCTGTTAAGCTCCAGTTCTTGCTCAGTTTCTCCATGCAGCTTCACCTTTCATGCTCTGGACTTCTGTCAACAAGAGGTCATAAGGGATGGTTCTACTATTTCATTAGTCATTGATGAGTTTTGTCCAAATTATTTGAGGGAATATTTCTGCATGATTTGTTTGCCTTTCTGATCAATATGTGGGGCCTGGGAGAAAAGATGTTCCTGACACACATGCTAGTTATGGTCTCATCAAACATCACTGTTTTGAGGAATTTAGAAGGGTTTTTTTGTCTAATTGAGAATTCCAATATATGCCAGATTTTAATATTCTGTTCCAAGAACCTAATATGTACCCTTAACTTCCCATAATGAACCACTATTTCCTTATTCAAATGGTGAGAAATTATGGCATAATGTTGTTGTATCACCTCCATAATAGTAAATAACTCAAATGAGATCCTTGGCAATTGAAGATACCTTCACTCACTACTTTCAAATGATTATCTCTATTCTTCTTTTAGCACATTTTTTTAAATATTTGATTGCCAGGTTTATACCATTTTAGTCGGTGTAGTTCTTAGGTGAAATCAGATGGTGGGTGATAAACTAGGCAATAGAAATTTTGTGTCATTTAAGGAAGTTCTAAATATGTGAGTGAGCACTAACGTCTACTATCGATGTAAAAGTTATTTCAATTTTTTTCTTTTTCCTTTTTGTTTGTTTTCTATGGGTGGGGAGGAGAAATAAACATGCTATTCTTGTATGCCAATATTAACAATTCAAATAACAACATCCATTAATTTTTTTTATTATGGTTCAATTCTTTAAGATAAGAAATTCTTTTGAACCAGTTGGATTCGAATATGATAAGAAAAAGTCCACTGTTTAATATGATCTGGTTTACAGGGGATTTTGGATGTATCTATGGAAATTGGACAGAATCAGATGTCTATGGGTTGATACATTTGCAGGTAGTGCAGGTGACCTTTATCTACTCAGTTTGTACAGTAACAACCATGGCAAACGTTTGAAGAGGTGCCATTTTCTTGTTTCTTTTGTTTTTTATAATTGGTATTTGGTAACCATATGTTTGCCTACAGGGGTGGCAGGAAACGCCACTTGAGCTAACAGCTGGGTTGACATGGTGCTTTTTCTTTTTCTTTTGTTTTATCCTTTTGCTTTCTCATAAAACAAACCTTACTTAAAATAATGAAAATTGGAGATGGCAATCAAATATGACATATTGGTTACGTCAGTTGCAGCGAGAAACTGAGTTGTATCCATACCATTGCTGTGATGAATTTCAATTATGCTTTGGTGTGATGGTGACTAGTTCTTTTTGTTTTCTCTTTTCTTGATTCCTGAGGCCATATTCTTCTCATCTTCTTTCCTTGCTTTTGGTTGGGTAATGGGTCCCTTAAAGAATAATAATTGATGAACAAACTTTGTTTAAATGACTTTTGATTCACCGGACCTTCTGCTACTGACCTAAAAAACACCAGGAGTTGGTTGGCATCATCCTAGAATCTCCTTTACTTGTTATGGAACATATTAAAGCGTGAAAAGAGCTTCAAAGTACCGCAGCTGGTTCTTCGTTTTCAAATACTTTGGCCCCATATATTATACAAATCCATAATTAGTCTTTTTCCAGAAATTAATTTCAACTCTGAGGTAGCCAATTATTTGTGCTGTAGTTGAACTCTTTTCTCTGGGACTGGACCTGCGGCTTCCCGGATTTCATTTACCTTGCAGATGTTTTTAAGTTGAAGCTACATTCAGTACAACAATGATGGCAAAATTTAGAACAGGGCTACATAAACATGGAATTAATAAACCCTCTTTCCCAAGTTTGCTGGGTTGATATGAACAAACAGTACGTTAATCATGCGCCCAAGCGGTTTGAGTATCACACTACTAAAAGGGAGATGTACACAAACAAAGGGACTTATGAAGACTGCCTTTAGTTTTCTTATTACTTGTGTAATACTGTCTTACTCTTGTATATCATCTTTACTCAAGTAGTTTGGTATCTGATCTTTGTCACTTTTGAATACTCGTATCTTTTCAATCAAAGGAGCAGATCAGTTGAATGCTTGGCACTGAGATCGCAATGCTTTGGGGGATCAATCATTGGATTTTGATTCCGGTGATCAAACTCCTTGCCCGCAACCCAAGAAATCCAAAGATCGATCTTGTTTTAATTGACTTTTGCGATTTGTTGGTCGCCATTGTGGCCTTCCTTTTTCTTTCTCTCTTTATCTTTGGTGAAAATTCTATCTTTGGTTCAGCATGGATGGAGATTACAGGCTCAAAAAGCTAACCCTCAGGAAAATTTATTTCTTGCTCAACTTTTATGCAGAGTAGGTCCTGTGGATTGCTTTGCATCAGAAGAAAGCAAAGAGCCATAAACAATGTGGACCTTTTAGTCATTTCCTGCACTTACATGGTGCATTTGAGAGAAAGCTTCATCCACTATTTTTATTGCTGTGTATTGTATTTACTTGAATGCACCATCGTGGGATGCACCATAAACTTGAGCTTCTTGTTTCTGTGATTTCCCACGGTTGGCAGAAAATAACCACGGTTGAATAATTCTACTGGGTTCCTCGTATTCCTATTCCAGAGTATTCAGATGTATGTACAACATGTTAATGCAATTGCCAGGAAGGATTTTTCTTTTTCCGCTTGTATATCTATCTGTATTGTTAGTTAGTGTTCTAGCAGGACGAAATTTCACTGGCAATCACATTGGCTCATGATGATTTTGGATAAATGAGCAATAGCCATCACTGGTGCTTTTTCAAGTTCCTTGTTGATAATATAAACAGGGCAAAGTTTGTCCTAAAATCTAATGCTAGATTCTTTTATTCTTCTACCCCAACAAAGAACAAAAAGAATCTGCCAATCCCACCACACACTCCACATAAAGGAAAATTAAAATAAAGGGAAAGGGAAAAGAAAAACAAATAATTAAAAGAAAGGCTCATGTGGGTTTTTCCCTTTCAGTCACTGGAAAGAAATATCCATTAAAGCATTCCCATCATATTTTTCGTTTTCTTTCTCCCTCCAAAGCTTCTTAATAGTAGTAGAAAAGTTGCAAGCATTATTCATCATGGTGGGGCTACCTAAGGGGAGAGAGAGAGAGAGAGAGAGAGAGAGAAGATAATAACAAACCATACACTTTTCCTCTTTTCTCTCCTTTTGAGACTAAAATTGAACTGTGTTGCTTTCTCTGTTTTTGCTGCATCAGAGATTCTCCCCACCCATTTCAAGTCAAAGAAGAAACAAGAGAAATGGAAAATGAAAGAAAAAGAAAAAGAAAAGAAAAGAAAAACTTGGCAGAAAAGAAAGTTGATGTGAAAATGGGAAATGAGAGAAAGGAAGAACCACGGCTCATGGCATATATTCCCCCCAGCATAACCCCACTCATGTTTCCAGATATGGAGTGAGAACTTAGGACATTCCAACAACTCTCCATTTATAAAGAGAACTACAGGTTGCCACACATTCAAGCATAGCTGAGCTCAAAGGATCAAAGTCACCCCCACCCCCACCCCCATTTTTCATTTTTCCAAAAGCCAGCCATAAAAATTGGAAAATGGGCCATCAACATATGCACAATCAAGACACCAGCTTGGTTTTATCCAGTGATGCTAAGCCAAGGCTCAAATGGACTCCAGAACTTCACCAGCGATTCGTTGATGCCGTCACTCAGCTTGGAGGAGCAGACAGTCAGTATACTATATATTTACAGGCTAGTCTTTCTTAATTTGTGATTACTCCATTCTTTATATTTCTAATGCCATTGATCTTTGTCTGTATGTGGGCAGAGGCAACGCCTAAAACTTTGATGAGGGAGATGAGCATTCCTGGACTCACCTTGTATCACCTAAAGAGCCATTTACAGGTAATTCTTTGTTTTTTCTTTACAATGAGCTTACTTAACAGTCTTCCTTATCACTCCGTTCTTTAAGGACAGGGTTCTCAAGTGTATAGGTGTTTTCTTACTGCAGAAATATAGGCTGGGGAAAAGCCAACAATCAGTTTCCTATCATGAAATTAAGCAACAAGGTGAGTGTGATGATGGATTAGATCCTTGTAGAATTGTAAGATTATAGGAGAGTTCATGGGTATTGATCAGAGGTTTCTGTGCTGTAGAGTGCAAAGCAAGTCAGAGAAGAGAAGCTCATTTCAGCGGGGAAGCTGGTGATGAAGCCCAGAATCAGATTAACGAGTAATGATAATTAATTAATATACTTTCCTAATGTTGGATGAAATTAGAGCCAGACAAGGCATCTAGGCATCTAATGACTAAGGTTTGTTCAACAGAAGTTTCCAGATAACTCAGGCTCTGCAACTGCAGATGGAGGTGCAGAGGAAACTCCATGAACAAATTGAGGTTGACATGAACTTAATTCCCACTGCTTTTCAATTACACCTACTGTTGATAAGATGAGCAGATTTAGAAACAAAATTTCTGTTTTTCCAGGTGCAAAGACATTTGCAGCTGCGAATCGAAGCTCAAGGGAAGTACTTACAATCAGTACTTGAGAAAGCACAAGAAACACTTGCAGGCTACAATTCTTCTTCAGCTGGAGTGGAACTTGCCAAAGCTGAACTAACCCAGTTAGTCTCAATGATTGACAATGGATGCCCAAGTTCTTCCCTGTCGGTACTAACGGAAATCGGCGGCTCAACCTTAAAAGATACAGAGAAGAATCCAATGGCAGGTACTGGGTGCTCTTTGGAAAGCTCCTTGATATCATCTGAGAGCTCAGGGTGGAAGGAAGAGAAGCAATCCAATAATGGCAATTCCCTCGTGCTCACTCTGATGGATATGCATCCAAGGCCAAAGGAAAATGGGAGGAAGAGAACTGGAAGCACCATTTCTGATGCTCGTTGTGATGAACAATTACATGGAAAGAGATCACAGGCCGGTGGCCAATTGAGAACGACCATTGATCTGAACAGCCAGTGTGCGAATGACTTTGATTCAGCTCTTCCAAAAGGAATAGACTTGAATTCAAGGGATCAGAAGCCCAGTTCAAAAGAAATGTTTGATGATTTGAGAACTTGATACCAAGGTGGATTCAAGTGATATATACCTAATAATATAATGGATTGGTTCTTAGAGCATATATTTGGCTGTAAATACTATGTATATGGTTGTGGATGGACCCCCAATTAGCATATCCTTGTTGAAAGATGATAATATACTTTTGTATTCTCTCTCTCTCTCTCTCTCTCTCTGACTTGGTAGATCAGTAGTAGTTAACAACAGATTAAGCTGAGTCTGGAGACATGGAGCTTTAAAATCTGCCGTATATGCTGACTTCAATGCTTGGAATTTTTTAAGTTTAGCTTCACATTCCAAATTTTCAGTAACAATTATTGAACAGGTACCCATTTGAGGATTGATAAATAAAATACCGACAAACCATTATTGGGTTGTACCTGGAAAGAGAGAAAGATACATGCTTTGTCAGCCATGGAATAATTGATACTTGTCGCAGGTGAATGAGAATATATAGCATCGGCTACCTTTGTGGCTTTGATGCCCTGGTTTTTCTGCAGAGTGATAAGTAGATCGAACGCAGGGATTTTGAATCCACCACAAATTCTCTGGAGAACTTTGATTAGTGGCAAGTGACATCAAGACCATCATGGTGGTGGAGCCATGGATCCCATCCATTGGCCACAATACACACCTACAATGGCAACTTCAGCTAAAATGGCATTTCCTATAATCAAAAAGGTAACCTCAATTTGAAGTTCGGAACCAAACCACTTGAAATCATTCTGTGACAGTGAATTTTTATCCGGTAAGACGTGACTTTTGGATGTGAAAAAGTGGGGCAATGTTGAGCAAGTTGCAGGGTCAGATTCAATGGATCTTTCAGCCAACAACAAATGCCCTATTCAAATTAGCTTAAGACTACTAAAACTAGCAATGGCCAGGGATTGCAGAGATGGGTTTCATCAGGGACTGGAATCTTCGGTGCATCGCCAAACATTCTGGCACACTCTAAAGAATAGTACTTCTTAAGGAAACAGGAAAATCCATGTGGATCTCAGAAATGGAGCCATTTGCATCAGTGACTCAGAACTGGAAAAATCGGGAATACCCTTAACACTTAGCTCAAGAATTAGGCTCTAATTTTTGAGGTCTGATTGCACAATCTATCTTGGTTATCCAAATTCCGAATGCGTACACAATCAATTTTACTGTTGCCATGTTACAATGAGCTTAGATCAGAACTCTGCACCCCTTCCATTCAACCAGAAATTCTACACAAGCTCTTGAGATTGTATTTTACTGGTTTTTGGACTCATCACCTAGAGATAAAAATCCTCATTTATTCATGTCAAGCAAGGTAAAGAACAACAACTACGACAAAAAGTATTAAGTATAAACATTTTCTTCTTTTTGTACATATTATTCCCAAGAAACAGAAAAAAAAAACACACACACAAACATCTTACAAAAATGTTTCTAACCCTCCATTGTTTGATCAGATCCGGAGGGTGTCTGATTTGAATCTCCACTCCTCTCTCTGTTGAAGGAAAAACTCACCCAGATCTCCCTCCTCCTCCTCCTCTCCCTCTCATCTCTACCGACACCACTTTTCTTGCCCCCATCGTCTTCATCAACAGGCATCTTGAACCTGCAAACAGGGCAAGACCCATGAATCCCTAGCCATTTGTCTATGCACTCTCCGTGGAACCTGTGTTTGCAGGGCATCTGTTTGGCTAAACCACCAATCTCCCACTCCTCCAAGCATATCACACACTCACCCCCTTCATGTCCCTCTTTAATCTCCAAACAGGGCATAGCCTCTATGGACTTTCTAGAGGCCGGTGGCGGCTCATCCTTGCTCACCAGGTCCCTTAGCAGAGACTCCAATCTGGAAGGACTCCCCTCGATCACCACCATCCCTTGTGTCAAAGGATTGATGAACACAATCCTGCCGAGGGATTCATCTGGGCTGGTTGCATTTGCTGGTTCTTGATCTGGGTTTGGTGAATCTTCACTTGACCTGATGGGATAATTGCCGTTTGTTAGGCCCAGGATTAAGGGTATGAGCATAGACAAATCTCTGTTTCTTGAACTTACCAAACTCTCTGCCTCATTCAATTCCGTTTCAGAGGACATGGTAGGCTAAGAATCCTAGAGAGAAAGTTCAGACAAAGATAGAGAGAGGGTGAGGGCATCGGCTACTAGGAGAAGTATTATGAGTAAAGCAAACATTGGTTGAGTTGGCATATAATACAGGGGGTGAGCCCACAGGAAGGTTGTGGAAGGATCTGGAATGCTGTGTACCGCACCTCGTTGCCATACAGATATGATGATTGATGATATTATCTAATGAAATTGTGGGAAGATATTTTCTATCAGAGAGAAAAATCCAGTGGTGATGGTTTAGTATTATTCTGGTTGGACCCCAGCATCAGCAGCACCAGCTTGCTCTGGAGCTCATCTGATCGCAATCTCAACTGTTTAAGAATACGAGACCTTGTCTGATCCAGCTTGCAGCCACTCCAACTTGTCAAAATCATGCTGTCCCTGTACTAAATTCTGATCGAGCATGACTTAATTGGTGATTCAATATGTCTCCCAGGTATATATATATATATATATATATTATGTTTTTGGAATCATTATACAAGGAATAAGGCTATGTTGGGTTAGTTCTGAGAATGAGGGGAAGAAGAGTTTAACGAAAAAAACGAAAGAAAAAGAAACCCATGTAAAAGAGAAAGAAGGAAAATTATATTTATAGCTTAAAGACAATATTATTTTGTCCTTTAAATTATGGTTTGAATGATGAAATTTCTTTTTAATATCTTCTTATGTTTTAAGTATTAAAATCAATGAAAATTAAAAGAGAAACCTCACCTTTAAGCTTAGATTGGAGGACAAAGAATATTATCATAAAAATAACAATATTTTTTTATGGGAAAATTCGAGAATGTCGAAAATACACTTATTTTAATAACTATTAAATAATAACTAAAACTAAAGTCGAAAACTTTATATATTTTGCTTAGAAAAGCAAGACTGGATATCATTGTACTTGTATAAAAAATGTACTGCTTTCTAAAACATAAGGATGGTATAGTAATTTCATTTTCCATACAGGTACAAGTCTGTCCCTTTGACTGTCTTCTTGCTGGATTTCTAAGCCATGATAGGATGACAAGTAGATAGTCCTCTCAAGGTTAGGTTTGGCAAAGCTGAGTTGGTGACAATTGATTGCTGGATGCATAATGTCTTATTTTTATATCAAGTGATTCTTTTTATATTTCAAGCTCATAAGGTTAAATAGCTGTTTGATTGTGTTTTTGCAAGAATCTCTTTTGATTGAGAAAAGCTTTGTTTAAAGGAATTTAACCGTTTCTTTTACTTCTTCTCTACGCCAGGTAGAAGTTTTAAAATTTGCTTTTTCGTCACAGAAAAAATTAATTTTTATTGCTGTATGATAACTCTTTTTTCTATTAGCTAATTACCCACAAATTAATTTTTGTTGTCGTATGAAAGAATAGTTTTGGGCTTGATGCGGGTTTTGCACATATCGTGTTCGACAAAATTACTAACTGACAACTTGGTTTACTTTTCCAGAAGAAATAGGCACCTGTTTGGCTGATGGAATGCTCATTCTAAAGGTGTGGTAGTTCAGAGCTTCTAGTTCTTATTTGGTCTCTTGTTTACTAAAAGTACAATTATGGTTCCCGGGTATTTTTCTGCACTGCAATTCAAGACGTGTGATCTGTTTGGCACCCATTCACGTCCTTCTTGTTTGCTTCTTCTGCAGAGTAGAAGTGAGTGATTTACTGGTCTACTGACTCTACTCCATTCATTCACTTTCCAACATTTCTTTTAACTGATCATATAATTGAATCATCTTTAGAACCCATTTGGAAGAAGGAAATTTGCATTATACATCAGCATGGGCATTAAAATTTTCATTGTAATTTGATGTTTAAGAGTGTCACTGTATTTTTGTCATCCATCTACATGCTGCACATGTAGGAAAAGTATAATTAAGTGGGCCTCTAAATTGGTGGCATCGTCTTGATCTTACTGCTGCATTTCTCTCTTAATCTCAGGCTTATCTGCGAGGCCTTTGGTGGTTGAAGCGAGGGCAAATACCCGGAAGGAGAGTGCAAAAATTCGAAACAGGAAACTGAGAAAGAAGGTAGAGCTTCTTTCATTATTTAAGATTTGTCTTAATTGATGCCCTCAGTATGTTTCATGGAGGCTCTTATAACGCTGTAGAATCTCATACTCTAATTGTTTTCTTATTCATCATTAATATTTCAGAAGAATCAAAAGGGAAAAGGAAAACAAAGAAGTTAATGCCGTCGTCTTTAGGATCCTTCAGTCGCACTAAACTGTTTGCTCGACAAGTTTGATTTAGTGCCACTTGAAGAAAATGGAAGAAGAATGTGCGGAACAAATGTAATATAAACTTTTTTACATATCATCAATGTGAAGGGAATGACCTATATATACAGATATAAAGGCCAATATAAATTAAAAAGAGATTAAATGATTATAATAACTTATATTAATAAAATCAAATAAATCTCATATTGCAAACCTGCAGCTATACATAGAATATATATCTTCATCATCTATGAATATCTTGGAATCCCTTCATTATATGTGATATATCTAACACAAATAAAGCATAAGGTATACTGTTCGTGGGAATCATTGCTTTAGTCGGATGGCCTATAAATGCATATTTCAGAATATATATCTTCATCACTATGAATATCTTGGTATCCCTTCATTATATGTGATATATCTTAACACAAATAAAGCATAAAGGTATGCTGTTGTGGGCATCATTGCTTTAGTCAGGTGGACTATAAATGCATGTTGGTTTTGCTTTACATATAAGAGTATAGTACAGGAGCTTTGACATTGATAGTTTTACCAGAGCAGACCTTGACCAATTTTATTTCTTCTCTGATGCAAAATCCTTAAAACGGTTTTTCTTATGACTTAACACTATGACATAATTCATGTTACAAGGAGATTTTCCTTTTCCTGGGTGGATCTTTTATCCTTTTCTGCTGGGGGTCAGGAGCAGGAGCGAGGAGGGATGGTTCGGGTTGGATATGTTTAATTCCTTTGATTTTGGTCATCCACGCATCTCTTCGTCTCCCTTTTGATCGTCCTTCTCTTTGGAAGTGACAACAGGCTGCAAACCCACCCCACATAACCCCACATTTTGGTGGGGGGAAGGTCTCTTGTTCAACTACTTGGTGATTTCACCAGTTTTTGCGTTTTTGAACCAACTGCTTGCACTTTGCATCATGGCTTTTTAGCTTTCATATATACCTTTAACAGCCGGCTTCTCTTGTCATTCACATGAGATAATTCTGTTCCCAGTTTATTATCACATCATAGAAGCTCCTTAGGATAGATCTCTTCCATCTGGCACCTTGACCAATCAATCCTGGCATATTTAACGCGGCTTTTGAAGGATTTAGTTTCAAATTGTTTTTCTGCAGTAGAAGTAAGAGATTCCTTAATGCTATACTGAATGATTTCTTGTCTCTGATGCTTCACTGAGAAAATTAATATCACATACCTTCTAATGATACACCAACCTTGTTGCACGGATCATTGTGTTTCGTTATGAAATTATACTCACTCTTAATATTTGTTTGTCTATCCTTACCATAATTTCCTGTTTTGTCTGGCCAGTTTAACGGCTCACCCACAAAACCGCGGCTTTCAGTATTCTGTTCAGAGAAGCAATTGTATGCCATGCTGGTGGATGACCAGAACAAGAAGTGCTTATATTATGGAAGCACTTTGCTGAATTCTATTCGTGGGGATCCCGCATGCAGCACTATTGTAAGCATCCCTGCTTCAGTTTATTCCTTAGTAAACATTCATATGCTCTGCTTGGCGCGCTTCCTCACTTTTCTCCTTAAATGCCAGGAAGCTTGTGAACGCGTTGGCAATGAGCTTGTCAAGACTTGCGTTGATCTCAACATCAATGAAATATCATCTTATGATCGCAATGGGTTGGCTCGTGGGGAAAGAATGCAAGCCTTTGAGATTGCAATTTCTCGTCATGGGTTCTTGCCGCGATAGAAGGGCACCTGCCACCTGGTTCTTCATAAGCCCTGTTAACAACTAATCTAAGTTCTTCACCGGTCATCATGCAGTGTGAAAACTGAATTTGCATTTTTGGTGAGACTTGGGAAACTGTTGACACATAATGATGTAAACATTAAGATGCCACCTTCATGCTTTCTAGTCTTATCAATACATCAATTTTGCCTATCTTCTTGGTCTGTAAGGTTTCTTGTGTTCATGAAAGAATTCCAGATCTCCTGGGAGTTTTTGTCACGAGTTATAAATGTTATGTATTCAACAGGTTTTCTTCTGTGACGTGAAATTCTTCCTCACACTGCTTAGTTCAATGTCCAGAATGGCCTTTATTAATAACTAGTATTTTAATTATAATTCACAGCCTTGTTGGCTGTGTTGCCAAGGAAGTTTAGAGCTACAGTTTCCCGTAAACTGCCTGCCAATGGCCAAAATTGCCCGGACAAATAGGGAATCCCAAAAAGTCACTTCCTCCGCAGATTGCAACGGTTAGGAGGGACTAGGGAGGCAGTTACTGACCGTTTGAAATTCAAATTTTCATTTCCTCGTCAAAAAATTATATATAACCGAGTGAATCAACCTTGAAACTCTCTTGCCTTGATTGGCATCTGAATCTGTATTTCCTTCTCCTCTGATAATGGATCAACCCGAAGGAATTGGAATCAAAATCTACAATGCATCCCCACATGTCGATCCATCCATCTACCCATCTTCCCCACAACCAGCCCCGGGAAAGGCCCATGGCGGTGGCCGGAAAAGGCAGGCGATGGCAAATGGGGTTCAGAAAACGCTGTCCAGGACATCCATGCTCGCAAACTTCCTCCCAACCGGGACACTTCTCACCTTTGAGATGGTCCTCCCAGCCGTGTACGGCAGGGGGGAGTGCTCTCCGGTCAGCACACTCATGATCAACGTCCTGCTTGGCCTCTGCGCCCTCTCCTGCTTCTTCTTCCACTTCACTGACAGTTTCCGGGCGCCTGACGGCCACGTCTACTACGGCTTTGTCACTCCAAAGGGGCTGGCAGTGTTCAAGCCCGGCCTGGCCGTTGAAGTCCCCAAAGACGAGCGTTACAGAATTGGTTTCAATGATTTTGTTCATGCCGTCATGTCTATGATGGTGTTCGCCGCCATTGCTTTCTCGGATTATCGGGTGACAAACTGTCTGTTCCCCGGACACGCCAAGGAGATGGATGAAGTGATGGAGAGCTTTCCCCTGATGGTGGGCATAATCTGCAGTGGCCTCTTTCTCGTCTTTCCCAATGTTCGATACGGCATCGGATGCATGGCAGCCTGATCTTTCTTTCATATTGTTTCTCCTGGACTTTTCTGTCATTTCAACGTACTGTTAATCTTCAGGGGCTTGTTTGTAATGTTCTTGTTACGATCTTTTGGTAGGCTTGGCAGTTGCTTGGTTGGTTATTGACAGTTGCTTGGCTGGTTCTTAATTATCAAAGATTTTGGTTAATGTTCAATGAAAACAATTCAGATTAAAGAAGATATGTTATGTGATGATAATTGAATACGACTGGTAATGTACTTAGCACTGTACAAGCACCATCTACCTCTCTAAATATGCTACAAACATCCTCAAAACTAGCCTACCACTATGCTTTTACTACAAGAAATTCATTGTTATACAATGGTGACTGCAGCTTTTGAGTAAAATGCACAATTGCGCCTTCGTCTCTTCTAGTTGCAAGTCGGTTGAGACTATTATAGACCAGCAGCAACCAAGATGAATCTAGTGGCTTGTTGCACCTTCCTCCTCTCTTTCCATCTCAAGCAAAGTTGAATCTCTCTACAAAGAATTCGGGAGGTTTCAGAAACCAAAAATGGCTTGTTAAATACAGTTAATGTTCTCCACAACATTGAGCGCTTCCTTCTTGGAGTTTCTGCCATAAACAGAGCATCTCTCTTGGACCTTGGTAGTGAGCAACGACATAACCGTCTTTACACCCCTCGTTATAGATCCTTTGTTCGTTCTCGTACCTTACTTTCAAGCCCCCCTTCTTCATATCCTCAATCCAGATTCCCATTGCCACATCTTCGAGTTTAAACATCTGTAGCATGAAATAAAGTATATTTTCAGATTTAGATAACTGCATTTGTTATGGTGCGGCAGTGTGCATTATAGCAAAAACAACTTCTAAGATACAAGGTGTCTTAGTAAACGATTATTTGCTATACCATATAATGAGGAAAGACATTATAAACTTGTATTAATACTTAGTATCTTAATAAATCATAATGGATGCTAATCAAACTTGCACAAGAAAACTATAATGTAAAGTGAGAACTAAGTTTTTAAAATAATTTTGGTGAGAGATTATTATGCTCTTTACCTTCAAGTGCCCGTCTTCAGATTTCTTATAGACTGCTTTTGCTATGTCTTGTGACACAACATATCCGGGTCCATGTGCCCAAGGAGGGTAACGCTGCCCAGCATATTCCTTCAGCAACGGAGAGAAGAAAACAAAGAGTCGTAATAAGTAACTAACAAGAGGTTTTTTGTATTTGATTTTCAGTTAACTGTATTGATCACAATTGAATCCAATGGCACATTAAGCCAATCCATTATAACTAAATACATTAGATAATATGTAAGTTGAACATGAGTTATGGGCTTCAATACATGTTCCAACAAACAACTGATTAGTAAAATCTAATTCCTAATTTAATCACATTTCAAAAGGAAAAGAATAAGCTTAAAACTTAATGGATGGTTTGTATGTCTCGCGTTAGTGTTCTAAAACACGGCCTAGGCGGCCGCCTAGGTGCCATCGAGGCATAGGGGCTGCCACAATTTCCTACAAATTGACACCCCTAGGCGCTGGGCCCGATTAATCGGGCCCAATCGGTGCCTTGGCGGCCCAGGCAGTGCCTAGCCGCCAGGAGTGGACACCTGTTTGGATTTCCCCTTTCGTTTTTATATCCTCTTGTCGATTTCTCTCTTATTTCTAGTGGACTCGTCGATTTCTCTCTTGTTGCCGCCGTTGCCACCACTTGTCTTAGTCACTTTCTCTCTCATCATCGTCGCCAATCATCCTTCTTAGCCATGTTCTCGTCGTCATATGTCCGTCCATCGCCCCCATCAGCTATTGCCTATCGCCATCTATCTCCTCTGTCGCTGTGTTTTTGTGTGTATATATAATAGCAATATTAACATATATATATATATATAACAACAATTTATAATTAAATAAAAGTAAAAATGAGTATTTAATGCATTTTTTTGTATTATTCAATAATATGTCTATTTTCGTTTTTTTTATTACATTCTGATAGCTTATTAGCTTTTTTCATCATTTTTGCAACTTTTCTCAAGAAGCTTCGGGCCTATTTTCTTTGTTATTTTCTGGCTATTTTTTGTTTTCAGTTT
Organism: Diospyros lotus; assembly: GCF_014633365.1. Classification (NCBI taxonomy): domain Eukaryota; kingdom Viridiplantae; phylum Streptophyta; class Magnoliopsida; order Ericales; family Ebenaceae; genus Diospyros; species Diospyros lotus. Next base: position 3,315,639 of record NC_068340.1, read on the forward strand.
TTTAAAACACCCAAAATGCGTTTATTTACCTAATTTCAAAAATGCATTTTTCAAAACATAAAAAAAATTTACACACAAAACTCAAAACACCAAAAATACGTTTTGGCAATTTTCAACCAAAACACGCTGCTAAACTCAAAACACAAAAAAATGCTCCCCCCCACCCCCCAATCTCCAGATCACTCCTCTCTCTCTCTCTTCTCTTCCATTTCTTCTCTCCTTTCTTCTCTCTTCCATTCCTTCTCCAGCCTTGGCCGTCGACCACGCTCGCCATCTTCGTCACCGCCACAAGCCGTCGTCGACTACACTCGCCCCCACCCCCGCCCCAGCCCCCGCCGTTCGATCTTGGTGGTCTTCTTCCTCTTTCCACTCTTCTCTCCTCTATCCTCTTCATTCTCTTGTTAGTTTTTGGGTAGGTTGGTCAATCAGCTATCGAGCGGTTGCCTCAGATAGCCGAAAACCACTAGCCATGGTGGCCGGTGGCGACTGGTAGTGCGATAGGCAGGTGGGTCGAATGATTAAGTTTAAATCAAAGGAGATTTGGCTGTTGGATCTTATTGGTTTTTGGATATGTTGGTCGATGGGCCCTTGGGTGTCGGGTGGTTACCATTGATTGCCATAAACAACTGGCCATGGTGGCCAATGGTGATTGGTAGTGTGTATATAGGTGTTAGCCGGAAATTAAAAGTTAGATCTACAAAAATCCAACCGTTAAACTTGGCCCATTTTCGTGTATGTTAACCCCATTGGCTTGGAGTTTCTAATGGTAGGCTTTGATTGTATGAATCTTTGGCCAGTGGTGGTTGTCGGTGCTGGAGAATATGCTAGGTGATAGGGAATAGAAGAACAAAAGAGAAAAAAAAATAAAAGAAGAGAAAAAGAAAAAGAAAAAGAAAAGAAGAAAAAAAAAGCACAAAACAAATTTTCAAAATTTCAAAGTAAACGCGTTTTCAAGTTTTATATTTTAAGAAACAGTTTTTCAAAATGACAAAAAGAATACGTTTTCAAAAGTCTCAAAATAAACACTCAAAATACAAAACTGAAAATGAAATCAAAACTTAAAACTGAAAACTGAAACACGAAGAGAACACCATCTTCAATTTTTGCAACTCCTCACTCGTCTTTCTAACTTACAGCCAAAAAAAAAAAAACAACAATTTTCCTAGGTGCCACCTAGGCGCTAGGCCCCAATTTGGTACCCGACTAGCACCTAGCGCATTTTAGAACACTGTCTCATGTTATAGATAAGACAAGCTTTTGCTGATTATGATTTGTCAGTAAGACATAGCATGAGGTCAGGTATATTTTTGGCCCTTTCTAGTTTTTAGAGAGGTGAACTATGCACAAAATTCAAGTTATACATGCAAATAATCAGTTTTCTTTCCCTTTTCCCATTAAATTTGTAAAATTAGCTTCAAATCTACATTTGAAACTGGTACAACATTTACAGTAGTCCATTACGCAACAATCTCTCACAATTAAAAAGCTCATGACCAAAAATGACCATTTCAATATCAACCATATTTCTTTATGGATCAACCTCTTCAATAGTGATATTTTCGGTTTGGACCAACTGTCCCCTCGCTTTACATCGGGGTTCAATCAATTCTGGTAACAAGTAGGCAGTATTGTCAAATAAATGGGATGCAAACACTAACTCTGCTGCAGACAGATAAATCATTCACATATAACGGTTGCAGTCATCTATCATACAAAACCCTCCCATAGTTGCAAGCACGCAACCTAGAATTACCATGTCAATATCATTCATATTTCTTTCCTTGATCAACTATTTTGTTTTGAATCTGGTGATATTTTGCAATTGCATGAAGTTGTCTGGTTTTGAGGATTCATCCAGTTTTCTCAACAAATAATGCATTAGTTTCAAATGAATGGATCACAAACACTGTGAAGACTAAAGCAAACAACCATAAATCATTTAAAAATTCCAGTAGTATTGCAAATATATACTGGTGAATTAATGTAAGACTCTGGTTTCTGGCCAGAGTAACAGTCAATGGTACTATCAACTTTGATCTTTCTATGAAAAGGAAAAAGAACTTTATCTTTCTAAATCAAACCCTGCCTAAAGTAACCGACCTACAAATTTTCCAATTATTAATGCAAATAGAGAGAAGATTACCTCAGAACTAATATACCACTTGCTATCAGGATTCCGATGAGGTTGGGAATCTGAGTTGATTAGACCATAAAGCAAACCCCGGGTCACATTTGTCCTGTTTAAAGAAGCCAGCACTTCATCCACACGAACAAATGCATCATCATCAGTTTTCATAACGAACTTTGCATATGCCACCTTAGTCTGTCCAAGATGGTATAGTAGGTCAATCAATTGATTCAAAGGGAGAATTATTCTTGCTAAAAAAATGCATTACTTACCCCAAAGAGGCATATAGCTACAGTCTTCCAAGTGATGAGGCTGTAGTAGTCAACAAACGGCATCAGCTGTATGTCTTTGTATGTTTGTGCTTCATTCCAGAGCTCCTCATTCACCATCTGGTTTTTATGCTGCAATACCATTCAAATACAGATCCAATTAGATACTTGAGCAATAGTACTGCATCATGACAGTTGCAACAACAATTACATAACAACCTGATCATAGATAGTAATAGGGGTTAGAAAATATTGCCAAGGACCTGCCTCAGGAAGTGAGGCTCAAGTGTGAGTGCACTACTTGGGACCATTTCCAAGGACCCATGTCAGTAATTGCCTAAGAAACCCCAACCTCTCATTAAAGAAATAAGCTAAAACTTTACTCAACAAGCCTTCATCCCAACTACCTGGGAGGCTGGGACAGGTTTATGTTGACAAAAGTCATTCACAAACTTTTCAAAGTGCCATATATATTCCCAACCATTTAGCTTTAAATTGTTGAAATTCCACCAAGCTAGTTTAAGCGGACCATGTAATAGCACAATTTTCTTGTCTTTTGGACAAAGCCATTGGCCTATTGAACCATTCATATGATAATTATTGCACCACCAAAATGGGTTAATGCTGTCAATAGAATTATACATTTCAGTAGTTAACTAGTACATAACAACCTGGCTTCCAAGTGCACTTTTGGGAGGGAAGTATTACCAGACCAACAAAAAAGCGCACAGCAACTGCCCCAGATCGCACTGCAGCATACTGCATCCATGTTCTCCGAACAGCCATCCTGCGTTTAAAATTGTTTGCTGTAGAGACGACACCTATGAAGAGATCCAATGGCTTTTGAGAAGGAAGAGGTGGTGATATAAGTGCTTCTAAGTCGATTACATGCTCTAAATCCTCTGATGTTGGTAAACCACTGGCCACAACAGAGACTAATTTTATGTCTCCTGAAATCCTTACTTCACTAACCAGCCATGGCTCCAAACCCTGTATGGTAAACAAATGCAAATAAACAAAAAATAACAAAAAAAAAAAAATACTTCTCCAGGAAGATAATAGATACAACTCAACCAAGAAAATAAAGAAATTACTTCACGAAAAGCAAAGGATGTCAGATGCTTTCCATCAACCGTCATCTGGATTCCTTCTGTTCCCACTCTAAGTGTTGCAACAGACAAATAACCTTGCTTAAATGGAAAATATTTTTTTCTTTTAGATCCTTCTGGAACCATTGAAATCTTCCTTGAACCATTGAAGTGCCCATTTGCTGCCAAACCCTTCTCTTTGCCCACCATCTTGTTGCACTGATCCAACTCATCCACTGACAAATAAAAATTGAACAGAGTTAGGAAAACAGAACAAGTACATGTCATACCAATAAGGGGCCAGAAGAATGCTAAGAAAATGTCAAAATAAGAAGCAAATGCAAAATGAGTCCATAAACACTTTAATTCATGAATTGTGAAGAAGATGAAATATTACTATGACTCAACCAAAAGCTAAATAACAGGACCATATGACTAATTTAACTAGGACATGACATTTTCACTCCAGTGACTACTGAAGCATGCCAACACCAATTTCTAATACCATTACCAAACTCATTCATATCTATAGAAGGTTAATCAACATGTTCAGCCAAAAGAAAGTCACCATTGTATAGCTAAGCAGGCGCAAACTAAGCAGGTGCAAACCATATAGTTCAATCTAAACGGCATATGAGGTACTCAAGATTTTAATAGGAGTGGTCCACAAAATGGAAAAAGACCATAACAATGGACTAAGAGTATGAAAGACTACCAAATTTTGTTTGATATGATATACATGAAATACATAACTGCTGCAACTACAGTTAAGAAGTAATCATCATAAAAACATAATTCTTTCAGGTAACACTACCTTTCTTATTTTTGTTGGGGTCAGGTAATGGACAACGCTCCTCTTCATCCCAATCATGAGCAACAGTCCATGTATTCTGTACAATTACAGGGTCTTCAGTTATCTTATCACCATGAAGCCTAACATTGTAATGCAAAATAATGGGAGGATCTGGCTCCCCTGGAAGTGGTTCCCCAGTCAGGTCGATCCGAAAGTTACCGAGAAGACCACTTGGAATGCCAATAATGGTAATAGAAGAACCTTGAGTCAGACCACAAGGAACCTGCAACCTAAAGCCACTATCAAGCCCCGTGGCATTAATCTTAGTCAGAAAATGTGGACACTGTTTCTCTTTTCCCCTCTTATGGGAACTCGTATTTCCATAGGAAAGTTTTTCCTCTTCAACTGAAGCCATAAGATTATTCCATGCAATTCCAGCTTCCTTAATTGCCTCAGCTGCATTAGGTAAGACCTGACCATTGCCTATTAAGTGTTTTAGGTGGTTCCATGTTTCCAAAGATTGCTGCTCTTCATTGGATATGTTCCTCTGAGAAAACAAACTGGAGATTATAGTATCAACAGAAAGCACTTTAGTACTATTCTCTGGATTCTGAACCACAGGAGGAGCTCCAGAAGTAATCCATTCAAGGGGATTTGTTGTGTTATAGGGATATGGACTTGTGAGATAATCACTGACAGGATTTTTCATAACTCCATACCTCAGAATGAGCAACATAAACAAGGATGCAGCTACAAGGACTATGTAACAAATCTTCATTTCTACCAAAAACCAGTTATATATCAAGTCGTTTTACTCCCCAACTCAATAATTAAATTTTGTGGAACGAATAGATTACCAATAGCCATCCGAGATAACTCCATGAAGTCAGCGCACTGGTGAGAATGTTGCTTGTAAAGTGCACAAAAAGCACCTTCAACATGAAATCAACAATAACCTAAAACCAAAAATTATTTCCACCAGTTTGCATTGGACATATCAGATGTTCAATTCTAAACCTGCTTTAGAGAGGGCAGCTACTACATCTTCTAGCATAGCTGATACTCCATCCGAACTCAGTAGTCCTCCACATGGAAAAACTCCTTTAGTTATCCACTGTGCATTTGAGATGAGTAGCATCTAACTGAGCCCTCAGTTCTTAATCAACCATCTTTCAAGCTTATCTGACAAGATCTAATCCTGAAGACCCAAACGATAAGAGGAAAATAAATTGGTAATTTTATTCAAAAACAAATGAATGAAGAAACATGGCATATCATGGACAAAATCACCTAAAGAAAAGAACTGCAGAATTAGATATGGAAAAGCAAAACCCAAAGAGAAATTAGTTGGATTTCAGCAGTAGTTGTTCATGGCATCATTTTGGATGTGTTTTTAAAAGAAATACTTTTCATTGCAGACATGGAGGCAGTCAGTGTAATGCCTCCCCCTCACCTTTTCCTAGAAATTGCCAACACTCTACATCCCATTCTTTTATTTTGCTTAAAAAGGGCATTGCAGGCTAAAGACAATGCCACCCAAGACATTTGCCACCTTGACTATTTTTTCTCCCTTCTTGTTCTAACACTTGTTTCCTATATCCTTCCTTTTTTTTTTTCACAATTCTTCTTTATAACCTTAAGTAGGTCGCACAATAGTCATGAACTTGAGCATTCATCTATAAGATCAGTTAATACTTAGATAATGCCGCAACCTAACAGCAAATATATCCTTCTGATACTGAAAAGAGTTCAGAAGATCAAGATTATTAGTACTCACATGTTTAGAAGTACCAAACTTCCATGAATATTTTTAATGTAAAAGTCCTAATCTTCCTTTATAATTCAAATCTTTTGTAACCACGATTTTTTTTGTTTTTGGGGTTTGAGGTTGGAGGAGAGAGGCATGAGGAGTAGTAGAGAACAATAGGGTCACTAAACAAATCACTAAGAAGCCACAAGCACTCTATCCCTTATTTTCACTAAATGAATCTATAGATGAAGAACGGTTTTGGGTTATTCAGCAACCAAGTGAACACTGAATAATAATAGAGGCATTCGGATACAACATACAAGCATTTGTTTATAGACAGCTCGTGAAGCCAGTAGCTGGACAAGAACCAAATAAACTAATAAATAAAATCCACAGAAGACTTTTAGAATATTAATAAAATAAATCACCCATGTAACCCGAGACCAGTTAACTACTGACCACCCACGTAGACACAAGAATTGAGAATACTAAAATAAGAAGGGATCCCATCCAGGTTTGAACTGCATAATTAAATTCCTAACAGTGCAGCCATCTTATAGATTAAAAGTAAAAAATGTAAAATGCAACAAGCTTAGCGGATCGTCATAATGGAACAAGAGATTACTTGTTAGTTATTTTAAGGGTTTCTCATAAACCTCATTTACACCTCCAAACAAAGATCCAAACTACAAGCCGGAACTGGGATCGCTCAAAATTCAGGTAAATCTAATTACCTACAGAAATATGGGGCGATTTTAAAGCTCTCAAATTCCGCGACCACTCACTCCAATTTCAGATCTCGGAAGTGCCTGAAAGATAAAAATAGAAATAGAAATCAAGCAGCATTACAGCAAAAGCAAAACAAGTCCAAAAGGGAGAAAGAAAAAGGGAAAACATAAGTGCTTTAGACCAGAAAACATCACTCTAGTATAAATACTTGAAAATTCACTCTAGCATCACTGCTGAATCTGAAGATCTTTAATTCTTCACTTCCCAGGAAGAAAATTACAACAAATGCCAACTGAAGATAGACACAGCAGGAACAACCGATTTCAAATGGGTGAAGTTGCAAAGCGAAGATACGAACTAACCTCCTGTCGGTGGAACCCGTTTGGCGGAGCGAGAAAATGAGAGAGAAAACGCAGGAAAGTGCGGCAAAGTGGGAGACGATCTCGGGTCGTTTGAACTTCAAGTCTACGCGTAAGAGCCGCTGGAACAAAAAGAGGCCTCACCACACTCATTCAAAGCCCCAGGAGTTGCTTTTCTTGATTTGTTCTTAAATATGTTTGGTTTACTCGCACGTTTGACAAGTCGCCGGAGGAGATGCTACGAACTTCGAGATACCATCACAGGATCCTTCTCCACCGTCGGATTAGTGTGGGCCCGGATACGATGGACGGCGGAGATTTGACCGTGAGGATTTCATTGCTTCGTTGTAGCGGGCGTTTGGCTTTCGTTGACGGAGAGCGAGACTGGAAAACGGTCTAACTGGACTGGCCCTTTTTGTTTGTTGAATGGCCCATTATGAGCCGCTAATTACGAAGATGCCCTTAGTTTGATGGGCGATTAGGGAAAAGGTCAGAAGGACAAAGTAGTCCTTCTGGCCTTCTAGTTCGTGGGGTGTAAAATTGTGGAATAGACGGCAAGGCATCGAGTCCAAAATTAAAAGCAGCCTCCAATTGGGAACCGCCACGTTTCAGCCCTGTGCTAAGATAACGATAGCCGTCCCAACTATGATAGCGAAATTTCATTGCAATTGTGATCCTTAATAATAATAATAATTTTTTTTTTTTTTGGAGAAACTAAAGATCCTTCCATTATAGCTAAATATCAGTTTAGATTTAATTTATATTTTATAAAATCCACAATTTATTTGCTTCACAACCCGAATTTTGCCACTTAAATAGACAAAATCGTAAAAAATTCAAACTCATGATTTCATAATGTCTCAAACTTCTAAATGGATGCAGTGGACTATTTTTATTATTTTAATTTTTTTTAGTAATAATCATAATTTAAGAGAAGTTTTTGGTGCTAATTAATTGAATTAGAATTGTTACGTGAACATATAAATCATCCCCATATACATTGATTTATCCATGTTGGTCTATTAGCAAGCATGTATAATCATAGTTTGCAAAGGGAAGAAGGGCATTCTGGGACAGGCAGAGGCAGGCATGATGGTTTCTTTGCTTAGTAGCAACTAGCAAAGAAATATTTTGGGAAGAAATTAAAAAGGGGCAAAGGAGGGACCCCTCTAATACTTTACTTCCAAAGTAAGAGAGGGCATGGCATTGGTTTAGTCCCCCAACAACCCATTAACATGCAGGTATGGTGAGAAGGTTTAAACCCATTAATGGCCTCAGTCAACTAAGCCAGTTATAATTATTTTTTAATAAAATTATTTTAAAACTAAAAACAATACATTTTGTTTAAAAACAAAATATATTTATTGAAATTGAAGTATTACCCTTAAATATATAAATTGTAGGATAAGAATTGAAAGAAAATCATGAAAATGAAGCACAACTGTATCTCATCAAAATAGTCAATTCAATTGAAAGTTGAGTTTTACAACACAATACATAAAACTAGAAAGCGATTGAAACTGACTAGCCAAAAGCTGCCATTATATCATCCTGATTAGCGCCGACGTACATTAAAATAGTGGCTTGTCCTCAATTCCATCTTTTCCCATTAAAATAGCTAGTGGCTGTTATATCATAGTGATTGCTCCAATAAGCATCAACTCAGCCCCAAAACTTCGAGAAGCTCTGTAAATCTTCAGGTAACAGAGGCATGGGAACAAGAAACAGACATTGACATTCAAAAATGAGCCTATAAAATGTCATGACGTAGCCGAGAAATGGGACTGTTAGTGCCACCACAACAGTGCTGATCACCCAGGCTGTCCTGAGGAGCAAGCTGATCAATCTGCTGTTTTGGAGGGAAAATGTCTCTTCAAGGGCCGTGGCAATGGGAGAAACCCATTATAGCATACTTTGCTATGGGATTGATCAAGGTGGTATAGATTGCTATTTTTGAGCTAAGAATGTTGACGGGAAGGTTTAGTGTCACTTGAGACATCAAATTTTGTCCATACATTAAGTATCCGAGAACTGCCATTGATCCATAGCTAATGGTGCTTAGTATGAAGGAAACGTACAAAACTTGCTTTGACAAATAATTCAACAAAATGTTATGAACTTATGATGTTCTTTTGGTTTAAAAAAAATACAAGGGAACAAGTATGGCTATGAATCTAAGCAACCTAGGGGAATTGGCTTCTTTCCTTCATGGAGTTGCGGAGAGTGGAAAAACAGGATGGCCAGCGTATAGCAAAAGGTGTACAAAGTTATGGCAGTAGGCAGCCTATTCCATTTCCAAAGGACCCCTTTCTCATGAAATCCCACACCATCAGCAGCACCAGCCCTGGCAACAGAGCCAACCAGAACCACAGAGGCCACCACCCCTCCAGAAGAGAGGTAATCCAGCAGGGCCAAGCTCCTCAGCCACACTGTCGGCAATATGGCCAGGGCAGTAAGAAGGACAAACCCCTGCTTTCCTCCAACCTTGTGGCCACCAATGTGGAAACCTGCGTCTGGAAACAGCTTGTTCAGATTATCCCCTTCAAGAATCAGGAACTCGACCCTGATCAGGAAGAGCTCAAGGTACATGATGGTGGATACCAGAGTTCTTCCCTTGGCTCCAAAGGCCAGCCTTCCCATGTTCGGATAGGTTTGAATGTGTGTATCTACATCCATACATTGGCGAAGAAGCTGCGCGGTAGCAGCATATGATTGCTACTAAGAAGAGAAGGATTAGGCTCAACCATCCTCCTTTAGAAAGTGCACACGGACTGTAAGTATCCCAACTCCTGAGAATGCATTATGCAGATCGATGATGATGTCAACGAAATATTTAGACAGTGGCATATATATATATATACACATACACATGTATAGAGTTTAGTCACCAAAACTTTGGCTCCATAATAAGCGGAGGTAGAGCGCGATTATGATAAGAGAGAGAGAGACCTGAAAGGGCATTGATTCCGTTGAAGCAATCTCTAATGCAGAGCCAAAATGTTGTCTAGCCAAAATTTAGAGAGCCATCCCACAATTTTTGCTCGAACACTGCTCTCTACTTGTCTTGTCTAAATTTTTGTTGAGTTTCAAATTGCTCAACAAAGATGGCTAGTCAAATATTACTCAACAAATTCACCACAGTCTGGCTCCCCCACCCAATAGCTCACTTGCAAATCAGGAACAAAGAGAAGATGACCTACAACGAGTAAAAGCAGCGGCTGGCGAAGAGCAGTGGTGGCGGTGAAAAAGATTGATTTGGCCGGTGACAAGTAGAATGACGATCGAATCTGGTGTCGACGATGAGCAGAACGTCTTCTTCAAGTTGAGGACGAAACAAATCAAGGAAGACCAAGTAGGTCGAGGAGTGTCTTCTTTGATAAATTTTGGTGGAATTTTTTGAGAAATTTTTTTTGTATTTAGTTATTGATTTATCTATTTAATTATTAATTTTATGTATATTTGATTATTTTATATATTTAATTATTAATTTTATTTATGTATGTATCTGATTATTTTATGTATTTAATTATTGATTTTGTATATGTGTAAAAATTATAGATAAAATAAAATAAATAAAATTAAAATTTATTAAAATAAATAAATAAAATAAGGAGAATAATAAAAAATATGAGTTACACGCATAATTTTTAAAATAAATTAAAAACAAAGAGTGATTTGTTGATAATATATTAAGGAAGGCGGTGCGTGCCGCTGGCGGTGGCTGACTTTTCCAAGAAAGAATGCCTCTCTGCCATGGGTGTCCATTAATATATAAAATAGTGAAAGAAGATGGGCGGCGGCTGACTTTGGCGCTAAGCAAGTTCTAGGGAAGGTCGTGCCCCTGTGTGCGTATATATATACGCGGAGAGAGAAAGACGATGAAGAGTCAAACGGTAAAGGGAGGATAGAGACAGAGCGTGACGGGTACATTGCCAATTTTTTTTTTTTTATTACACGCTATCAATGTCTGTTGATTCCGTTCTAAGATTATCACGAGAGAAGTAAATTAAGTATATATTTACATGATAAGAATTTTTTTTTTTAATTTATGTTCACCGGCACTTATCAAATACCATTCTCAGAAATCGATATGATACTAACAGCCTCGAGCATGACTTTACAATCCCGTCTTTTGCCACCCAGCTATGCCCCTGGACTACATTGCCATTTTTGTGTTTATGGAAAGAGCATGATATTCTAATTTGTGTTTGGTACAACCGCTTCCTATCTGTTGATATCATAATAATTTAATTGTCAATTTTTGAAATCATAAAAAAACTCTTTTTACATTAAATGATTATCAAAATAATTTAATTGTCAATTTTTACATTCATAAGAAAATCTTTTATCATAATAATTTAATTGTCAATTTTTACAAATAAGAAAATTATTTACATTAAATGATGGCATAATTATATTTTATTTATGATATTATTATAGTTCTCGTTCAAATACAATAATAAAAGTACAATTGTTTATCTTCGGGGCATAAGTTAAGTGGTATGAACAATACGCCAATGTTCAATCTGGTGGGTTGCGAGTTCGATTTTCGTTTTGTGTAAGAGTCAAAAACTCAACCTGCGATTTATCTCCCCTGATGTAATCGAGTACACGAGCACCAAAATAGTCATCCCAAAAATATAATTGTTTCCCATATTTGGATATCATAATAATTTAATTTCCAAATTTTACAATGATAAGAAAATCTTGTATATTAAATAATGTTGTTATTACATTTTATTTATGATATTATTAATATTCTGTTCACTTGAACACAATAATCAATTTAGTGTTCAAAAATGCCATTGTTAAGTTGTCTGAAATTGCAAGAGAACAGTTAGATGGCATAAGAAAATCTTCGCGCAAACACCGAAGATGATGAAGACTTGAGGTTGTACTCCCACGAGTATTAAAGGTGTATATTTTTTAAAATAAGGAACTGTTTATTCATAGAAGAGTGAAACGATCTTAAATCCCCTCATATAAGAATTCTTATAGATATATTTATTCTAATATTCTAATATCTTATAATACTTATTCCTTTTGTATCGAGATTTTATTTAGATTAGAATTCTATATAAATGATGTTTATCTTTTTTATAGTACATTTGGAGGAATTTTCAAATATTGAAGTTGTTCCTTCCTGGCCATGGAAATGGCTTAGAGGTGCCGTTTTGGCATTTGAACCGTTTCTCATTTCGAAAACGGGAAAAATAGCTCGAAACATTTTTCAAGTCATTTGTGTAATTTTTTAAAATTTCTAGGCCGTTTTAGAATTTAAAAATCGTAGCTGGAAAACGCGCGTTTCCAGCGAGCCCAACTATTTCTTCTTCTTCTATCAATCGAAGAACAAATTGCTCGAAAAAATCAAAGCAGAAATTGCTGGAAGAAGAAGAAATAGTTGGGCAGCAATTTCTGCTTCGATTTCATAGTTGGGTAGCGATTTCTGCTTCGATTTCTTCCAGCAATTTCTGCTTCGATTTTTCCAGCAATTTATTCTCCTTCTTCTTCCAGCATCGTTCCTTTGAATTGATTCTCTGTTGGTGGCTTGTTCCAAAGTCAGAATACAGAACAACCACATTAATGAATTGATTTTCTCTCTCTTTGTGTGTATATTTATGTATGTATATATATATATATATGTAAGTTAACAGTGTATGCAATATATATATATGTGAAGTTATATTTATCATTATATATATGTCTCTATATATATATTTCTATATATATTTTTAATACATTATAAAATTTATGTTTATTATTTATATTTATTTTTTTTATTAAAATTTATATTTATAAAAAAAACCCTGTATTTTTTAAATTTACAATTTACCCCGCGTTTCTTACTTTTTTAGAAAAAATACCGTTTTTACATTTCTGTTTTCTATCAGAAACGTTTTCGTTTCCATGCAATTTAGGTTCGGACTAATTAAAATGATGTTATTTTGATGTCATTTCCTTCTCCCCTCTTTCCCCTTTTCTATTCTCTTTCCTTTCTTTATCTTATTCCTTTCTCTTTCAATAGAAATTGTTGAATATTCGACGATGGGGCTCATTAGTAAAGCGACAAAAAAGAGCAATGGCAAAGTGAACTCGAGCTAAAGGCAAATCTGATAACGAGGAGACTGAGGCTCATCGACAATGTGAGCAAAGGAGGACAGGGATGTGAAGGGTCACGCCGGCTATTCCATCAACGTCGTTAGATCTACCTTTAGCTTTTGCCTTGTTGTGCACATTCGGTCGCCTCATCGGTGCTCCTTTCCATGGTGACACCTTTCAGGCTTAGTTGTTTCTGTCATCAAATATTCAAGTTTGAAGGAAAAAAAAGGAAAGATTTATGCAAAAAGAGATGAGAAGAGGAGAAGGAGAGGAAAAAGAAATGATCAAAATGACATCTTTTTTATTAGTTCGAACTATAAAATAAATTACGGTCAGACTAATTTTAGGTATTCTAATAT